>NC_041391.1:593076477-593117368 GCF_002162155.2 Triticum dicoccoides
CAGCCCTCCACACCACGGGGTCCTGTTCAACCACCCCTCCACAGCCACCCCTCCACCGTCTACTGTTTATCCAGCCCTCCACACCACAGGTTCCAGTTCAACCACCCCTCCACGGCCACCCCTCCACCGTCTACTGTTCATCCAGCCCTCCACACCACGGGTTCCTGTTCATCCAGAGGCAACGCCACCGCTCACTGTTCATCCAAACCCCCCCGCAACGCTCACTGTTCATCCCAGAGGCAGCATCGATCGGCTTCAGTTAGCAGCAGTAGCAAAGGAATCGCTCCATCGGGTTCAGTTAACAGCCATCGATCGATCCCTCGGGTTCAGTAACGCGTAGCCTGCAGTGCAATTGCTCGGGTTCAGTTAGAGCCCAACGCCTCGCTCAGCTTCAGTTAGAGCCAACGCCTCGCACACACGTGCGTACGTACGAGAGAAACGTGCATCGCTCCGCCCCCGACCTCCCACCGTAACCGGCAACTCCCCGAAATTTTCCTCCCCCTCGCTTCTACCACGGTTTTTTCCGTCATGGATGGCCCAAAGAATGTCATGCAGCTGCGTCTCCGGCCCGCCCAGGACGAAAAGCCCATTTTCTGTCATGATTTTTTGTCATAGAAGTAGGAGCCCACCACATCTATGATGATACCGGGTTTTGTCACAATTATCATCATAGAAGTGTCATATGTATGACAGAAAAAAAATTCGTTCGGCCCAAAATGTCATGGATGTGTCTTTTTTTGTAGTGAATGTTGAGGGAAGGAACATGGATATGGTACCAAAGAGGCGCGTTCGACTCAAGCATGCGCCCAAACCTCTCTCAATGCCTTCCTAACATAGGACTAGGCCACGCTTCAGTGAGGCGAGTTAACCTATTAAAAAGTGTTAATTTTGTTCATCTACGACAACCTTTGTCATTAGGCCATCGTACACACCCCACTAATCTCTTTCCTAACCAAGTTAGTAATGACACTGCCTAATCAGATATTACTTTCACCGCAACAAAAATATATATGCCCCTATGCCAAGGAGAGGGTGCCGACCAGATCCTCAAGCTTCACCATTGCTGCCACCTCCAAGCTCCCATTCCTCACTTTATGACCAAACAAAGTTTGATTTCTTGGGGAAAAAGAAATAGGAGCCCTAGATCTTTGATTCCACCTAGAAAATCTTGAACCCCCCCAGCCCCCAAAGTTCTTTGTATGATATATTACTCTTGGGTTTGTGCCAAACTCTAGGCGGTTTGGCATCACTCGGGAACTTCCATGTTGTATATTTGTGCTCCAAAAAGTTTGTGAGGGTTTGTTGTTCGCCCTAAGAACAACCACCAGTGGTGGGAGTTTAGATGTTGGTTTGTCGAGGCTCTCGAAGAAAAATGTGAGGCATTCGTTGTCACTTAAGGCATATGATGGCCTTCACCTCTCCAACATAAATTAGCGACCCAAGGGTGTGAACTTTGGGGATACATCTTTATCTCCAACGCATGGGGTTATTTCGTACCCTAACGTCTAACTAGTTTGTGATTATTCCTTGCTTGCTTATTTACCTTGTATACCTTTCTTTCTTGCAATAGATCATCATATAGGGTGCTCATCTTAGTTCCATTTGTAGAGAACTTACTATTCCACAATCCCTCTAAAATTAACTAATAGAAGTAAATTTTGGTGCTCACCTATTCACTCTCTCCTCTCCTCCGACTTGAAATCTTTGATCCCTCATTTACGAAAAAAACCTACGTAACACCATAACATCATCAGGCTTGGAGGAGAGGGCCACCATATTTGGTTCAGTTTGAGTGTCCTCCTTTTTCTGAACTGAGTTTCACTACTACTACGATTCTAGATAGCGGGAAAACTAAATGTAGTACAGAGTTTGCTGTTAGAATACAACTTGTATTAGGATTATGACTCCTACTTGGTTTGTAATAAGGCTAGGTCAGGTGCGGCTTGAATCATATATATACTTCTTGTACCGGCACAATATTGTATCAACAATCATTCAATACAATTCTACATGGTATCAGACTTATGATCCTAGGGTATGGTATGATGACTTCCGCCTTTGTTCCGATCGGGACGATTGCATCTGGCGCTGGCGCCGTCGGACTGATCTTCGCTAAATCCATCTCCTCTGCCCCGCTGCATGCAACGCCATGCATGCCCCAGCATGACTATGGGTCGCACGCTCCTACCTCGTTAGCACATGGCTATGGGCTGCATGCTACTGCACCGTTCCAGATGGCTGGCTTTACCTCGTCTCCCGTGCATGGCTACGGGACACACGTCTATGGCGCCATGCAACACAGCGCATCGCCCGCAGGAGCCGCTGCCGGGCACTACTCTGCGTCATCTACTGGGCACTATGTGGCCACGCCTGTGACTTCGTCTAGTACGTCATCCGCGGCTCTCTGCAACACACCTGCGGCGCCATACAATACACCGGCGATCTGCAACACACCTGCGGCGCCATACAATACACCTCCGATCGCACCGTACTACGATGCTCCTGCTTCGCCCCCGGCTTCATTAACTGCACCACCGCCGCCGCCCGGATGGCACCCATCTCACGATCCATGGACAGGGCTAGTCCAGGCGTGGCCTATGCCCTGGTCTGTCCCTACGCCATATGGTGCCCCGCCTGTCTATACCGGTGGCTGGTGCTACGTGTTGAGCTTGTGTTGGTTTTCCTTGAAGAGGAAAGGGTGATGCAGCAAAGTAGCGTAAGTATTTCCCTCAATTTTTGAGAACCAAGGTATCAATCCAGTAGGAGGCTCCTCAAAAGTCCCACGCACCTACACAAACAAACAAGAACCTCGCAACCAACGCAATAAAGGGGTTGTCAATCCCTTCACGAGCACTTGCGAAAGTGAGATCTGATAGAGATAATATGATAAGATAAATATATTTTGGTATTTTATGATATAGATTGGAAAACTAAAGATGCAAATAAAAGTACATGATAAACTTATCTGATAAAAGATAGACCCGGGGGCCATAGGTTTCACTAGTGGCTTCTCTCAAGATAGCATAAGTATTACGGTTGGTGAACAAATTACTGTCGAGCAATTGATAGAAAAGCGAATAATTATGACATTATCTAGGCATGATCATGTATATAGGCATTACGTCTGTGACAAGTAGACCGACTCCTGCCTGCATCTACTACTATTACTCCACACATCGACCGCTATCCAGCATGCATCTAGACTATTTAAGTTCATAAAGAACAGAGTAACACATTAAGAAAGATGACATGATGTAGAGGGATAAACTCATGCAATATGATATAAATCCCATCTTTTATCCTTGATGGCAACAATACAATACGTGCCTTGCTACCCCTGCTGTCACTGGGAAAGGACACCGCAAGATTGAACCCAAAGCTAAGCACTTCTCCCATTGCAAGAAAGATCAATCTAGTAGGCCAAACCAAACTGATAATTCAAAGAGACTTGCAAAGATAACTTAATCACACAAAAAAGAATTCAGAGGAGATTCAAATATTTCTCATAGATAAACTTGATCATAAACCCACAATTCATTGGATCTCGACAAACAAACCGCAAAAAGAGTTACATCGAATAGATCTCCAAGAAGATCGAGGAGAACTTTGTATTGAGATTCAAAGAGAGAGAAGAAGCCATCTAGCTAATAACTATGGACCCGAAGGTCTGTGGTAAACTACTCACAACTCATCGGAGAGGCCTTGGAGATGATGTAGAGGCCCTCCATGGTCGATTCCCCCTCCGGCAGAGCGCCGGCGAAGGCTCCAAGATGGGATCTCGTGGATACAGAAGGTTGCGGCGGTGGAAATAGTTTTTCGTGGTGCTCCTGGATGTTTTCAGGGTACGTGGGTATATATAGGAGGAAGAAGTAGGTCGGTGGATGCTCGAGGGGCCCACGAGGGTGGGGGCGCGCCCACCTGTAGGGGGCGCGTAGGGCACCCTTGTGGCCGCCTCCTCCGTTGCTTGACGTCCACTACAAGTCCCCTGGATCATGTTTGTTCCAAAAAGATCGCTCCCGAAGGTTTCATTCCGTTTGGACTCCGTTTGATATTCCTTTACTTCGAAACATCGAAATAGGCAAAAAAAAAAACAGCAATTCGGGCTGGGCCTCCGGTTAGTAGGTTAGTCCCAAAAATGATATAAAAGTGTAAAGTAAAGTCCATAAACATCCAAAACGGGTAATATAATAGCATGGAACAATAAAAAATTATAGATACATTGAAGACGTATCAAGCATCCCCAAGCTTAATTGCTACTCGTCCTCGAGTAGGTAAATGATAAAAACAGAATTTTTGATGTGGAATGCTACCTAGCATAATTCTCAATGTAATTTTCTTTATTGTGGCATGATTGTTCAGATCCAAATGATTCAAAATAAAAGTTCATATTGACATAATAAATAGTAATACTTCAAGCATACTAACTAAGCAATCATGTCTTCTCAAAATAACATGGCTAAAGAAAGTTCATCCCTACAAAATCATATAGTTTGGTCATGCTTCCATTTTCGTCACACAAGAATGCTCTCATCTTGCACACCACCGATGACAAGCCAAGCAATTGTTTCATACTTTAGTAATCTCTATATTTTTTCAACTTTCACGCAATACATGAGCGTGAGCCATGGATATAGCACTATGGGTGGAAAAGAATATGATGATGGAGGTTGTGTGGAGAAGACAAAAAGGGATAAAGTCTCACATTGACGAGGATAATCAACGGGCTATGGAGATGCCCATCAATTGATGTCAATATGAGGAGTAGGGATTGCCATGCAACGGATGCACTAGAGCTATAAATGTATGAAAGCCCAAAAAAAGAAACTAAGTGGGTGTGCATCCAACTTGCTTGCTCACGAAGACCTAGGGCATTTTGAGGAAGCCCATCATAGGAATATACAAGCCAAGTTCTATAATGAAAAATTCCCACCAGTATATGAAAGTGACAACATAAAAGACTTTCTATATGAAGAACATGGTGCCGCTTTGAAGCACAAGTGTGGAAAAGGATAGTAACATTGCCCCTTTTATTTTCTTTTTCTTTTTTTTCTTTTTGGGCCTTTCTCTTTTTTTGGCCTTTTTTTTCTTCTTTTCTTCTTCTTTTCTTTGGCCTGTCTTTTTTTGGCCTTTCTTTTTTTATTTGGGGACAATGCTCTAATAATGATGATCATCACACTTCTATTTATTTACAACTCATGAATTACAACTCAAAACTAGAACAAGATATGACTCTATATGAATGCCTCCGGTGGTGTACCGGGATGGGCAATGAATCAAGAGTGACATGTATGAAAAATTATGCATGGTGGCTTTGCCACAAATACGATGTAAACTACATGATGACGAACAGAACGGTGGAAAGTTGCATGGCAATATATCTCGGAATGGCTATGGAAATGCCATAATAGGTAGGTATGGTGGCTGTTTTGAGGAAGATATAAGGAGGTTTATGTGTGATAGAGCGTATCGTATCACGGGGTTTGGATGCACCGGTGAAGTTTGCGCCAACTCTCAAGGTGAGAAAGGGCAATGCACGGTACCGAAGAGGCTAGCAATGATGGAAGGGTAAGAGTGCGTATAATCCATGGACTCAACATTGGTCATAAAGAACTCATATACTTATTGCAAAAATCTACAAGTCATCAAAAACCAAGCAGTACGTGCATGCTCCTAGGGGGATAGATTGGTAGGAAAAGACCATCGCTCATCCCCGACCGCCACTCCTAAGGATGACAATCTAAGAACACCTCATATTTCAAATTTGTTACACAACGGTTACCATACGTGCATGCTACGGGACTTGCCAACTTCAACACAAGCATTCTTTAAATTCACAATTACCCAACTAGCATGACTCTAACATCACCACCTCCATATCTGAAAACAATTATCAAGTATCAAATTGATCATAGCATCCAATTCACTTCCTATGATAGTTTTTATTATACCCAACTTGGATGCCCATCATTCTAGGACCAATTTTATAACCATAGAAAATACCATGCTGTTCTAAAAGACTCTCAAAATAATATAAGTGAAGCATGAGAGATTAACAATTTCTTCAAAATTAAGCCACCGCCATGCTCTGAAAGATATAAGTGAAGCACTAGAGCAAAACTATCTAGCTCAAAAGATATAAGTGAAGCACATAGAGTATTCTAATAAATTCTAATCAAGTGGGCTTCTCCCAAAATGTGTGTACAGCAAGGATGATTGTGGTAAACTAAAAAGCAAAGACTCATATAATACATGACGCTCCAAGCAAAACACATATCATGTGGCGAATACAAATATAGCTCCAAGTAAAGTTACCGATAGACGAAGACGAAAGAGGGGATGCCTTCTGGGGCATCCCCAAGATTAGGCTGTTGATTATCCTTGAATATCTTGGGGTGCCATGGGCATCCCCAAGCTTAGGCTCTTTCCACTCCTTATTCCATAGTCCATCAAATCTTTACCCAAAACATGAAAACTTCACAACACAAAACTCAACAGGAAATCTCATAAGCTCCGTTAATGCAAGAAAGAAAGACCACCACATAAGGTATTGTAATGAACTCATTATTTATTCATATTGGTGTTAAACCTACTGTATTCCAACTTCTCTATGGTTCATACCCCCAATACTAGCCAGAGATGCATCAAAATAAGCAAACAACACACGGAAAACAGAATCTGTCAAAAACAGAACAGTCTGTAACAATCTGTAACTCTCGAATACTTATGGAAATCTAAACATCCTACCAAAATAGGAAGTCATGGGAAATTTGTCTATTGATCTACAGAAAAAATAATCAACGCAAAAGCATGTTTCTGTGAATCACTAAAATTATTTTCGTGCGGGCAAAGTTTCTGTTTTTCAGCAGAATCAAATTAACTATCACCATAGGTTATCCTATAGGTTCTACTTGGCACAAACACTAATTGAAACATAAAAACACATCTAAACAGAAGCTAGATGAAATATTTATTACTAAACAGAAGCAAAAACAAAAAACAAAAATAAAATTGGGTTGCCTCCCAACAAGCGCTATTGTTTAACGCCCCAAGCTAGGCATAAAAGCGAGGATAGATCTAAGTAGTGTCATCTTTTGCACTCAATTCATAAGTAGCTCACATGATAGATTCACAAGGTAATTTAACTTACTTTCTTGGGAAGTGTTCCATGCCTTTCCTTAATGGAAATTGGAATCTAATATTCCCTTCCTTCATATCAATAATTGCACTAATCGTTCTAAGGAAAGGTCTACCAAGAATAATTGGACATGCAAGATGGCAATCTATGTCAAGAACGATAAAATCCACGGGCACATAATTCCTATTTGCAACAATAAGAACATCATTGATCCTTCCCATAGGTTTCTTAATGGTGGAATCCACAAGGTGTAAATTTAAAGAACAATCATCAAGATCATGGAAACCTAGAATATCACATAAAGTTTTCGGAATTGTGGAAACATTAGCACCCAAATCACACAAAGCATAGCACTCATGATCTTTAATTTTAATCTTTATAGTAGGTTCCCACTCATCATAAAGTTTTCTAGGTATAGAAACTTCCAAATTAAGTTTTTCCTCATAAAATTGCATCAAGGCATCAACAATATGTTTGGTAAAAGCTTTATTTTTACTATAAGCATGAGGAGAATTCAACATGGATTGCAACAAGGAAATGCAATCTATTAAAGAACAATTATCATAATTAAATTCCTTGAAATCCAAGATAGTGGGTTCAATGCTATTTAAAGTCTTGACCTCTCCAATCCCACTTTAACCAAATTTAGCATAAAGATCTAAAAACTCAGAATCATTGGGACACCTTTTAACTAAAGTTGACTCATCTCCAGTCCCATCATTATTAAGATTCATATTGCAAAACAAAGATTTAATCGGGGACACATCAATAACTTTTAGATCTTTGAAACGTCTCCAACGTATCTATAATTTTTGATTGTTCCATGCTATTATATTACCCCTTTTGGATGTTTATGGGCTTTATTTTACACATTTATATCATTCTTGGGACTAACCTACTAACCGGAGGCCCAACCCATATTGTTGTTTTTTTGCCTATTTCAGTATTTCGAAGAAAAGGAATATCAAACGGAGTCCAAACGGAATGAAACCTTCGGGAGCGTTATTTTTGGAACAAATCTGATCCGGAGAGCCTGGAGTGCAAGTCAAGAAAGCTGAGGGCCCCGCGAGATAGGAGGGCTCCCCCCTGTAGGGCGCCCCCTGTCTCGTGGGCACCTCGGGTGGCCACCGACGTACTTCTTCCTCTTATATATACCTACGTACCCCGAAAACATCCAATAGCACCACGAAACACAATTTCCACTGCCGTAACCTTCTGTATCCGCGAGATCCCATCTTGGAGCCCTTGCCGGCACTCTTCCAGAGGGGGAAGCAACCACGGAGGGCCTCTACATCAACATCCTTGCCCCTACGATGAGTTGTGAGTAGTTTACCACAGACCTACGGGTCCATAGTTATTAGCTAGATGGCTTCTTCTCTCTTTTTGGATCTCAATACAATGTTCTCCCCCTCTCTTGTGGAGATCTATTCGATGTAATCTCTTTTTGCGACGTGTTTGTCGAGATCCGATGAATTGTGGGTTTATGATCAAGTTTATCTATGAATAATATTTGAATCTTCTCTGAATTCTTTTATGAGTTATCTTTGCAAGTCTCTTCGAATTATCAGTTTGGTTTGGCCTACTAGATTGATCTTTCTTGCCATGGGAGAAGTGCTTAGCTTTGGGTTCAATCTTGCGGTGTTCTTACCCAGTGATAGAAAGGGTTGCAAGACACGTATTCTATTGTTGCCATCGAGGATAACAAGATGGGGTTTATATCATATTGCATGTGTTTATCCCTCTACATCATGTCATCTTGCTTAATGCATTGCTCTGTTCTTATGAACTTAATACTCTAGATGCATGCTGGATAGCGGTCGATGTGTGGAGTAATAGTAGTAGATGCAGGCAGGAGTCGGTCTACTTGTTATGGACGTGATTCCTATATACATGATCATGCCTAGATAATCTCATAACTATGCGCTTTTCTATCAATTGCTCGACAGTAATTTGTTCACCCACCATAATACTAATGCTTTCTTGAGAGAAGCCTCTAGTGAAACCTATGCCCCCTGGGTCTATCTCTTATCATATTTGTTTTCCATCTACTTTATTTGCATCTTTACTTTTTGCATCTATATTATAAAATACGAAAAACATATTTATCTTATCATACTATCTTTATTAGATCTCACTTTCGCAAGTGGCCGTGAAGGGATTGACAACCCCTTTATTGCGTTGGTTGCGATTTCTTAGTTTGTTTGTGTAGGTGCGTGAGACTTTTGAGGAGCCTCCTACTAGATTGATACCTTGGTTGTCAAAACTGAGGGAAATACTTACGCTACATTTTGCTGCATCACCCTCTCCTCTTCGAGGAAAACCAACGCAAGCTCAAGACGTAGCAAGAAGGATTTCTGGCGCCGTTGCCGGGGAGGTCTTCGCTCAAGTCAAGACATACCAAGTACCCATCACAAACCCATCTCCCTTGCATTTACATTATTTGCCATTTGCCTCCCGTTTTCCTCTCCCCCACTTCACCTTTGCCGTTTTATTCGCCCTCTCTTTCCCAATCTCCTCCTCTCTTTTCTGCTTGCCATTTTTCCGTTTGCTCGTGTGTTAGTTCATTTACCTTGTCGTCATGGCTAGTCCTCCTATCTTTATTCTCACTCCCAAACAAGAAATTCACAATTTTAAGCAAAGGGAGAAACAAAGATGCTTGGCATAGAATTTGCAATGCCCAATATAAAGCTACTAGGAAGCTTGCTACTTCCATTCTTCTCTGCAATTTTTATGTAGGCATTACTCCTTGGAATAGATGTGTTCTCGATGTTGCTATCGGAGGTGATTTTATGAGTAGCCATACTTTTGATGCCTATAATGCTATGTTAGATTTGTTTGGCCCACCACCTCTTTTGGTCAATGGAATGGTTTTAACTCTAGAACATGTGATGCAACGGCTTGATATTATTGAAAATAAAATTGCCACTGTTGAGTTGATTGAAGATTTGGATAAAAAGATTCATAATCACATTACCCAATTTGGATCTAGGGTAGGAGTTACTTTGAAAAATCTTAAGGAAAAATAACCTATAGTCAATGAAAAAATAGATCTAGACTCTTCTAGAGTCAGTAAACTTGAGGATATCATTACGAACTTGGATTCTGCGTTTTCCCCCATGAAAAACACTCCAAAACCCCCTACTAAAATCGCCAAGTTTATTTATGTTCCTAAAAATAAGGGTGAATCTTCTAGTAAGGGAGATGTGGATCTCAAATCCATAAGTGTTCTTCCCAATTGCCTCTCTATCGTTAAGGAACCTTTTGCTACCAATGAATTTCTTGAATTTTTGCCTAAAAGTGTAGCCATTGCTAAAAGGGAAGAAATCCCTAGAGATCACAAGCGCTCTATTGATGAATTTAGTGTCAAAGATGGCAGTCGTTAGATCTATCTTTGTTTTTATGCCTAGCTAGGGGCGTTAAACAATAGCGCTAGTTGGGAGGCAACCCAATTTTTCTTTATATTTTTTGTTTTTGCTCCTGTTTAGTAATAAATCTTGCATAAACCTTCTGGTTAGATGTGTTTTTATCTTTTAATTAGTGTTTGTGCCAAGTAGAACCTATAGGATAACCAACGATGATAGTTGATTTGATTCTGCTGAAAAACAGAAACTTTGCACGCACGAATATAATTTTGTTAAATCATAGGAACGCGATTTTGCGTTGATTCTTTTTGCTTCTGTTCAATAGACGAATTTTACAGGACTTACTATTTTGGTAGGATTTTTAGAGTTCCATAAATTTGCGTTAGTTACAGATTTCTACAGACTGTTCTGTTTTTGACAGATTCTGCTTTTCGTGTGTTGTTTGCTTGTTTCAATGCATCTATGGCTAGTAAATTAGTTTATAAACCATAAGGAAGTTGGAATACAGTAGGGTTAACACCAAATTAAATAAATAATGAGTTCATTACAGTACCTTATGTGGTGGTTTTGTTTTCTTTCACTAACGGAGCTTATAAGATTTCCTGTTGAGTTTTGTGTTGTGAAGTTTTCAAGTTTTGGGTAAAGCTTTTATGGACTATGGAATAAGGAGTGGCAAGAGCCTAAGCTTGGGGATGCCCATGGCACCCCAAGATATTAAAGGATAGCCAAAAGCCTAAGCTTGGGGATGCTCCGGGAAGTCATCCCCTCTTTCGTCTTCGTTCATTGGCAACTTTACTTGGAGCTATATTTTTATTCGCCACATGATATGTGTTTTGCTTGGAGCGTCCTGTATTATATTAGTCTTTGATTTTTAGTTTACCACAATCATCCTTGCTGTACACACCTTTTGGGAGAAGCCTATTTGATTAGAATTTGCTAGAATACTCTATGTGCTTCACTTATATCTTTTGAGCTTGATAGTTTTTGCTCTAGTGCTTCACTTATATCTTTTAGAGCACGGTGGTGTCTTAATTTTGAAGAAATTGCTAGTCTCTCATGCTTCACTTATATTATTTTGAGAGTCTTTTAGAACAGCCTGGTATCTGCTATTATCATAAAGTTGGTTCTAGAATGATGAGCATCCAAGTTGGGTATAATAAAAACTATCATAGAAAGTGAATTGGATGCTATGATCAATTTGATGCTTGATAATTGTTTTGAGATATGGAGGTAGTGATATTAAAGTCATGCTAGTTGGGTGATTATCAATTTAAAGAATGCTTGTGTTGAAGCTTGTGATTCCCGTAGCATGCACGTATGGTGAACCGCTTTGTGATGAAGTTGGGTCACAATTTTATTTATTGATTGTCTTCCTTATGAGTGGCGGTCGGGGACGAGCGATGGTCTTTTCCTACCAATCTATCCCCCTAGGAGCATGCGTGTAGTACTTTGGTTTTTGATGACTTCTAAATTTTTGCAACAAGTATATGAGTTCTTTTGATTAATGTTGAGTCCATGGATTATACGCACTCTTTCACCCTTCCACCATTGCTAGCCTCTCTTGTATCGTGCAATTTTCACTGGTACCATACACCCACCATACTCCTTCCTCAAAACAGCCACCATATCTACCTATTATGGCATTTCCATAGCCATTCCGAGATATATTGCCATGCAACTTTCCACCGTTCCGTTCATATGACACGCATTACTTTTGTCATATTGCTTTTTGCATGATCATGTAGTTGACATCGTATTTCTGGCAAGGCCACCTCCATAATTTTCATACATGTTGTTCTTGGTTCATTGCATATCCCGGTACAACGCCATAGGCATTTATATAGAGTCATATCTTGTTCTAGCTTTGAGTTGTAAATCCATAAAAGTGTGATGATCTTCATTATTAGAGCATTGTCCTAGTGAGGAAAGGATGATGAAGACTATGATTCCCCCACAAGTCGGGATGAGACTTCGGACTTTTCAAAAAGAAAAAAAAGAAAGAAAAAAAAGAAAAAGAGAAAGGCCAAAAGAAAAAAAAGGAAGGCCAGAGAAAAAGAAAAAAAGAAAGAAAAAGAAAAAAAGAAAAAGAAAAAAATATGAGAGAAAAAGAGAGAAGGGACAATTCTACTATCTCTTTTTCCACGCTTGTGCTTCAAAATAGCACCATGATCTTCATGATAGAGAGTCTCATATATATGTTGTCACTTTCATATACTAGTGGGAATTTTTCATTATAGAACTTGGCTTGTATATTCCAATGATGGGCTTCCTCAAAAGTGCCCTAGGTCTTCGTGAGCAAGAAAGTTGGATGCACCCCACTTAATTTCTTTTATTGAGCTTTCATATATTTATAGCTCTAGTGCATCCGTTGCATGGCAATCCCTACTCACTCACATTGATATCTATTAATGGGCATCTCCATAGCCTGTTGATACGCCTCGTTGATGTGATACTATCTTCTCCTTTTTTGTCTTCTCCACAACCACCATTCTATTCCACATATAGAGCTATGTCCATGGCTCACGCTCATGTATTGCGTGAAAGTTGAAAAAGTTTGAGATTATTAAAGTATGAAACAATTGCTTGGCTTGTCATCGGGGTTGTGCATGATTAAATACTTTGTGTGATGAAGATAGAGCATAGCCAGACTATATGATTTTGTAGGGATAACTTTCTTTAGCCATGCTATTTTGAGAAGACATGATTACTTTGGTTAGTATGCTTGAAGTATTACTATTTCTTATGTCAATATGAACTTTTATTTGGTATTCATTTGGATCTGAACATTCATGCCACAATAAAGAAAATTACATTGAGAATTATGCTAGGTAGCATTCCACATCAAAAATTTCCTTTTTATCATTTACCTACTCGAGGACGAGCAGGAATTAAGCTTGGGGATGCTTGATACGTCTCCAACGTATCTATAATTTTTGATTGTTCCATGCTATTATATTACCCCTTTTGGATGTTTATGGGCTTTATTTTACACATTTATATCATTTTTGGGACAAACCTACTAACCGGAGGCCCAACCCATATTGCTGTTTTTTTGCCTATTTCAGTATTATGAAGAAAAGGAATATCAAACGGAATGAAACCTTCGGGAGCATTATTTTTGGAACAAATCTGATCTGGAGAGCCTGGAGTGCAAGTCAAGAAAGCTCCAAGGGCCCCACGAGATAGGAGGGTGCGCCCCCCTGTAGGGAGCGCCCCCTGTCTCGTGGGCCCCTCGGGCGGCCACTGACGTACTTCTCCCTCTTATATATACCTACGTACCCCGAAAACATCCAGGAGCACCACAAAACACAATTTCCACCGCCGTAACCTTCTGTATTCGCGAGATCCCATCTTGGAGCCCTTGCCAGCACTCTGCCGGAGGGGGAAGCAACCACGGAGGGCCTCTACATCAACATCCTTGCCCCTCCGTTGAGTTGTGAGTAGTTTACCACAGACCTACGGGTCCATAGTTATTAGCTAGATGGCTTCTTCTCTCTTTTTGGATCTCAATACAATGTTCTCCGCCTCTCTTGTGGAGATCTATTCGATGTAATCTCTTTTTGCGGTGTGTTTGTCGAGATCTGATGAATTGTGGGTTTATGATCAAGTTTATCTATGAATAATATTTGAATCTTCTCTGAATTCTTTTATGTATGATTGAGTTATCTTTGCAAGTCTCTTCGAATTATCAGTTTGGTTTGGCCTACTAGATTGATCTTTCTTGCCATGGGAGAAGTGCTTAGCTTTGGGTTCAATCTTGCGGTGTTCTTACCGAGTGACAGAAAGGGTTGCAAGACACGTATTGTATTGTTGCCATCAAGGATAACAAGATGGGGTTTATATCATATTGCATGTGTTTATCCCTCTACATCATCTCATCTTGCTTAATGCGTTGCTCTGTTCTTATGAACTTAATACTCTAGATGCATGCTGGATAGCGGTCGATGTGTGGATTAATAGTAGTAGATGCAGGCAGGAGTCGGTCTACTTGTTATGGACATGATGCCTATATACATGATCATGCCTAGATAATCTCATAACTATGCGCTTTTCTATCAATTGCTCGACAGTAATTTGTTCACCCACCGTAATACTTATGCTATCTTGAGAGAAGCCTCTAGTGAAACCTATGGCCCCCGGGTCTATCTCTTATCATATTTGTTTTCCATCTACTTTATTTGCATCTTTACTTTTTGCATCTATATTATAAAATACCAAAAACATATTTATCTTATCATACTATCTTTATTAGATCTCACTTTCGCAAGTGGCCGTGAAGGGATTGACAACCCCTTTATTGCGTTGGTTGTGAGTTCTCAGTTTGTTTGTGTAGGTGCATGGGACTTTTGAGGAGCCTCTTACTGGCTTGATACCTTGGTTCTCAAAACTGAGGGAAATACTTACGCTACACTTTGCTACATCACCCTCTCCTCTTCGAGGAAAACCAACGCAAGCTCAAGACGTAGCAATCTTCATCATTATTTTCATGGAAACTAGAAGAACACGCTTTTACAAAGCAATCTATCTTAGCACACAATCTAGCGGTTCTGTCTTTGCACTCATCAATGGAAATTCTCATTGCTTTGAGAGACTCATTGATATCATGCTTGGGAGGAGTAGATCTAAGTTTAAAAGAATCAACATCAAGCGAAAGACTATCAACGTTCCTAGCCAAATCATCAACTTTAAGCAATTTTTCTTCAAGCAAAGCATTAAAATTCTTTTGAGAGATCATAAAATCTTTAACACTATTCTCAAAATCAGAGGGCATCTTATTAAAATTGCCATAATAATTATTGTAGGAA
This sequence comes from Triticum dicoccoides, assembly GCF_002162155.2. Classification (NCBI taxonomy): domain Eukaryota; kingdom Viridiplantae; phylum Streptophyta; class Magnoliopsida; order Poales; family Poaceae; genus Triticum; species Triticum dicoccoides. The sequence continues at coordinate 593,091,780 of NC_041391.1, forward strand.
TTTCCATTATTGTTAGAGGAATTACTAGGGAACTGTCTAGGATTAAAGTTTCCTCTATAAGCATTGTTACCAAAATTATTCTTGCCAACAAAATTCACATCCATAGATTCATTGTTATTCTAAATCAAAGTAGACAAAGGCATATCATTAGGATCAATAGGAGCACTCTTAGTAGCAAACAATTTCATAAGTTCACCCATCTTTCCACTCAAAACATTAATTTCTTCTATAGCATGCACTTTCTTACTAGTAGATCTATCGGTGTGCCATTGAGAATAATTAGCCATAATGTTATCAAGGAGTTTAGTAGCTTATCCTAAGGTGATTTCCATAAAAGTACCTCCCACGGCCGAATCTAAAAGATTTCTAGAAGCAAATTTCAATCCAGCGTAAAAATTTTGTATGATCATACATAAATTCAAACCATGAGTAGGGCAATTGTGAATCATTAATTTCATTATTTTCCAAGCTTGGGCAGCATGCTCATGATCAAGTTGTTTAAAATTCATAATATCGTTCCTAAGAGAGATGATCTTAGCGGGAGGAAAATACTTCGAGATAAAAGCATCTTTGCACTTATTCCATGAATCAATACTATTTTTAGGCAAAGACGAAAACCAAACTTTAGCACGATCTCTAAGTGAAAATGGAAATAACTTCAATTTAACAATATCATTATCCGTATCTTTATTCTTTTTCATCTCACACAAATCAACAAAGTTGTTTAGATGGGTAGTGGCATCTTCACTAGGAAGGCCGGAGAATTGATCTTTCATAACAAGATTCAGCAAAGCAGCATTGATTTCACAAGACTCAACATCATTAAGAGGAGCAATCAGAGTGCTAAGGAAATCATTATTATTGGTATTGGAAAAGTCACACAATTTGGTATTATCTTGCGCCATTGTGACAAGCAATCCAGCACACAAGCAAACAAAAAGGCAAGCGAAAGAAAGAGGATATTTGGAAAGAGAGGGCGAATAAAACGGCAAGGGTGAAGTGGGGGAGAGGAAAACGAGAGGCAAATGGCAAATAATGTAATGTGAGGGAGATGAGTTTGCGATGCGTACTTGGTATGTCTTGACTTGAGAGAAGACTTCCCAGGCAACGGCGCCAGAAATCCTTCTTGCTACGTCTTGAGCTTGCATTGGTTTTCCTTGAAGAGGAAAGGGTGATGCAGCAAACTTGCGTAAGTATTTCCCTCAGTTTTTGAGAACCAAGGTATCAATCCAGTAGGAGGCTCCTCAAAAGTCGCACTCACCTACACAAACAAACAAGAACCTCGCAACCAATGTAATAAAGGGGTTGTCAATCCCTTCACGGCCACTTGCGAAAGTGAGATCTGATAGAGATAATATGATAAGATAAATATATTTTTGGTATTTTATGATATAGATTGGAAAAGTAAAGATGCAAATAAAAGTAGATGATAAACTTATATGATAAAAGATAGACCGAGGGGCCATAGGTTTCACTAGTGGCTTCTCTCGAGATAGCATAAGTATTACTGTGGGTGAACAAATTACGATCAAGCAATTGATAGAAAAGTGAGTAATTATGAGATTATCTAGGAATGATCATGTATATAGGCATTACGTCCGTGACAAGTAGACCGACTCCTGCCTGCATCTACTACTATTACTCCACACATCGACCGCTATCCAGCATGCATCTAGAGTATTAAGTTCATAAAGAATAGAGTAACGCATTAAGAAAGATGACATGATGTAGAGGGATAAACTCATGCAATATGATATAAACCCCATCTTTTTATCCTCGATGGAAACAATACAATACGTGCCTTGCTACCCCTGCTGGCACTGGGAAAGGACACCGCAAGATTGAACCCAAAGCTAAGCACTTCTCCCATTGCAAGAAAGATCAATCTAGTAGGCCAAACCAAACTGATAATTCGAAGAGACTTGCAAAGATAACTTAATCACACACAAAACAATTCAGAGGAGATTCAAATATTTATCATAGATAAACTTGATCATAAACACCCAATTCATTGGATCTCGACAAACACACCGCAAAAAGAGTTACATCGGATAGATCTCCAAGAAGATCGAGGAGAACATTGTATTGAGATTCAAAGAGAGAGAAGAAGCCATATAGTTAATAACTATGGACCCGAAGGTCTGTGGTAAACTACTCACAACTCATCCGAGAGGCCTTGGAGATGATGTAGAGTCCCTCCGTGGTCGATTCCCCCTCCGGCGGAGCACCGGCGAAGGCTCCAAGATGGGATCTCGCAGATACAGAAGGTTGTGGCGGTGGAAATAGTTTTTCGTGGTGCTCCTCGATGTTTTCAGGGTATGTGGGTATATATAGGAGGAAGAAGTAGGTCGGTGGATGATACGTCTCCAACGTATCTATAATTTTTTATTGTTCCATGCTATTATATTACCCATTTTGGATGTATATGGGCTTTACTTTACACTTTTATATCATTTTTGGGACTAACCTACTAACCGGAGGCCCAGCCCGAATTGCAGTTTTTTTGCCTATTTCAGTGTTTTGAAGAAAAGGAATATCAAACGGAGTCCAAACGGAATGAAACCTTCGGGAGCGTGATTTTTGGAACAAACGTGATCCAGAGAACTTGGAGTGGAAGTCAAGAAACAAGGGAGGCGGCCACGAGGGTGCCCGGCACGCCCCCTACAGGTGGGCGCGCCCCCACCCTCGCGGGCCCCTCAGGCGTCCACCAACCTACTTCGTCCTCCTACATATACCCACGTACCCCGAAAACATCAGAAGCGACCACAAAAAACTATTTCCACCGCCGTAACCTTCTGTGTCCGTGAGATCCCATCTTGGAGCCTTCATCGGTGCTCCGCTGGAGGGGGAATCGATCACGGAGGGCCTCTACATCATCTCCAAGGCCTCTTTGATGAGTTGTGAGTAGTTTACCACAGACCTTTGGGTCCATAGTTATTAGCTAGATGGCTTCTTCTCTCTCTTTGAATCTCAATGCAAAGTTCTCCTCGATCTTCTTGGAGATCTATTCGATGTAACACTTTTGCGGTGTGTTTGTCGAGATCCGATGAATTGTGGGTTTATGGTCAAGTTTATCTATGAGAATATTTGAATCTCCTCTGAATTCTTTTATGTGTGATTAAGTTATCTTTGCAAGTCTCTTGGAATTATCAGTTTGGTTTGGCCTACTAGATTGATCTTTCTTGCAATGGGAGAAGTGCTTAGCTTTGGGTTCAATCTTGCGGTGTCCTTTCCCAGTGACAACAGGGGCAGCAAGGCACGTATTGTATTGTTGCCATCAAGGATAACAAGATGGGGTTTATATCATATTGCATGAGTTTATTCCTCTACATCATGTCATCTTTCTTAATGCGTTACTCTGTTCTTTATGAAATTAATACTCTAGATTCATGCTGGACAGCGGTTGATGTGTGGAGTAATAGTAGTAGATGCAGGCAGGAGTCGGTCTACTTGTCACGGACGTGATGCCTATATACATGATCATGCCTAGATAATCTCATAATTATTCACTTTTCTATCAATTGCTCGACAGTAATTTGTTCACCCACCATACTTATGCTATCTTGAGAGAAGCCATTAGTGAAACCTATGGCCCCCGGGTCTATCTCTTATCATATAAGATTTCAATCTACTTTTATTTGGATCTTTAATTTTCCTATCTATATCATAAAATACCAAAAATATATTTATCTTATCATATTATCTCTATCATATCTCACTTTCGCAAGTGGCCGTGAAGGGATTGACAACCCCTTTATTGCATTGATTGCGAGTTCTTGTTTGTTTGTGTAGGTGCGTGGGACTTTTGAGGAGCCTCCTACTGGATTGATATCTTGGTTCTCAAAAACTGAGGGAAATACTTACGCTACTATTGCTGCATCACCCTTTCCTCTTCAAGGAAAACCAACGCAAGCTCAAGATGTAGCAAGAAGGATTTCTAGCGCCGTTGCCGGGGAGGTTTTCTCTCATGTCAAGACATACCAAGTACCCATCACAAACTCATCTCCCTCGCATTACATTATTTTCCATTTGCCTCTCGTTTTCCTCTCCCCCACTTCACCCTTGCCGTTTTATTCGCCCTCTCTTTCCAAATATCCTCTCTCTTTTGCTTGTTCTTTGTTTGCTCGTCGTCATGGCTAGTCCCTTATCCGCTCCTATGTCTCTCGAGTTTGAAGTTCTTCACTTCAAGCAAAGGCAAGGAGAAAACTTAAAATATTCTTGGTATAGGATGATGGAATCTTATCGCACCCTAGAGGTGAATTTTAGAATCTTACTTCACGATTTTTATGTTGGGCTAAATATGTCCCATAGACAACTCTTGGATTGCATTGCCAAAGGAAATTTTATTGAAATTGATCCCAGTATTGCGCATGAAATTATAGAGGGAATAGTGGGAACACTACCTCAAAAAGGGGGGCCACATCCTACCCAAGAAGAAACACAAGTGTTTGAAAAGATTTGCGAAGTTACAAAAATCTTACAAAAGTCTCTTGAACCTCTCAAGAGTGTTAGCGGAACTCTTCACCGCATGAATATGTTGATTACTCTTTGCAATAAGCGGTTGGACTCTTTTGATCTAAAAATTTCTGAGTATGAAGGGAAACATAAAGAACCTCCCAGATTCGAGCATGACTCCGCTAAAAAACTGAAAATTAAAGATGGCACTACTTAGATCTATCCTCGCTTTTATGCCTTGCTAGGGGCGTTAAACGATAGCGCTAGTTGGGAGGCAACCCAATTTTATTTTAGTTTTCTTGTTTTTGCTTCTGTTTAGTAATAAATATTTCATCTAGCTTCTGTTTATATGTGTTTTTATGTTTTAATTAGTGTTTGTGCCAAGTAGAACCTATAGGATAACCTATGGTAATAGTTAATTTGATTCTGCTGAAAAACAGAAACTTTGCGCGCACTAAAATAATTTTAGTAATTCACAGCAACGTGCTTTTGCGTTCATTCTTTTTGATGTAGCTCAATAGACAAATTGCACAGGACTTCCTATTTTGGTAGGATTTGTAAAGTTCCAGAAGTATTCTAGAGTTACAGATTGCTAAAGACTGTTCTGTTTTTGACAGATTCTGTTTTTCGTGTGTTGTTTGCTTATTTTGATGCAATTATGGCTAGTATGTAGGGGTATGAACCATAGAGAAGTTGGAAAACAGTAGGTTTAACACCAATATGAATAAATAATGAGTTCATTACAATACCTTATGTGGTGGTCTTTCTTTCTTGCATTAACGGAGCTTATGAGATTTCCTGTTGAGTTTTGTGTTGTGAAGTTTTCATGTTTTGGGTAAAGATTTGATGTACTCTGGAATAAGGAGTGGCAAGATCCTAAGCTTGGGCATGCCCATGGCACCCCAAGATATTCAAGGATAACCAAAAGCCTAAGCTTGGGGATGCCCCGGAAGGCATCCCCTCTTTCGTCTTCGTCTATCGGTAACTTTACTTGGAGCTATATTTTTATTCCCCACATGATATGTGTTTTGCTTGGAGTGTATTGTATGATATTAGTATTTGCTTTTTTCTTTACCACAATAATACTTGCTGTACACACCTTTTGGGAGAAACCAACTTGATTGGAATTTATTAGAATACTCTATGTGCTTCACTTATATCTTTTGAGCTAGATAGTTTTTGCTCTAGTACTTCACTTAAATCTTTTAGAGCACAGCCGTGGCTTAATTTTGAAGAAATTGCTAATCTCTCATGCTTCACTTATATTATTTTGAGAGTTTCTTATAACAGCATGGTATTTGCTATGGTTATAAAATTGGTCCTAGAATGATGGGCATCCAAGTTGGGTATAATAAAAACTATCATAGGAAGTGAATTGGATGCTATGATCAATTTGATACTTGATAATTGTTTTGAGATATGGAGGTGATGATATTAGAGTCATGCTACTTGGGTGATTATGAATTTAAATAATACTTGTGTTGAAGTTGGCAAGTCCCGTAGCATGCACATATGGTAAAAGTTGTGTAACAAATTTATTGCATGGAGTGCTCTTTTGATTGCCTTCCCTTGAGTGGAGGTCGGGGGCACGCGATGGTTAACTCCTACCAACCTCCCCCCTAGGAGCATGCATAGTAGTACTTTGCTTCGAGGGCTAATAAAACTTTTGCAATAAGCATATGAGTTCTTTATGACTAATGTTGAGTCCATGGATTATACGCACTTTTACCTTTCCATCATTGCTAGCCTCTTCGGTACCGTGCATTGCCCTTTCTCACCTTAAGAGTTGGTGCAAACTTCGCTGGTGCATCCAAACCCCGTGATACGATACGCTCTATCACACATAAACCTCCTAATATCTTCCTCAAAACAGCCACCATACCTACCTATTATGGCATTTTCATAGCCATTCCGAGATATATTGCCATGCAACTTTCCACCGTTCCGTTTATCATCATGACACACATCATCATTGTCATATTGCCTTGCATGATCATGTAGTTGACATCGTATTTGTGGCAAAGCCACCATGCATAATTTTTCATACATGTCACTCTTGATTCATTGCCCATCCCAGTACACCGCCGGAGGCATTCATATAGAGTCATATCTTGTTCTAGTTTTGAGTTGTAATTCATGAGTTGTAAATAAATAGAAGTGTGATGATCATCATTATTAGAGCATTGTCCCCTAATAAAAAAAGGAAAGGCCAAAAAGAAAAAGGAAAAAAAAGGCCAAAGAAAAAAAGAAAGGCAAAAAAAGGCCCAAAAAGAAAAAAAAGAAAAAAAAAAGAAAAGGGGCAATGTTACTATCCTTTTCCACACTTGTGCTTCAAAGTAGCACCATGTTCTTCATATAGAGAGTCTCATATGTTGTCACTTTCATATACTAGTGGGAATTTTTCATTATAGAACTTGGCTTGTATATTCCTCTGATGGGCTTCCTCAAAATGCCCTAGGTCTTCGTGAGAAAGCAAGTTGGATGCACACCCTCTAGTTTCTTTTATTGAGCTTTCATACATTTATAGCTCTAGTGCATCTGTTACATGGCAATCCCTACTCCTCATGTTGACATCAATTGATGGGCATCTCCATAGCCCATTGATTAGCCTCGTCAATGTGAGACTTTCTCTTTTTTTGTCTTCTCCACACAACCTCCATCATCATATTCTATTCCACCCATAGTGCTATATCCATGGCTCACGCTCATGTATTGCGTGAGAGTTTAAAAAGGCTGAAGCGTGTTAAAAAGTATGAACCAATTGCTTGGCTGAAACTAGGGTTGTTCTTGATGGGAGTATTTTGTGTGACAAAAATGAAACATAGCCTAACTATATGATTTTGTAGGGATAAACCTTCTAATGCCATGTTATTTTGAGAAGACATGATTGCTTAGTTAGTATGCTTGAAGTATTACTATTTCTTATATAAATATAAACTTTTATTTTGAATCATTTGGATCTGAACATTCATGCCACAATAAAGAGAATTACATCAAGAATTATGATAGGTAGCATTCCACATCAAAAATTCTGTTTTTATCATTTACCTACTCAAGGACGAGCAGGAATTAAGCTTGGGTATGCTTGATACGTCTCCAACGTATCTATAATTTTTGATTGTTCCATGCTATTATATTACCCATTTTGGATGTTTATGGGCTTTACTTTACACTTCTATGTCAATTTTGGGACTAACCTACTAACCGGAGGCCCAGCCCGAATTGCGTTTTTTTGCCTATTTCAGTGTTTCGAAGAAAAGGAATATCAAATGGAGTTCAAACGGAATGAAACCTTCGGGAGTGTGATTTTTGGAACAAACGCGATCCAGAGGACTTTGAGTGGAAGTCAAGAAACAAGGGAGGCGTCCACGAGGGTGCCCGGCGCGCCCCTATAGGTGGGCGTGTCCCCACCCTCGTGGGGCCCTCAAGCGTCCACCGACCTACTTCTTCCTCCTACATATACCCACGTACCCTGAAAACATCAGAAGCGACCACGAAAAACTATTTCCACCCCCGTAACCTTCTGTATCCGCGAGATCCCATCTTGGAGCCTTCGCACGCGCTCCGTCGGAGGGGGAATCAATCACGGAGGGCCTCTACATCATCTCCAAAGCCTCTCCGATGAGTTCTGAGTGGTTTACCACAGACCTTCGGGTCCATAGTTATTAGCTAGATGGCTTCTTCTCTCTCTTTGAATCTCAATACAAACTTCTCCTTGATCTTCTTGGAGATCTATTCGATGTAACTCTTTTTTCGGTGTGTTTGTCGAGATCCGATGAATTGTGGGTTTATGATCAAGTTTATCTATGAGAAATATTCGAATCTCCCCTGAATTCTTTTATGAGTGATTAAGTTATCTTTGCTAGTCTCTTCGAATTATCAGTTTGGTTTGGACTACTAGATTGATCTTTCTTGCAATGGGAGAAGTGCTTATCTTTGGGTTCAATCTTGCGGTGTCCTTTCCCATGGGCAGTAAGGCACGTATTGTATTGTTGCCATCGAGTATAAAAAGATGGGGGTTTATATCATATTGCATGAGTTTATCCCTCTACATCATGTCATCTTTCTTAATGCGTTACTTTGTTCTTTATGAACTTAATACTCTAGATGCATGCTGGATAGCGGTCGATGTGTGGAGTAATAGTAGTAGATGCAGGCAGGAGTCGGTCTACTTGTCACGGACGTGATGTCTATATACATGATCATGCCTTGATTATCTCATAATTATTCACTTTTCTATCAATTGCTCGATAGTAATTTGTTCACCCACCGTAATACATATGCTATCTTGAGAGAAGCCACTATTGAAACCTATGGCCCCCAGGTCTATCTCTTATCATATAAGCTTTCAATCTACTTTTATTTGCATCTTTACTTTTCCTATCTATATCATAAAATACCAAAATATATTTATCTTATCATATTACCTCTATCAGATCTCACTTCCGCAAGTGGCCGTGAAGGGATTGACAACCCCTTTATTGCGTTGGTTGTGAGTTCTTGGTTGTTTGTGTAGGTACGTGGGACTTTTGAGGAGCCTCTTACTGGATTGATACCTTGGTTCTCAAAAACTGAGGGAAATACTTACGCTACTATTGTTACATCACCCTTTCCTCTTCAAGGAAAACCAAAGCAAGCTCAAGACGTAGCAGTGGATGCTCGAGGGGCCCATGAGGGTGGGGGCATGCCCACTTGTAGGGGGCGTGCCGGGCACCCTTGTGGCCTCCTCTTCTATTGCTTGACGTCCACTCCAAGTCTCCTGGATCACGTTTTTTCCAAAAAGATTGCTCCCGAAGGTTTCATTCCGTTTGGACTCCGTTTGATATTCCTTTTCTTTGAAACACTAAAATAGGCAAAAAAAACAGCAATTCGGGTTGGGCCTCCGGTTAGTAGGTTAGTCCCAAAAATGATATAAAAGTGTAAAGTAAAGCCCATAAACATCCAAAACGGGTAATATAATAGGATGGAACAATAAAAAATTATAGATACATTGGAGACGTATCAGCTGGCAGCCCAGTGCTCGCCCTCACACCGGCGCTTCCATCCTCGCGCCCCGACAGCCGACGGCCGCGTACCATGCTGCTGTTGGGGAACGTAGTAATTTCAAAAAGAATACTACGCACACGCAATATCATGGTGATGCATAGCAACGAGAGGGGAGAGTGTTGTCCACTTACCCTCATAGACCGAAAGCGGAAGCGTTATGACAACACGGTTGATGTAGTCGTACGTCTTCACGGTCGACTGATCCTAGTACCGAACGTACGACACCTCTGCAATCTGCACACGTTCAGGTCGGTGACGTCCCACGAATTCCAATCCAAAAAATGGTCGACGGAGAGTTTCGTCGGCACGACGGCGTGATGACGGTGATGATGATGCTACCGACGTAGGGCTTTGCCTAAGCACCACAATGATATGATCGAGGTGGATTATGGTGGAGGGGGGCACCGCACACGGCTAAGAGATCAATGATCGACTTGTGTGTCCATGGGGTGCCCCCTCCCCCATATATAAAGGAGTGGGGGAGGGGGAGGGCCAGCCCTCTACTATGGCGGGCCCTGGGGAGTCCTACTCCCACCGGGAGTAGGATTCCCCTCGTCCATGTAGTTGGAGTAGGAGAGAAGGAAGGGGAAGAGACAAGAGAAGGAAGGAGGGGGCGCCGCCCCTCCCCTAAGTCCAATTCGGACTATGCCTTGGGGGGACGCGTGGCCTGCCCTAGGCAGCCCCTCTCTCTTTCCATTAAAGCCCAATAAGGCCCATATACTCCTCGGCGAATTCCCGTGAATCTCCGGTACTCCGATAAATACCCGAACCACTCAGAACCTTTCTGATGTCCGAATATAGCCTTCCAATATATCAATCTTTACGTCTCGGACATTTTGAGACTCCTCGTCATGTCCCTGATCTCATCTGTGACTCCGAACAACCTTTGGTACATCAAAACACATAAACTCATAATACCAATCGTCATCGAATGTTAAGCGTGCGGACCCTATGGGTTCGAGAACTCTATAGACATGACCGAGACACGTCTCCGACCAACAACTAATAGTGGAACCTGGATGCTCATATTGGCTCCCACATATTCTACGAAGATCTTTATCGGTCAAACCGCATAACAACATACGTTGTTCCCTTTGTCATCGGTATGTTACTTGCCCGAGATTCGATCGTCGGTATCTCAATACCTAGTTCAATCTCGTTACCGGCAAGTCTCTTTACTTGTTCCATAATGCATCATCCTGTAACTAACTCATTAGTCACATTGCTTACAAGGCTTATAGTGATGTGTATTACCGAGAGGGCCCAGAGATACCTCTCCGACAATCAGAGTGACAAATCCCGATCTCGATCTATGCCAACCCAACAAACACCATCGGAGACACCTGTAGAGCACCTTTATAATCACCTAGTTACATTGTGGCATTTGGTAGCACACAAAGTTTTCCTTTGGTATTCGGGAGTTTCATAATCTCATAGTCATAGGAACATGTATAAGTCATGAAGAAAGCAATAGCAACATACTAAACGATCAAATGCTAAGCTAACGGAATGGGTCAAGTCAATCACATCATTCTCTAATGATGTGATCCTGTTTATCAAATGACAACTCATGTTTATGGCTAGGAAGCTTAACCATCTTTGATTAACGAGCTAGTCAAGTAGAGGCATACTAGTGACACTCTATTTGCCTATGTATTCACACATGTACTAAGTTTCCGGTTGATACAATTCTAGCATGAATAATAAACATTTATCATGATATAAGGAAATATAAATAACAACTTTATTATTGCCTCTAGGGCATATTTCCTTTAGTCTCCCACTTGCACTAGAGTCAATAATCTAGCTCACATCTCCACGTGATTTAACACTAGTAGTTCACATCACCATGTGATTAACACCCATAGTTCACATCGTCATGTGACCAACACCCAAAGGGTTTACTAGAGTCAATAATCTAGTTCACATCGCTATGTGATTAACACCCAAAGAGTACTAAGGTGTGATAATGTTTTGCTCGTGAGAGAAGTTTAGTCAACGGGTCTGTCACATTCAGAGTCGTATGTATTTTGCAAATATTCTATGTCTACAATGCTCTTTCAATATGTATCCAGTTTGAGATTTAGAGTCATCTGGATCAGTGTAAAAGCTTGCATCGATGTAACTATTTACGACGAGCTCTTTTATCACCTCCATAATCGAGAAACATTTCCTTAGTCTTTAGTAAGGATAATTTTGACAGTTGTTCAGTGATCTACTCTTAGATCACTATTGTACCCCCTTGCCAAACTCATGGCAAGGAACACAATAGGTCTGGTACACAACACAACATACTTTATAGAACCTATGACTGAGGCATAGGGAATGATTTTTCATTCTCTTTCTATTTTCTGCCATGGTCGGGTTTTGAGTCTTACTCAACTTCACACCTTGCAACACAGACAAGAACTCCTTCTTTGACTGTTCCATTTTGAACTACTTCAAAATCTTATCAAGGTATGTACTCATAGAAAAATCTTATCAAGCGTCTTGATCTATCTCTATAGATCTTGATGCTCAATGTGTAAGCATCTTCACCGAGGTCTCTCTTTGAAAAACTCCATTCAAACAATCCTTTATGCTTTCCAAAAAATTCTACATTATTTCTGATCAACAATATGTCATTCACATATACTTTTCAGAAAGGCTGTAGTGCTCCCACTCACTTTCTTGTAAATACAGGCTTCACTGCAAGTCTGTATAAAACTATATGCTTTGATCAACTCATCAAAGCGTATATTCCAACTCCGAGATGCTTGCACCAGTCCATAGATGGATCACTGGAGCTTGCACGCTTTGTTAGCACCTTTAGGATTAACAAAACCTTTTGGTTGCATCATATACAACTCTTCTTTAATAATCCATTAAGGAATGCAGTTTTGACATCCATTTGCCAGATTTCATAAAATGTGGCAATTGCTAACATGATTCGGACAGACTTAAGCATCGATACGAGTGAGAAAATCTCATCGTATTCAACACCTTGAACTTGTCAAAAACTTTTTGTGACAATTTGAGCTTTGTAGATAGTAACACTACTATCAGCGTCCGTCTTCCTCTTGAAGATCCATTTATTCTGAATGGCTCGTCGGTCATCGGGCAAGTCAACGAAAGTCCACACTTTGTTCTCATATATGGATCCCATCTGAGATTTCATGGCCTCAAGCCATTTCGCGGAATCTGGGCTCATCATCGCTTCCTCATAGTTCGTAGGTTCATCATGGTCTAGTAACATGACTTACAGAATAGGATTACCGTACCACTATGGTGTGGATCTTAATCTGGAAGATCTACGAAGTTCGGTAGTAACTTGATCTGAAGCTTCATGATCATCATCATTAGCTTCCTCACTAATTGGTGTAGGAATCACTGGAACTGATTTCTATGATGAACTGCTTTCCAATTTGGGAGAAGGTACAATTACCTCATCAAGTTCTACTTTCCTCCCACTCACTTCTTCCAAGAGAAATTTCTTCTCTAGAAAGAATTCATTCTTAGTAACGAATATCTTGCCTTCAGATCTGTGATAGAAGGTGTACCTGACAGTTTCCTTTGGGTATTCTATGAAGACGCACTTCTCCGATTTGGGTTCGAGCTTATCAGGTTGAAGCTTTTCCACATAAGCATTGCAGCCCCAAACTTTTAAGAAACGACAACTTTGGTTTCTTACCAAACCATAGTTCATAAGGCGTCGTCTCAACGGATTTTGATGGTGCCCTATTTAAAGTGAATGCAACTGTTTCTAATGCATAACCCCAAAACAATAGTGGTAAATCGGTAAGAGACATCATAGATTGCACCATATCCAATAAAGTGCGGTTACGACGTTTGGACACACCATTACGCTATGGTGTTCCAGGTGGCGTGAGCTGTGAAACTATTCCTCATTGTTTTAGATGAAGGCCAAACTCGTAACTCATATATTCTCCTCCATGATCAGATCGTAGAAACTTTTATTTTCTTTTTACGATGATTCTCCACTTCACTCTGAAACTCTTTGAACTTTTCAAATGTTTTAGACTTGTGTTTCATTAAGAAGATCAGAAAATAGTCACTAGCTCATATCTACTTAAATCATCTGTGAAGGTCTGAAAATAACGACACCCGCCATGAGCATCAACACTCTTTGGACCGCATACATCGGCATGTATTATTTCCAATAAGTCACTAGCTCGTTCCATTGTTCCGGAGAACGGAGTTTTAGTCGTCTAGCCCATAAGGCACGGTTCGCAAGCATCAAATGATTCATAATCAAGTGATTCCAAAAGTCCATCTTTATGGAGTTTCTTCATGCGCTTTACACCGATATGACCCAAACAGCAGTGCCACAAATAAGTTGCACTATCATTATCAACTTTGCATCTTTTGGCATCAATATTAGGAATATGTGTATCACTACGATCGAGATCCAACAAACTATTTTCATTGGGTGTATTGATACGTCTCCAATGTATCTATAATTTTTGATTGCTCCACTATTATATTACCCGTTTTGGATGTTTATGGGCTTTACTTTGCACTTTTATATCATTTTTGGGACTAACCTACTAACCGAAGGCGCAGCCCAAATTGCTAATTTTTTGCCTATTTCAGTGTTTCGAAGAAAAGGAATATCAAACGGAGTCCAAACGGAATGAAACCTTTGAGAGTGATCTTTTTGGAACAAACGCAATCCAGGAGACTTGGAGTGGACGTCAAGAAGCAGCCAAGGCGGCCACGAGGGTGCAAGGCGCGCCCTAGGGGGGTGGGCGCGCCCCCCACCCTCGTGGGCCCCTCGTGGCTCCACTGACCAACCTCCTTTGCCTATATATACCTCCATACCCTGAAAACATCGAGGAGCACCACGAAAACCTATTTCCACTGCCGCAACCTTCTGTACCCATGAGATCCCATCTTGGAGCCTTTTCCGGCGCTCCGCCGGAGGGGGAATCGATCACGAAGGGCTTCTAAATCATCACCAAGGCCTCTCCGATGAGTTGTGAATAGTTTACCACAGACCTTCAGGTCCATAGTTATTAGCTAGATGGCTTCTTCTCTCTCTTTGAATCTCAATACAAAGTTCGCCTCGATCTTTTTAGAAATCTATTCGATGTAACTCTTTTTGCGGTGTGTTTGTCGAGATCCGATGAATTGTGGGTTTATGATCAAGTTTATCTATGAGAAATATTTGAATCTCCTCTGAATTATTTTATGTATGATTTGTTATCTTTGCAAGTCTCTTCGAATTATCAGTTCAGTTTTGCCTACTAGACTGATCTTTCTTGCAATGGGAGAAGTGCTTAGCTTTGGGTTCAATCTTGTGGTGTCCTTTCCTAGTGACAGCAGGGGCAGCAAGGCATGTATTGTATTGTTGCCATCGAGGATAAAAAGATGGGGTTTATATCATATTGCTTGAGTTTATCCCTCTACATCATGTCATCTTGCCTAATGCGTTACTCTGTTCTTATGAACTTAATACTCTAGATGCATGCTGGATAGCGGTCGATGTGTGGAGTAATAGTAGTAGATGCGGACAGGAGTCGGTCTACGTGTCGCGGACGTGATGCCTATATACATGATCATGCCTAGATAATCTCATAACTATGCACTTTTCTATCAATTTCTCGACAGTAATTTGTTCACCCACCGTAATACTTATGCTATCTTGAGAGAAGACACTAGTGAAACCTATGGCCACCGGGTCTATCTTTTATCATATAAGTTTCTGATCTACTTTATTTTGCAATCTTTACTTTCCAATCTATATCATAAAAATACCAAAATTATTTATCTTATCTTATTATCTCTATCAGATCTCACTTTCGCAAGTGGCAGTGAAGCGATTTACAACCCCTTTATCACGTTGGTTGCGAGGTTCTTGTTTGTTTGGGTAGGTACGAGGGACTTGTGAGGATCGTCCTACTGGATTGATACCTTGGTTCTCAAAAACTGAGGGAAATACTTATAATACTTTGTTGCATCACCCTTTCCTCTTGAAGGGAAAACCAACGCAGTGCTCAATAGGTAGCAAGAAGGATTTCTGGCACCGTTGCCGGGGAGGTCTTTGCTCAAGTCAAGACATACCAAGTACCCATCACAAACTCATCTCCCTCGCATTACATTATTTGCCATTTGCCTCTCGTTTTCCTCTCCCCCACTTCACCCTTGCCGTTTTATTCGCCCTCTCTTTCCCGTTCGCCTCTTTTTCGCTTGCCTTTTGTGTGCTCATGTGTTGGATCGTTTATCTCGTCATCATGGCTAGTCCACCTATTATTGTTAGTACTCCCGATCATGAAGTTCTCAATTTTAAACAAAGGGAGGGAGAAAATTTACAAGATGCTTGGCATAGAATTTGCAATGCTCAAAATAGATCTACTAGGTAGCAATCTACTTCCGTTCTTCTTCGCAATTTTTATGTAGGCATTACTCCTTGGTATAGATGTATTCTTGATGCCATTACCGGAGGGAACTTCGTGGGTAGCCACACTTTTGATGCTTATTATGCTATGTTAGATTTGTTTGGCCCACCGCCTCTCTTGGTTAATGGAACTTTCTTAACTCTAGAACATGTGATGCAAAGGCATGAAATTATTGAAAATAAAGTTTCCACTGTTGAGTTAATTGAAAATTTGGATAAAAAATGCACAATCAAATCACCCAATATGGATCTAAGGTTGGAGTTACTCAGAAAAGTTTTAAGGATAAAGAACCTATAGTTAACGAAAGAATAGATCAAGATTCTTCAAGAATTGGTAAACTTGAGGATATTATTACCAACTTAGGGGCTGTCTTTTCATCTGTGAAAAATATTCCAACCCCTCCTAGTAAAATAGCCAAATTTACGTATGTACCTAAAAATAAGGTGAATCTTCTAGTAAGGAAAATGCGGATCTTAAATCAATAAGTGTTCATTCGCTTTCATTAAGGAACCTTTTGCTACAAACGAATCTCTTGATTTCTTTCCTAGGAGTTTAATCCTTACTAAAAAGAAAGAAACTCCTAAGGGTTATAAGTGTTCTGTTGAAGAGTTGAATGCCAAAGATGGCAATACCTAGATCTATTCTTGCTTTTATGCCTAGCTAGGAGTGTTAAACGATAGCGCTTGTTGGGAGGCAACCCAATTTTATTTTTGTTCCTTTCTTTTTGCTTATGTTTAGTAATAAATAATTCATCTAGCTTCAGTTTAGATGTGGTTTTATGTTTTAATTAGTATTTGTGCCAAGTAGAACCTATAGGATCATCTACGGTGATAGTTAATTTGATTTTGCTGAAAAACAGAAACTTTTGTGTGCATGAGAATAATTTTAATAAATCACAGAAACGTGATTTTTAGTTTATTATTTTTGCAGTAGATCAATGGAAAAATTTCCCAGGAATTCCAGTTTTGCTAGGAGTTTTAGAGTTCCAGAAGTATTCGGAAGTTACATATTTCTACAGACTCTTCTGTTTTTGACAGATTCTGTTTTTCGTGTGTTGTTTTCTTATTTTGATGAATCTATGGCTAGTATCGGGGGGTATGAACCATAGAGAAGTTGGAATATAGTAGGTTTAACACCAATATAAATAAAGAATGAGTTCATTACAGTACCTTATGTGGTGGTTTTTCTTTCTTGCACTAACGGAGCTTATGAGATTTCCTGTTGAGTTTTGTGTTGTGAAGTTTTCAAGTTTTGGGTAAAGATTTGATGGACTATGGAATAAGAGTAGCAAGAGCCTAAGCTTGGGGATGCCCATGGCACCCCAAGATAATTCAAGGACAACCAAAATCCTAAGCTTGGGGATGCCCCGGAAGGCATCCCCTCTTTCATCTTCGTCTATCGGTAACTTTACTTGGAGCTATATTTTTATTAGCCACATGATATGTGTTTTGCTTGGAGCGTCTTCTATGATATGAGTATTTGCCTTTTAGTTTAACACAATTATCCTTGCTGTACACACCTTTTGGGAGAGACACAACATGATTCGGAATTTATTAGAATACTCTATGTGCTTCACTTATATCTTTTGAGCTAGATAATTTTGCTCTAGTGCTTCACTTATATCTTTTCAGAGCACTGCGGTGGTTTTATTTTGTAGAAATTGTCAATCTCTCATGCTTCACTTATATTATTCTGAGAGTATTTTAGAAAAGCATGGTATTTGCTATGGTTAAAAAATTGGTCCTAGAATGATGGGCATCCAAGTTGGGTATAATAAAAACTATTAGAGTAAGTGAATTGGATGCTATGATCAATTTGATGATTGATAATTGTTTTGAGATATAGAGCTGGTGATATTAGAGTCATGCTAGTTGTGTAATTATGAAATTGAGAAATACTTGTGTTGAAGTTGGCAAGTCCCGTAGCATGCACGTATGGTAAAAGTTGTGTAACAAATTTGTAGCATGGGGTGCTCTTTTGATTGCCTTCCTTATGAGTGGAGGTCGGGATCGCGCGATGGTTAACTCCTACCAACCCTTCCCCTAGGAGCATGCGTAGTAGTACTTTGCTTCGAGGGCTAATAAAATTTTGCAATAAGTATATGAGTTCTTTATGACTAATGTGAGTCCATGGATTATACGCACTCTTACCCTTCCATCATTGCTAGCCTCTTCGATACCGTGCATTGCCCTTTCTCACCTTGAGAGTTGGTGCAAACTTCGCCGGTGCATCCAAACCCCGTGATACGATACTCTCTATCACACATAAACCTCCTTATATCTTCCTCAGAACAGCCACCATACCTACCTATTATGGCATTTCCATAGCCATTCCGAGATATATTTCCATGCAACTTTCCACCGTTCCGTTCATCATGACACGTTTCATCATTGTCATATTGCTTTTGCATGATCATGTAGTTGAAATCGTATTTGTGGCAAAGCCACCTTCATATTTTTTCATACATGTCGCTCTTGATTCATTGCATATCTCGGTACACCGCCGGAGGCATTCATATAGAGTCATATTTTGTTCTAGTATCGACTTGTAATTCATGAGTTGTAAATAAATAGAAGTGTGATGCTCATCATTATTAGAGCATTGTCCCCTTAAAAAAATAGAAAGCCAGAAAAAAGGCCAAATAAAAAAAATGAAAGGCAAAATAAAAAAAAGGCCCAAAAAAAAGGGGGACAATGTTACTATCTTTTTCCACACTTGTGCTGCAAAGTAGCATCATGTTCTTCATATAGAGAGTCTCCTATGTTGTCACTTTCATATACTAGTGGGAATTTTTCATTATAGAACTTGGCTTGTATATTCCAACGATGGGCTTCCTCAAAATGCCCTAGGTCTTCGTGAGCAAGCAAGTTGGATGCACACCCACTTAGTTTGTTGAGCTTTCACACATTAATAGCTCTAGTGCATCCGTTGCATGGCAATCCCTACTCCTCATGTTGACATCAATTGATGGGCATCTCCATAGCCCGTTGATTAGCCTCGTCAATGTGAGACTTTCTCCTTTCTTGTCTTCTCCACGCAACCTCCATCATCATATTCTATTCCACCCATAGTGCTATATCCATGGCTTACGCTCATGTATTGCGTGAGAGTGAAAAAAGCTGAAGTGCGTTAAAAAGTATGAACCAGTTGCTTGGCTGAAACCGGGGTTGTGCATGATGGGAGTATTTTGTGTGACAAAAATGAAACATAGCCTAACTATATGATTTTGTAGGGATAAACTTTCTTTAGCCATGTTATTTTGAGAAGACATGATTGCTATATTAGTATGCTTGAAGTATTATTACTTTTATGTCAATATGAACTTTTATTTTGAATCATTTGAATCAGAACATTCATGCCACAATAAAGAAAATTACATTGAGAAATATGCTAGGTAGCATTTCGCATCAAAAATTCTGTTTTTATCATTTACCTACTCGAGGACAAGCAGGAATTAAGCTTGGGGATGCTTGATTCGTCTCCAACGTATCTATAATTTTTGATTGCTCCATGCTATTATATTACCCGTTTTGGATGTTTATGGGCTTTACTTTACACTTTTATATCATTTTCGGGACTAACCTACTAACTGGAGGCCCAGCCCAAATTGTTGTTTTTTTGCCTATTTCAGTGTTTCGAAGAAAAGGAATATCAAACGGAGTCCAAACGGAATGAAACCTTCGGGAGCGATCTTTTTGGAAGAAACGCAATCCAGGAGACTTGGAGTGGACGTCAAGAAGCAGCCGAGGCGGCCACGAGGGTGCAAGGCGCACCCTAGGGGGGTGGGCGCGCCACCCACCCTCGTGGGCCCCTCGTGGCTCCCCTGACCGACCTGCTTCACCTATATATACCTCCATACCCTGAAAACATCGAGGAGCACCACGAAAACCTATTTCCACCGCCGCAACCTTCTGTACCCGTGAGATCCCATCTTAGAGCCTTTTCCGGCGCTCCGCCGGAGGGGGAATCGATGGAGGGCTTCTACATCATCGCCAAGGCCTCTCCGATGAGTTGTGAGTAGTTTACCACAGACCTTCGGGTCCATAGTTATTAGTTAGATGGCTTCTTCTCTCTCTTTGAATCTCAATACAAAGTTCTCCTTGATCTTCTTGGAGATCTATTCGATGTAACTCTTTTTGCGGTGTGTTTGTCGAGATCTGATGAATTGTGTGTTTATGATCAAGTTTATCTATGAGAAATATTCTCCTCTGAATTCTTTTATGTATGATTTGTTATCTTTGCAAGTCTCTTCGAATTATCACTTTGGTTTGGCATACTAGATTGATCTTTCTTGCAACGGGAGAAGTGCTTAGCTTTGGGTTCAATCTTGTGATGTCCTATCCCAGTGACAGCAGGGGCAACAAGGCACGTATTGTATTGTTGCCATCGAGGATAAAAAGATGGGGTTTATATCATATTGCTTGAGTTTATCCCTCTACATCATGTCATCTTGCCTAATGCGTTACTCTGTTCTTATGAACTTAATACTCTAGATGCATGCTGGATAGCGGTCGATGTGTGGAGTAATAGTAGTAGATGCAGGCAGGAGTCGGTCTACTTGTCGCGGACGTGATGCCTATATACATGATCATGCCTAGATAATCTCATAAGTATGCACTTTTCTATCAATTGCTCGACAGTAATTTGTTCACCCATTGTAATACTTATGCTATCTTGAGAGAAGCCACTAGTGAAACCTATGGCCGTCGGGTCTATCTTTTATCATATAAGTTTTTCATCTACTTTATTTTGCAATCTTTACTTTCCAATCTATATCATAAAAATACCAAAAATATTTATATTATCTTATTATCTCTATCAGATCTCACTTTCGCAAGTGGCCGTGAAGGGATTGACAACCCCTTTATCGCGTTGGTTGCGAGGTTCTTGTTTGTTTGTGTAGGTACGAGGGACTTGTGAGGAGCCTCCTACTGGATTGATACCTTGGTTCTGAAAAACTAAGGGAAATACTTACGCTACTTTGCTGCATCACCCTTTCCTCTGCAAGGGAAAACCAACGCAGTGCTCAAGAGGTGGCATGTATGACCATCAAAGGTTTTATTCATGTAAACAGAACAACAATTATTTTCTGACTTTAAATGAATAACCATGAGATCAAATTATATCCATGCTCAACGCAAATGCCAAATAACATTTATTTAGGCTCAAAGTATAGGGGGTGTGCGATGATGATCATATCAATCTTGGAAGCACTTCCAACATACATCATAACTTCACCCTCAACTAGTTTCTATCTATTCTGCAACTGTTGTTTCGAGTTACTAATCTTAGCAACCGAACAAGTATCAAATACCCAGGGGTTACTATGAGTACTAGTAAGGTACACATCAATAACATGTATATCAAATATACCTTTGTTCACTTTGCCATCCTTCTTATCCGCCAAATATTTTGGGTATCTCCGCTTCCACTGACCATTTCCTTTGCAGTAAAAGCACTCAGTTTCAGGCTTTGGTCCAGCTTTGGGCTTCTTCACGGGAGTGACAAGTTGCTTGCCATTCTACTTGAAGTACCCTTTCTTTCCCTTTGACCTTTTCTTGAAACTAGTGGTCTTGTCAATCATCAACACTTGATGCTCTTTCATGATTTCTACTTTCGTTGATTTCAGCATCACGAAGAGCTCGGGAATCTTTTTCCTCATCCCTTGCATACTATAGTTCATCACGAAGTTCCAGTAACTTGGTGATGGTGACTAGAGAACTCTGTCAATCACTATCTTATCTGGAAGATTAACTCCCACTTGATTCAAGCGATTGTAGTATCCAGACATTCTGAGTACATGCTCACTAGTTGAGCAATTCTCCTCCATCTTTTAGGCAAAGTACTTGTCAGAGGTCTCATACCTCTTGACATGGGCATGAGTCTGAAATACCAATTTCATCTCTTGGAACATCTCATATGCTCTATGACATTTCAAAAACGTTTTTGAAGTCCCGGTTCTAAGCCGTAAAGCAAGGTGCACAAAACTATCGAGTAGTCATCATATTGAGCTAGCCAAACATTCATAACGTCTGCATCTGCTCCTGCAATAGGTCTGTCACCTAGCGGTGCATCAAGGACATAATTCTTCTGTGCAACAATGAGGATACACCTCAGATCACGGACCTAGTCCGCATCTTTGCTACTAACATCTTTCGACTTAGTTTTCTCTAGGAACATATAAAAACATAGGGAACCTATAGCGCGAGCTATTGATCTACAACATAATCTACAAAATACTACCAGGACTAAGTTCATGATAAATTAAAGTTCTATTAATCATATTACTTAAGAACTCCCACTTAGATAGACATCCCTCTAGTCACCTAAATGATCAGGTGATCCAAATCAACTAAACCATGTCCGATCATCATGTGAGATGGAGTAGTTTTCAATGGTGAACATCACTATGTTGATCATATCTACTATATGATTCACGCTCGACCTTTCGGTCTCCAGTGTTCCGAGGCCATATCTGCATATGCTAGGCTCGTCAAGTTTAACCCGAGTATTCTGCGTGTGCAAAATTGGCTTGCACCCGTTGTATGTGAATGTAGAGCCTATCACACCCGATCATCACATGGTGTCTCAGCATGAAGAACTGTAGCAACGGTGCATACTCAGGGAGTACACTTATACCTTGAAATTTAGTAAGGGATCATCTTATAATGCTACCGCCGAACTAAGCAAAATAAGATGCATAAAAGATAAACATCACATGCAATCAATATAAGTGATATGATATGGCCATCATCATCTTGTGCTTGTGATCTCCATCTCCGGAGCACCGTCGTGATCACCATCGTCACAGGGCGACACCTTGATCTCCATCGTAGCATCGTTGTTGTTACGCCATCTATTGCTTCTACGACTATCGCTATCGCTTAGTGATAAAGTAAAGCAATTACAGGGCGTTTGCATTTCATACAATAAAGCGACAACCATATGGCTCCTCCCAGTTGCCGATAACTCTGTTACAAAACATGATCATATCATACAATAAAATTTAGCATCATGTCTTGACCATATCACATCACAACATGCCCTGCAAAAACAAGTTAGACGTCCTCTACTTTGTTGTTGCAAGTTTTACCTGGCTGCTACGGGCTGAGCAAGAACCGTTCTTACCTACGCATCAAAACCACAACGATATTTCGTCAAGTACGTGTTGTTTTAACCTTCAACAAGGACCGGGCATAACCACACTCGATTCAACTAAAGTTGGAGAAACTGACACCCGCCAGCCACCTGTGTGCGAAGCACGTCGGTAGAACCAGTCTCATGTAAGCGTACGCATAATGTCGGTCCGGGCCGCTTCATCCAAAAATACCGCCGAATCAAAGTATGACATGCTGGTAAGCAGTATGACTATTATCGCCCACAACTCACTTGTGTTCTACTCGTGCATATAACATCTACGCATAAACCTGGCTCGGATGCCACTGTTGGGGAACATAGTAATTTCAAAAAAATTCCTACGCAAACGCAAGATCATGGTGATGCATAGCAACGAGAGGGGAGAGAGTTGTCCACGTACCCTCGTAGACCGAAAGCGGAAGCATTATGACAACGCAGTTGATGTGGTCATACGTCTTCACGATCGACCGATCCTAGTACCGAACGTACGGCACCTCCGCGATCTGCACACTTTCAGCTCGGTGACGTCCCACGAACTCTGATCCAGCAAAGTGTCGAGGGAGAGTTTCGTCAGCACGACGACGTGATGACGGTGATGATGATGCTATCGACGCAGGGCTTCACCTAAGCACCGCAATGATATGACCGAGGTGGATTATGGTGGAGGGGGCACCACACATGGCTAAGAGATCAATGATCAACTTGAGTGTCCATGGGGTGCCCCCTCTCCCATATATAAAGGAGTGGAGGAGGGGGAGGGTGGGCCCTCTACTATGGTGCGCCCTGGGGAGTCCTACTCCCACCGGGAGTAGGATCCCCCCCTTCCGTGTAGGAGTAGGAGAGAAGGAAGGGGAAGAGAGAAGAGAAGGAAGGAGGGGGCGTCACCCCTCCCCTAAGTCCAATTCGGACTAGGACTTGGGGGGCGCGCGGCCTGCCCTAGGCAGCCCCTCTCTCTTTCCCTTAAAGCCTAATAAGGCCCATATACTCCCCGACGAATTCCCGTAAATCTCCGGTACTCCGATAAATACCCGAACCACTCAGAACCTTTCCAATGTTCGAATATAGCCTTCCAATATATCAATCTTTACGTCTCGAACATTTCAAGACTCCTCGTCATGTCCCTAATCTCATCTGGGACTCCGAACAACCTTCGGTACATCAAAACACATAAACTCATAGTACCAATCATCACCAAACGTTAAGCGTGCGGACCCTACGGGTTCGAGAACTATGTAGACATGACCGAGACACATCTCCGGCCAATAACCAATAGCAGAACTTGGATGCTCATACTACTGGAATCAGCTTCTTTGCCGTTCGCCATGGCATACGACAAAGGCATAGATCCCGAACGGCAAACTTCTTTGTCGTCCGCCAGTAGACAGCAAACTGTCCGTCTGAACAAGTGCTAGCAAAGGCCTTCGTTGCCGTCCGCTTCCATGAAACGGACGGCAAAGGATTGTGCCGTCCGCCATTTGAGGCCAGCAGACGGCAAAGAAAATGGACGATAGTGGGGTGGCATCAGAGCCGTTAAGGGGTTAACAGCGCTCTTTGCCGTCCGCTGATGGACGGCAAAGAGCTCAGTTAGGCCAACACTGGGAAGCTGCCACGTGGCCAGCTATGCCGTCCGCTAGTAGACGACAAAGATTCAAAGGTCTTTGCCATCCGCCAGCGGACGACAAACTGTCCAAATAGGCAACCAGTGTTCCCAGTTTCGATAGGTAGCTGCCACGTGTCCTCTTTGTCGTCCGCTAGCGAACGTCAAAGAGGGTATATATCCCCTGTGTTTATTTATATCCATTTAATTTCACTCGAATTCACACACAGATATACATATTTTTTTCACAGGCACAACAGACATATGATGTATCCAACACATAGCTCCATCCATGACAACATACATACATAAGAAACACAGTTTCATCCATACATCTTACACTAATATCACAATGTTCATCCAACACATTGTTCCATGCATCCATATAACAAGTTCCACATTATTCTTTGATACAAACGAAAAGAAGAGCAGACAAACAAGCACTCCATCCATGCAAGCTTCCATATAGTGAATTAAATCTGCAAAATGGGAAACAAGAAAGTTAGAAGAAGAAGAAGAAAACTAGAAGAAGAAGAAGAAGAAAACTAGAAGAAGAAGAAGTAGTAGTAGAACTTCTTCTTCTTCTTCTTTTCTTACTATTCCTTCTTTTCTTCCTCTTCCTTGATTTTCTTCATCTTATTATGTCATTTGTGGACTAAATAGGCTAAATTATGTCATAAATGGACTAAATAGGCTAAATAAGAAGAAAAATGCCATTTTTGAGCTAACGTAGCAAATTATGACATTTTTGACCTAACTAAGCTTATTGTGTCATTTTAGAGGACAACAAGCTAAGTATATGACATTTATGAGGTTAGCAAGGTTATGATGCCATTTACGAATAAAAACAAGTAAGAGGAGGAAAAGAAGAAGAAGAAGAAGAAGAAGAAGAAGAAGAAGAAGAAGAAGAAGAAGAAGAAGAAGAGGAAGAACAAGAAGAAGAAGACGAAGAAGAC
>NC_041391.1:593117681-593132742 GCF_002162155.2 Triticum dicoccoides
AGAAGAAGAAGAAGAAGAAGAAGAAGAAGAAGAAGAAGAAGAAGAAGAAGAAGAAGAAGAAGAAGAAGAAGAAGAAGAAGAAGAAGAAGAAGAAGAAGAAGAAGAAGAAAAGAAGAAGAAGAAGAAGAAGAAGAAGAAGAAGAAGAAGAAGAAGAAGAAGAAGAAGAAGAAGAAGAAGAAGAAGAAGAAGAAGAAGAAGAAGAAGAAGAAGAAGAAGAAGAAAAATACCGTTATCACGGAGGTGTAGGAATGGTCAGGGCTGCGCCAGTGGCAGGCGAAGGTGAAGGACTGGTCGGGGTTCTGGCATTGGCAGACACAGGAGGATTGGTCGATGCTTGTCGGGAGCCATGCTGAACCAAAGATCATTTCCAATATTATCTCGTTAGCATGATGCAAACTGAAATGTGAATAGTAGTAACTAAGGACAATTCAAATCAAACTCACCGTGGCCGCCGGAGCAATCTGGGGCATCAGCGGAGGGGCCTAACCGTTTTTCTCGCACATGGTCTGCACATTTGGTTCTCACGAGTCAGTCATATTAGTTAGTAATGCGAACATTACGTGCACGATTGGGCTAATATGCACGAGAAATGTACCACGATGAGCTTGTATAGGGCCCGGTGAGACGCCTCATTCCGGTTCCTCTCCTCCTCCAATAGATTAGTCGTCCTCTCCTCCCTCTCCCTATCCCTCTCCGCTGCCTCCCTTTTTGCCTCCTCCGAAATCGCCTGGGTCTTCAATCTCTCTTTCTCAACTACTGACTGCAACACATCACTCCTTGTTAGCATTGTAATCATCGACGGACGCACACACAGTGTAATGGAGGAAAGGTCAGAGAGTCTGTATAACTAACCGCCACGGCGAGCTCCGCGGGCCGTGCATGAGGTGTTATCTCATGATCAGAGCTACTCAAGTGCTTCTTGATCTGCGAGAGAGTCTTAGGACAATGTATCAGTCCATCACCAATGGCTTGAGAGCCATGGGACCTCCCACCACCAGATATCATCACCAGCTCTGTATCAAAAGGATCCTGGCTTGGGTTAAAGTCCTCCCCTTTCCTCGTCTTCCCCTCGTCTCTGTACTTCACAAGCTTGTGGTGGGAGGAGATGTTGGTGAAGCTCTCTGGATGATCTAGGCCAGACTCCGTGAATGCCTTGGCCTTCTTGTAAGGGGCCATATGGGCCATGCCATAGAGGTCGAACAGACTTGGCACATGCTTCTTGTGTTACTGCGCCTGAGAGAGAGGAACAAAATATTAGTTAAGGGCTCAAGCTAGCATGAAGAATGATATTGCTATGTAAATAGGTCAATTTGGAGCTAAGAAAGGTTATTATGTCATTTTCAAGGGAAATAAGCTAATTTTAGGTCATTTTCAAGGTAACCAAGATTATTATGCCATTTTTGACCAAAGTATGCTAATTATGTCATTATTGAGCTATCCAAGATAGTTATGCTATTTTTAGCTAACTATAACATATTTAGGCATTCTATAGAGCTATCTAAGGTTATTATGTCATTTTAGAGCTAATTATGTCATGAATGAACTAGCTAAGATTAGTTTAGGTCGTTATTGAGCTATCGAAGGTAGTTATGCAATTTTTAACTAACTAAAGCATATTAAGTCATTTTATAGAGCTATCTAAAGGTTATTTTGTCATTTTAGAGCTAAATATGTCATAAATGAACTATCCAAGGTAGTTATGCCTTTTTTAACTAACTAAGCATATTAAGTCATTTTGGAAAAGATAAATGCTACCATGAAGAATGAAATTGCATGAATCATGTAGCAAACCACATACCTAGTTATCCCCGTACTCAAATAGCTTGGAGCTCCCTTGATGGTGTGGCACACCTTCCATTTGGCCGCGCTTATGTCGGTGTACAAAAGTAGGGGCTCTCCTTTTGACCCCTTTACCTGTGCATGGGCAGTCAGAGCCACGCGCCACGGCCACTCATAGCAGGGCAGAGGAGGGAAGCCGGAGAGAAGCCGAAGGCTCGAGACGAACAAGGCAACATCAAGGACCAAGGCCACAAAGTGCAGATGGGCGAAGCAGGTTTCCTCGGCAAGGCCCTTGCCGGGGGCAGCCTCTACAGCCCCGACAAGCCCCTTGCCGGGGCGGCTCGTCCACACCAGCGGAGTGGGCCACCCTCGAGACACGGTCTCCAATGCCAGCAACCATGTTGGACCAGGGCTCGGGAGGCACCTCCATGGTGGCATGCAGATCTTTGTGAAGACATAGAATGCTCAAGATTAGATGAGGATTGGAAAGCAACAATCCTCACAAGATCCTTACCGAAGGAATCCACAAGACCCCTGGCAAGATCTTTGCCGGGGACGCCAGCGCGCCACAGCAGGACCCTTGTCGGGCCACCCAGCAAGACCCTTGCCAGAGGCGACAGCAGGGCCACTGTCAGGCCCGCACCAACCAACTCCTCGCCGCCGTTCGCATGCAGCTGCCAGCCCAACCAACTGGGAAGGCACTTACATGGCAACACGCAACTTCCAGGCCAACTCAGCTGCTTGCCTGCCTACATGGCACCGCATGCATTGCTGGCCAGGGCATGTGTCGAAGCAAGGAGGAACGGCGACGGACGAGACGGGCCTCGCTCCCGTCCCTAATAAAGTGAGGGACGCCGATGCCATGCATTAAATGCATCTTGTCCTATAATACGGGTGATAAGCTCGCAACACTGTAGGCCTTTCCACCTCCTGTGTGCCACTGTGGCAGCCCCTTCGCCTATAAAAGGAGGCCCGTGGCATACAGGAAAAGGATTCGGTTCTTTCGAACCACACAGCACCCATAGCTAGTTCGAGAGCTCAAGAACACTCAATACATCCACCAAGCAGGACTAGGGTTTTACGCATCCTTGCGGCCCAAACCTGGTAAACGACCCCCGTGTCAATTACTAATCCTGCTCTTCTCACAACCCCGCGCCCCGCAACCGTAGAAGGGATTCTTGTGATCCCATAGGTGTCGTTTCCCACCAACATCTTTGGCGCGCCAGGTAGGGGAGCGCAATTGTGAGAATCTGGTCTAGCAGTTGACCTAGCTGTCCTTTAACGCCATGGCTCCTAAGAAGAAGATGACCACAGCGATCGGTTCGTCCTGGACCGGACTTCCAGTACCAGTGCGGACCAGTAGCGGGCCAGTCGCGGAGAGGACCCGTGGCGCGACCTGCGAACCTCCGCATCACCCTGGCGGTCCAGGCCCTGAGAGTGGCGTCGTTCACGCGCCAGGTGACGAGCCACCAGTCGTGGGCTCCAGAGACGGAGTCGGCCCCCCCCGCAGGCGGCGCGGGGCCCTCCAGGGGCGCTGCCATCTCGCCAGACGGTGGCGCGGCGGCCTCAAAGACACCAATACTGGTGCCCACGACGCGCTCTTCTCAGGTTGTGCGTGGCGAGCAGTGCCGCCCTGCTGGAGACCCTGGGCGCCATCCTGGGAAGAGTCCCATGCGCCCTTCACATGATGAGGAAGGCCAGCATGCGCGCCGAGGTGCTGACGGGGATGACGAACGGCTGCGGGGCCGTGACACGGCTCCTTCTAACACGGTTAGAAGTCGAGGCGCATCGCGGTCCAACCAGCTTTCGCCGCCACCCACGCCAATAGAAGCCCTAGCACGCACGTAGATGCTCCTCGATTTTCCTCCCGCCGCGGAGAAGCTCGAAGAATGGAGGTCCACCGTCCGGGCCTCGTTGGCATCGCCAACAACGACGAGTTGCGGCCGGCGGGACCCGTAGGCCGTTGCTCCATCGGGCCATCGCATGCCAGCGAAGGCCGGGCCGGAGGCGATGCGGCCATGGTGCACTCCCCTCCTCCATACCGACCACCGTGGGTGTCGGTCCGTCACGACGACACTCGTGATGATATCTCCATCGCGTCGTCCGACTCGCGAACCCACCACGACCAACGCCAGGTTCTTCGGGAGCGAGTTCATGAAGACGCTCGAACTACCATCGAGCGCGGCCGCGATGCGCTCCACCAGTCGGACAGGCGGGCGGGGCCCACTACAGACGACCCAGCACCGGGAGGCTACGGTGGCCTACCCTACGAGGTAGGTTGTCCGGCCTTCACCCGTGAGCTGCGCAGTTCCAGTGGCCCTCCAACCGCATGTTCAAACCCAACGTTGGCAAAAAGTACAATGGCAAGACTCACCCGTCGGAGTTCCTCAGCATCTACACCATTGCGATGCAAGCCGCTGGGGCCCGCGACGACAAGGTGCTTGCCAATTACTTTCTGTTGGCACTTAAGCCCAATGTTATGTCATGGTTGATGCACTTGCCGGTAGACTCCATTTCCCATTGGGCGGATCTGTGTCATGAGTTTGTTGGCGCCTTTACCGGGGGCTACCAAGCTCATGGCCAGGCGAGTGATCTGCATATCATCCCCCAGAAGGAAGGAGAAAACTTGCGCAAGTACATCCAAAGGTTCAGCCGAGTGCAGTACAACATCCCCGACGTTCATCCTGCCGCCGTGATCAGTGCATTCCATCAGAATGTGCGCAATCGTAAGAGGCATGAAGAGCTGGCAATGAACAAGGTCAGGGATGTGGCTGACTTTATGTTCTGGCCGATCGATGCGCTCATGCTGAAGAGGGAAGGAAGTACCCCAGCGAAGAAGCCGGCGCGGAAACTGACTCCACGGATGATACCGCGCCCCGGCGAAGAAGGGCCGGCGCCGTAACAGGACGTGCAGTGGCAAGACCGTGCTTGCCGTCGAGGGATCCGACGACACCGGCGCCACCAAGAAGCCCAAGGCAAGTGACCCCGGCAAGGAGGTTGCTGGGTGTGCCGCTTGCCGGGCCTTGGCGGCTGCCGACAAGTCAGGAGGCTCCGACAAGCAGTATTGCAAGATCCACCACACCAAAGGCCACGATCTCCAGAACTGCCGGCAAGTAGAGCTGCTTGCTGAAAAGAAGAAAGCCGAGTATGAGCGGCAGGACAAGGAGAAGGGTCAAGAGGGTGCCGAAGGATCCGGCAAGAAGCATGGTGGCCAAGGAGGCCACCGCGGCAAAGATAATCAGCAAGAGAGGCTTGCTCGGGGCTGCGATGAGAAGCAGGAAGATGAAGATCATGATGAGGGCGATGAGTCCGGTGACCACGAGTTCCAGAAAGCCACAGAAGCCATGTGCGTCGATAGTGGCGCCTCGCTGCATACATCACACCGCCAACTCAAGCAGTGGGTGCGTGAGATCACAGCGGTGGAGCCATCGGTCGACGCACGGAAGCCGCTGAGGTGGTCCAGCACGCCCATCATCTTTGACACCGAGGACCACCCTGACCGCACTAGCGCGGTCGGGTGCTTGCCGTTGTTGGTCTCACCAACAATCCGCAACCTCAAGGTGACGAAGATGCTGGTTGACGGCAGGGCCGGTCTAAACTTGTTCTCGCCCATTGTGATCAAGAGGCTGCAAATCCATGATGGAGACCTCGAGGAGACAGGCACATTCCAAGGGGTCAACCCGGGGAGGAGCCAGCCGAAGGGAAAGTTCACGCTGCCCGTGACGTTCGGAGGCGAGCTGAACCACAGGACGAAGAGGATTGTCTTTGATGTAGCCGAGATACCCTTGCCCTACAAGGGGATCCTCGGTCGCCCGACGCTAGCCAAATTCATGGCGGCTTCACATTACGCCTACAACATGTTGAAGATGCCCGGGCTGATGAACATCATCACCGTCCCCTCCGACAAGAAAGATGCGTTGATTTGCACCGACCAACTCTACCGGGAAGCAGTTGCAGCAGCTGCCGCCAAGGCACCTGCTCCTGCCGACAGAGCCCCGGGAGGGAAGAAGACCGGCGAGACTCCTCGCACCTACTCCGGCAAGCGCACCTCTTCGGGGTGTTGCACTCCCGTTGAGGAAGTGCCAGAGAGCTCCGCCGGCAAGAGCAAGAAGTCCAGAGCTGCACCACTAGAGACCAAGAAGGTGCTCGTCAAGGAGGACGGCGCGGGGGGAGCTTTCACCATAAGCTCCAACCTCGACAGCAAATAGGAAAGCAAGCTCGTCACTTTCCTGCGGGCAAATGTCGATGTGTTTGCATGGCAAGCTTCCGACATCCCTGGCATTTCCAGGGAAGTGATTGAGCACCATCTTGCTGTCTGTCCTCATGCGCGGCCCGTCAAGCAGAAGGTCAGGAAGCAAGCTCTAGAGAGGAAGGAGTTCATCACAGTGGAGATCAGAAAACTAGAGACGGTGGGCTTGGTAAGGGGAGTACTCCATCCGACGTGGTTGGCCAATCTGGTAGTGGTGCGCAAGGCAAACGGGAAGTGGAGAATGTGTATTGATTACACGGACATTAATAAGGCTTGTCCAAAGGATCCCTTCCCGTTACCGCGCATTGACCGGATTGTTGACTCCACGGCTGGGTGTGACCTGTTATCATTCCTCAACGCCGACTCGGGATACCACTAGATCTTCATGATGAAAGAGGACAAGGAGAAGACAACATTCATCACCCCATGTGGTACGTATTGCTTTTTACGGATGCCTTTTGAGTTGAAGAGTGCTGGCTCAACCTTTGCAAGAGCGGTCCAAATTGGTTTTGAGCCCTAGCTACATAGAAATATGGAAGCTTATACGGATGACATAGTGGTCAAAACCAAGGACAAAGCAACCCTTGTGCAAGATCTGGAAGAAACATTTGCAAACCTGCGCAAGATCAACCTCAAATTGAACCCTGAGAAGTGTGTCTTCGGTGTCCCGTCTGACAAGCTTCTCGGGTTCTTTGTGTCCCAGCGCGGGATTGAAGCAAACCCAGATAAGATCAAGGCCATCGAGCATATTGAGGCACCCAAGTGGATCAAGGACATCCGTCGGCTCACTGGCTGCGTTGCTACCATGAGCCGATTCATCTCCAAGTCTGCGGAACGTGCCCTTCCTTTTTTCAAGATCTTGAAGAAATCAGGGCCAGTGGAGTGGACCTTAGAGGCCAAGGCAGCGCTGCAGGACTTGAAGAAATACCTCTCCTCTACCCCAGTGCTGGTTGCGCCCAAACCACAAGAATCGTTGTTGCTTTATCTAGCGGCAACAAATCAGGTGGTTAGCGCCGCACTGGTGGCGCAGAGAGAGGTCGACAAGAAGGCAGCGGCAGAGTCAACAGATGGCAAGCCGGAACCCTCTCCGGCAGGGCTCGATCCCGGCAAGACTGAGTCCCCGGCAAAGGCTGACGCCAGTGCGACAGGGCCCACACGACCGGGTGAAGAGGCGCAGAAGAAGAAAATGGTACAACACCCAATTTACTTCGTCAGCTCCCTCTTGCAGGGGGGTAGGTCGAGGTACTTAGGTGTGCAAAAGCTTCTCTTCGGCCTCCTTATGGCTTCGAGGAAGCCGCGCCATTACTTCCAAGTGCACGAGATCACGGTGGTCACCCGCCTCACATTGCAACGGATACTGCATAACCCAGATGCAACGGGTAGGATCGTGGAATGGGCCTTGGAGCTGTCAAGTTTCGGTTTGAAGTTTGAAAGTACCTCGACGATCCAAAGCAGAGTCTTGGCGGAGCTTGTTGCAGAATGGACCTCGACGCCCAACAAAGAGGTGAAGTAGACCAATCTCCCTGGCAGGAAACAAGCCGCAACTGGATCATGTACTTTGTGTTGGGGAACGTAGTAATTTCAAAAAAAAATCCTACGCACACACAAGATCATGGTGATGCACAGCAACGAGAGGGGAGAGTGTTGTCCACGTACCCTCGTAGACCGTAAGCGAAAGCATTATGACAACGCGGTTGATGTAGTCGTACGTCTTCACGATCCGACCGATCCAAGCACCGAACGTATGGCACCTCCGAGTTCAGCACACGTTCAGCTCGATGATGATCCTCGGACTTCGATCCAGCAAAGTGTCGGGGATGAGTTCTGTTAGCACGACGGCGTGGAGACGATGATGATGTTCTACCGACGCAGGGCTTCGCCTAAGCACCGCAACGATATGACCGGGGTGGAATATGGTGGAGGGGGGCACCGCACACGGCTAAGGAACGATCACGAAGATCAACTTGTGTGTTCTAGGGTGCCCCCTGCCCCCGTATATAAAGGAGCAAGGGGGAGGCCGGCCAGCCCTAGGGGGCGCGCCAAGGAGGGGGGAGTCCTCCTCCTAGTGGGAGTAGGACTCCCCTTTCCTAGTCCAACTAGGAAGGAGGAAGGGGGAAGGAAAGAGAGGGAGAGGGAGAGGGAGAGGGAAAGAGGGGTCGCGCCCCCTCCCCTAGTCCAATTCGGACTCCCCATGGGAGGGGGCGCGCCACCTCCTGGGCTGCTGCCCTCTCTCTCCCCTCAGGCCCACTAAGGCCCAATACTTCCCTGGGGGGTTCCGGTAACCCCTCCGGCACTCCGGTTTTCTCGGAAATCACCCGGAACACTTCCGGCGTCAGAATATAGCCGTCTAATATATCAATCTTTATGTCTCGACCATTTAGAGACTCCTCGCCATGTCCGTGATCACATCCGGGACGCCGAACAATCTTCGGTACATCAAAACATATAAACTCATAATAAAACTGTCATCGTAACGTTAAGCGTGCGGACCCTATGGGTTCGAGAACTATGTAGACATGAACTAGAACTATTCTCGGTCAATAACCAATAGCGGAACCTGGATGCTCATATTGGCTCCTACAAATTCTACGAAGATCTTTATCGGTCAAACCGCATAACAACATACGTTGTTCCCTTTGTCACCGGTATGTTACTTGCCCGAGATTCGATCGTCGGTATCCAATACCTAGTTCAATCTCGTTATCGGCAAGTCTCTTTACTCGTTATGTAATGCATCATTTCATAACTAACTCATTAGCTACATTGCTTGCAAGGCTTATAGTGATGTGCATTACCGAGAGGGCCCAGAGATACCTCTCCGACAATCGGAGTGACAAAACCTAATCTCGAAATATGCCAACCCAACATGTACCTTTGGAGACACCTGTAGAGCTCTTTTATAATCACCTAGTTACGTTGTGACGTTTGCTAGCACACAAAGTGTTCCTCTGGTAAACGGGAGTTGCATAATCTCATAGTTACAGGAACATGTATAAGTCATGAAGAAAGCAATAGCAATATACTAAACGATCAAGTGCTAGGCTAACGGAATGGGTCATGTCAATCACATCATTCTCCTAATGATGTGATCCCGTTAATCAAATGACAACACATGTCTATGGTTAGGAAACATAACCATCTTTGATTAATGAGCTAGTCAAGTAGAGGCATACTAGTGACGTTATGTTTGTCTATGTATTCACACATGTATCATGTTTCCGGTTAATACAATTCTAGCATGAATAATAAACATTTATCATGATATGAGGAAATAAATAATAACTTTATTATTGCCTCTAGGGCATATTTCCTTCAGTCTCCCACTTGCACTAGAGTCAATAATCTAGATTACACAGTAATGATTCTAACACCCATGGAGTCTTGGTGCTGATCATGTTTTGCTCGTGGAAGATGCTTAGTCAATGGGTCTGCAACATTCAGATCCGTATGTATCTTGCAAATCTCTATGTCTCCCACCTGGACTTGGTCCCGGATGGAATTGAAGCGTCTCTTGATGTGCTTGGTCCTCTTGTGAAATCTGGATTCCTTTGCCAAGGCAATTGCACCAGTATTGTCACAGAAGATCTTCATTGGTCCCGATGCACTAGGTATGACACCTAGATCAGAAATGAACTCCTTCATCCAGACTCCTTCATTTGCTGCTTCCGAAGCAGCTATGTACTCCGCTTCACATGTAGATCCCGCCACGACGCTTTGTTTAGAACTGCACCAACTTACAGCTCCACCGTTTAATAAAAACACATATCCGGTTTGCGATTTAGAATCGTCCGGATCAGTGTCAAAGCTTGCATCGACGTAACCATTTACGACTAGCTCTTTGTCACCTCCATATATGAGAAACATATCCTTAGTCCTTTTCAGGTAATTTAGGATGTTCTTGACCGTTGTCCAGTGATCCACTCCTGGATTACTTTGATACCTTCCTGCCAAGCTTATTGCTAAGCATACGTCAGGTCTGGTACACAGCATTGCATACATGATAGAGCCTATGTCTGAAGCATAGGGAACATCTTTCATTTTCTCTCTATCTTCTGCAGTGGTCAGGCATTGAGTCTGACTCAACTTCACACCTTGTAATACAGGCAAGAACCCTTTCTTTGCCTGATCCATTTTGAACTTTTTCAAAACTTTATCAAGGTATGTGCTTTGTGAAAGTCCAATTAAGCGTCTTGATCTATCTCTATAGATCTTAATGCCCAATATGTAAGCAGCTTCACCGAGGTCTTTCATTGAAAAACTTTTATTCAAGTATCCCTTTATGCTATCCAGAAATTCTATATCATTTCCAATTAATAATATGTCATCTACATATAATATCAGAAATGCTACAGAGCTCCCACTCACTTTCTTGTAAATACAGGTTTCTCCAAAAGTATGTATAAAACCATATGCTTTGATCACACTATCAAAGCGTTTATTCCAACTCCGAGATCCTTGAACCAGTCCATAAATGGATCGCTGGAGCTTGCACACTTTGTTAGCACCTTTTGGATTAACAAAACCTTCTGGTTGCATCATATACAACTCTTCTTCCAGAAATCCATTCAAGAATGCAGTTTTGACATCCATTTGCCAAATTTCATAATCATAAAATGCAGCAATTGCTAACATGATTCGGACAGACTTAAGCATCACTACGGGTGAGAAAGTATCATCGTAGTCAACCCCTTGAACTTGTCGAAAACCTTTCGCAACAAGTCGAGCTTTATAGATAGTTACATTACCATTAGTGTCAGTCTTCTTCTTAAAGATCCATTTATTCTCAATGGCTTGCCGATCATTGGGCAAGTCAACCAAAGTCCATACTTTGTTCTCATACATGGATCCCATCTCAGATTTCATTGCTTCTAGCCATTTTGCGGAATCTGGGCTCATCATCGCTTCCTCATAGTTCGTAGGTTCGTCATGGTCAAGTAACATGACTTCCAGAATAGGATTACCGTACCACTCTGGTGCGGATCTAACTCTGGTAGACCTACGAGGTTCAGTAGAAACTTGATCTGAAGTTTCATGATCAATATCATTAGCTTCCTCACTAATTCGCGTAGTTGTCACAGGAACCGGTTCTTGTGATGAACTACTTTCCAATAAGGGAGCAGGTACAGTTACCTCATCAAGTTCTACTTTCCTCCCACTAACTTCTTTCGGGAGAAACTCCTCTAGAAAGGATCCGAATATAGCAACGAAAATGTTGCCTTCAGATTTGTGATAGAAGGTGTACCCAACAGTCTCTTTTGGGTATCCTATGAAGACACATTTCTCCGATTTGTGTTCGAGCTTATCTGGTTGAAGTTTTTTCACATAAGCATCGCAGCCCCAAACTTTAAGAAACGACAACTTTTGTTTCTTGCCAAACCACAGTTCATGAGGCGTCGTTTCAACGGATTTTGATGGTGCCCTATTTAACGTGAATGCGGCCGTCTCTAAAGCATAACCCCAAAACGATAGCGGTAAATCAGTAAGAGACATCATAGATCGCACCATATCTAGTAAAGTATGATTACGACGTTCGGACACACCATTTCGTTGTGGTGTTCCGGGTGGCGTGAGTTGTGAAACTATTCCGCATTGTTTCAAATGTAAGCCAAACTCGTAACTCAAATATTCTCCTCCACGATCAGATTGTAGAAATTTTATTTTCTTGTTATGATGATTTTCCACTTCACTCTGAAATTCTTTGAACTTTTCAAATGTTTCAGACTTGTGTTTCATTAAGTAGATATACCCATATCTGCTTAAATCATCTGTGAAGGTGAGAAAATAACGATACCCACCGCGAGCCTCAACATTCATTGGACCACAAACATCAGTATGTATGATTTCCAACAAATCAGTTGCTCGCTCCATAGTTCTGGAGAACGATGTTTTAGTCATCTTGCCCATGAGGCACGGTTCGCAAGTACCAAGTGATTCATAATCAAGTGATTCCAAAAGTCCATCAGTATGGAGTTTCTTCATGCGCTTTATACCGATATGACCTAAACAGCAGTGCCACGAATAAGTTGCACTATCATTATCAACTCTGCATCTTTTGGTTTCAACACTATGAATATGTGTATCACTACTATCGAGATTCAATAAAAATAGACCACTCTTCAAGGGTGCATGACCATAAAAGATATTACTCATATAAATAGAACAACCATTATTCTCTGATTTAAATGAATAACCGTCTCGCATCAAACAAGATCCGGATATAATGTTCATTCTTAACGCTGACACCAAATAACAATTATTTAGGTCTAAAACTAATCCCGATGGTAGATGTAGAGGTAGCGTGCCGACCGCGATCACATCGACTTTGGAACCATTTCCCACGCACATCGTCACCTCGTCCTTATCCAATCTTCGCTTAATCCGTAGTCCCTGTTTCGAGTTGCAAATATTAGCAACAGAACCAGTCTCAAATACCCAGGTACTACTGCGAGCATTAGTAAGGTACACATCAATAACATGTATATCACATATACCTTTGTTCACTTTGCCATCCTTCTTATCCGCCAAATACTTGGGGCAGTTCCGCTTCCAGTGTCCAATCTACTTGCAGTAGAAGCACTCAGTCTCAGGCTTAGGACCAGACTTGGGTTTCTTCTCTTGAGCAGCAACTTGTTTGCTGTTCTTTTTGAAGTTCCCCTTCTTCTTCCCTTTGCCCTTTTTCTTGAAACTGGTGGTCTTGTTGACCATCAACACTTGATGCTCCTTTTTATTTCTACCTCCGCAGCTTTCAGGATTGCGAAGAGCTCGGGAATAGTCTTGTTCATCCCTTGCATATTATAGTTCATCACAAAGCTCTTGTAGCTTGGTGGCAGTGATTGAAGAATTCTGTCAATGACACTATCATCAGGAAGATTAACTCCCAGTTGAATCAAGTGATTATTATACCCAGACATTTTGAGTATGTGTTCACTGACAGAACTATTCTCCTCCATCTTGCAGCTATAGAACTTATTGGAGACTTCATATCTCTCAATCCGGGCATTTGCTTGAAATATTAACTTCAACTCCTGGAACATCTCATATGCTCCATGACGTTCAAAACATCGTTGAAGACCCGGTTCTAAGCCGTAAAGCATGGCACACTCAACTATCGAGTAGTCATCAGCTTTGCTCTGCCAGACGTTCTTAACGTCGTCAGTTGCATAAGCAGCAGGCCTGGCACCCAGCGGTGCTTCCAGGACGTAATACTTATGTGCAGCAATGAGGATAATCCTCAGGTTACGGACCCAGTCCATGTAATTGCTACCATCATCTTTCAACTTTGCTTTCTCAAGGAACGCATTAAAATTCAACGGAACAACAGCACGAGCCTTCTATCTACAACAAACATAGACAAGCAAAATACTATCAGGTACTAAGTTCATGATAAATTTAAGTTCAATTAATCATATTACTTAAGAACTCACACTTAGACAGACATCTCTCTAGTCATCTAAGTGATCACGTGATCCAAATCAACTAAACCATGTCCGATCGTCACGTGAGATGGAGTAGTTTTAATGGTGAACATCATTATGTTGATCATATCTACTATATGATTCACGTTCGACCTTTCGGTCTCCGTGTTCCGAGGCCATATCTGTATATGCTAGGCTCATCAAGTTTAACCTGAGTATTCTGCGTGTGCAACTGTTTTGCACCCGTTGTATTTGAACGTAGAGCCTATCACACCCGATCATCACGTGGTGTCTCAGCACGAAGAAATTTCGCAACCGTGCATACTCAGGGAGAACACTTCTTGATAATTTTTAGTGAGAGATCATCTTAAACTGCTACCGTCAATCAAAGCAAGATAAGATGCATAAAGGATAAACATCACATGCAATCAATATAAGTGATATGATATGGCCATCATCATCTTGTGCTTGTGATCTCCATCTCCGAAGCACCGTCGTGATTACCATCGTCACCGGGCGACACCTAGATCTCCATCGTAGCATCGTTGTTGTTATGCCATCTATTGCTTCTACGACTATCGCTATCGCTTAGTGATAAAGTAAAGCAATTACAGGGCGTTTGCATTTCATACAATAAAGCGACAACCATATGGCTCCTGCCAGTTGCTGATAACTTCGGTTACAAAACATGATCATCTCATAAAATAAAATATAGCATCACGTCTTGACCATATCACATCACAACATGCCCTGCAAAAACAAGTTAGACGTCCTCTACTTTGTTGTTGCAAATTTTACGTGGCTGCTACGGGCTGAGCAAGAACCATTCTTACCTACGCATCAAAACCACAATGATAGTTCGTCAAGTTAGTGCTGCTTTAACCTTCGCAAGGACCGGGCGTAGCCACACTCGGTTCAACTAAAGTTGGAGAAACAGACACCCGCTAGTCACCCGTGTGCAAAGCACGGCGGTAAAACCAGTCTCGCGTATGCGTACACGTAATGTCAGTCCGGGCCGCTTCATCCAATAATACCGCCGAACCAAAGTATGACATGCTGGTAAGCAGTATGACTTGTATCGCCCACAACTCACTTGTGTTCTAGTCGTGCATATAACATCAACGCATAAAACCTAGGCTCGGATGCCACTGTTGGGGAACATAGTAATTTCAAAAAAAATCCTACGCACACGCAAGATCATGGTGATGCATAGCAACAAGAGGGGAGAGTGTTGTCCACGTACCCTCGTAGACCGTAAGCAGAAGTGTTATGACAACGCGGTTGATGTAGTCGTACGTCTTCACGATCCGACCGATCCAAGCACCGAATGTACGGCACCTCCGAGTTCAGCACACGTTCAACTCGATGATGATCCCTGGACTCCAATCCAGCAAAGTGTCGGGGATGAGTTCCGTCAGCACGATGGCGTGGTGACGATGATGATGTTCTATCGATGCAGGGCTTCCCCTAAGCACCACAACAATATGACCGAGGTGGAATATGGTGGAGGGGGGCACCGCACACGGCTAAGGAACAATCACGAAGATCAACTTATGTGTTCTAGGGTGCCCCCCTGCCCCCGTATATAAAGCAGCAAGGGGGAGGCCGGCCGGCCCT
>NC_041391.1:593133062-593185474 GCF_002162155.2 Triticum dicoccoides
TCCTCCTAGTGGGAGTAGGACTCCCCTTTCCTAGTCCAACTAGGAAGGAGGAAGGGGGAAGGAAAGAGAGGGAGAGGGAGAGGGAAAGAGGGGCCGCGCCCCCCTCCCCTAGTCCAATTCGGACTCCCCATGGGAGGGGGCGCGCCACCTCCTGGGCTGCTGCCCTCTCTCTCCCCTCAGGCCCACTAAGGCCCAATACTTCCTCGGGGGATTCCGGTAACCCCTTCGGCACTCCGGTTTTCTCCGAAATCACCCGGAACACTTCCGGTGTCCGAATATAGCCGTCCAATATATCAATCTTTATGTCTCGACCATTTCGAGACTCCTCGGCATGTCTGTGATCACATCCGGGACTCCGAACAATCTTCGGTACATCAAAACTTATAAACTCATAATAAAACTGTCATCATAACGTTAAGCGTGCGGACCCTACGGGTTCAAGAACTATGTAGACATGACCTAGAACTATTCTCGATAAATAACCAATAGCGGAACCTGGATGCTCATATTGGCTCCTACATATTCTACGAAGATCTTTATCGGTCAAACCGCATAACAACATACGTTGTTCCCTTTGTCATCGGTATGTTACTTGCCCGAGATTCGATCATCGGTATCCAATACCTAGTTCAATCTCGTTATCGGCAAGTCTCTTTACTCGTTACGTAATGCATCATTTCGTAACTAACTCATTACCTACATTGCTTGCAAGGCTTATAGTGATATGTATTACCGAGAGGGCCCAGAGATACCTCTCCGACAATCGGAGTGACAAAACCTAATCTCGAAATATGCCAACCCAACATGTACCTTTGGAGACACCTGTAGAGCTCTTTTATAATCACCCAGTTACGTTGTGACGTTTGCTAGCACACAAAGTGTTCCTTTGGTAAACGGGAGTTGCATAATCTCATAGGTACAGGAACATGTATAAGTCATGAAGAAAGCAATAGCAATATACTAAACGATCAAGTGCTAGGCTAACGGAATGGGTCATGTCAATCACATCATTCTCCTAATGATGTGATCCCGTTAATCAAATGACAACACATGTCTATGGTTAGGAAACATAACCATCTTTGATTAATGAGCTAGTCAAGTAGAGGCATACGAGTGATGTTATGTTTGTCTATGTATTCACACATGTATCATGTTTCCGGTTAATACAATTCTAGCATGAATAATAAACATTTATCATGATATGAGGAAATAAATAATAACTTTATTATTGCCTTTAGGGCATATTTACTTCACTTTGATGGTGCCTTCTCGCTGCAAGGCGGCGGTGCTGGTGTGCTGCTTGTCGCGCCCACCGGAGAGCGCCTCAAGTATGACATCTAGATGCACTTCCCCCGGGAGATGTCAACCAACAACACCGCCGAGTACGAGGGTTTGCTTGCCGGTCTCAGGATCGTGGCAGACCTTGGAGTTAAAAAGCTCATCGTCAGGGGCGACTCATAGCTCGTCGTCAGGTAGATCAACAAAGATTATCAAAGCCCGTTGATGGAAGCTTACATAGATGAGGTGAGGAAACTGGAGGAGCGCTTTGACGGTATACAAGTGGAGCATGTCCCTTGGACGGAGAATGACATCGCCGACTACCTGTCAAAGCGCGCTGCCCTCAAGCTACCTGTGGAACCAGGTACTTTTGTGCTTCAGTTAAATCAACCATCCGTTGAGCCGTCAACCGGGCAGAGCAAACGGAGGAAGCTTGGCTCCGGCAAGTACTTCCCCACCGAGCTCCCCGGAGCCGCCGGCGAAGATGTTGCCGTGGATGTCGATCCTGCTGTAGGGCAACCGACTCCAGCAGGACCTCAGGTCATGGCCGTAGAGACAGCCGCTCCCGTGGAAGAAGAGATGCCTTTGGTCCTTGTCGTCGAGCCACAGGCTCCGGCGTGGGCACAACACACCGTCCGTTTCCTCCAAAAAGGAGAGCTTCCTGAGGAGCAGGAAGAGGCAGAAAGAGTAGCCCGCCGGTCTGCTCTGTACCAATTCGTTGATAACGTATTGTACAGAAAAAGACCGAATGGGGTGAAATTAAAGTGCATCTCCCGGGAGGAAGGACTAAAGCTGTTGGCAGAGATACACAGAGGCATATGTGGCTCCCACATAGGGTCTAGGGCCTTCGCCGGCAAGGCTTTCTGGCAGGGCTTCTTCTGGCCCACTGCCCTCCAGGATGCGACGACACTAGTAACCAAGTGTGAAGCATGCCAGTTCCATTCAAAGAAGCTTCATCAACCATCTCAAGCCCTTCAAACTATCCCTCTCTCCTGGCCCTTCTCGGTCTGGGGGCTCGACATATTGGGTGTTGGGGAACGTAGTAATTTCAAAAAAATTCCTACGCACACACAAGATCATGGTGATGCATAGCAACGAGAGGGGGAGTGTATCTTCATACCCTTGAAGATCGGTAAGCGGAAGCGTTTATCAATGCGGTTGATGTAGT
The DNA here is from genome assembly GCF_002162155.2 of Triticum dicoccoides. Taxonomy (NCBI): domain Eukaryota; kingdom Viridiplantae; phylum Streptophyta; class Magnoliopsida; order Poales; family Poaceae; genus Triticum; species Triticum dicoccoides. Next base: position 593,135,509 of record NC_041391.1, read on the forward strand.
CGTACGTCTTCACGATCCGACCGATCCAAGTATCGAACGCACGGCACCTCCGAGTTCTGCACACGTTCAACTCAATGACGTCCTCGCCTTCTCGATCCACCAAGACGGGCGAAGTAGTAGATGAGTTCCGGTAGCACGACGGCGTGGTGACGGTGTTGGTGAAGAACAATCTCCGCAGGGCTTAGCCTAAGCACTATGAAAACTATGACGGAGGATAAACTAGAGGGGACGGGGTTGCCGGCACAGGCTTGGTGTTTCTTGATGTCCCTTGGGTGCTAGCCCTACCCCTCTACTTATATGTTGAGCCCTGGGGTCGAAACTTGGAGTAAAAGCCTCCTCAAAGTCGGTTTTGCCCGAAAGGCAAGAGTCCTACACGGACTCCAGGGCTACATGCCAGGGTTCCCAGCGTCTACCCCCTAGACGCCAGGGTTCTTGGCGTCTAGCCTCTGGTCTCCGCAAAACTTCCTTTTGCACTTTTCAAAAGCCTTGTGGGCTTTCCCCCTTGGCCCAAATAACGTGTTCTCGTACCCAAACATTTCGGGAAACATCCGGAACCCCTTCCGGTGAATTCTGGAACCCTTCCGGAGATCAAACACTATTATCCCATATATCAAACTTTATCTCCAAACCATTCCGGAGTTCCTCGTCATGTCCGTGATCTCATCTGGGACTCTGAACAACATTCGGTTACCAACATACATAACTCATATAATACTATATTGTCAACAAACGTTAAGCGTGCGGACCCTACGGGTTCGAGAACTATGTAGACATGACCGAGACATCTCTCTGGTCAATAACTAATAGCGGAACTTGGATGCCCACATTGGCTCCTACATATTCTACGAAGATCTTTATCGGTCAAATCGCATAACAACATGTTGTTCCCTTTGTCATCGGTATGTTACTTGCCCGAGATTCGATCGTCGGTATCTCAATACCTAGTTCAATCTCGTTACCGTCAAGTCTCTTTACTTTTTCCGTAATACATCATCCCGCAACTAACTCATTAGTTACAATGCTTGCAAGGCTTATAGTGATGTGCATTACCGAGTGGGCCCAGAGATACCTCTCCGACAATCGGAGTGACAAATCCTAATCTCGAAATACGCCAACCCAACAAGTATCTTCGGAGACACCTGTAGAGCACCTTTATAATAACCCAGTTATGTTGTGACGTTTGGTAGCACACAAAGTGTTCCTCCGGTAAACGGGAGTTGCATAATCTCATAGTCATACGAACATGTATAAGTCATGAAGAAAGCAATAGCAACATACTAAACGATCAAGTGCTAAGCTAACAGAATGGGTCAAGTCAATCACATCATTCTTCTAATGATGCGATCCCGTTAATCAAATGACAACTTATGTCTATGGCTAGAAAACACAACCATCTTTGATCAACAAGCTAGTCAAGTAGAGGCATACTAGTGACACTATGTTTGTCTATGTATTCACACATGTATTATGTTTCCGGTTAATACAATTCTAGCATGAATAATAAACATTTATCATGAAATAAGGAAATAAATAATAACTTTAATATTGCCTCTAGGGCATATTTCCTTCAGTCTCCCACTTGCACTAGAGTCAATAATCTAGTTCACATCGCCATGTGATTTAACACCAATATTCATATCTGTATCTGATTAACACCCATAGTTCACATCGTCATGTGACCAACACCCAAAGGGTTTACTAGAATCAATAATTTAGTTCACATCTCTATGTGATTAACACCCAAAAAGTACTAAGGTGTGATCATGTTTTGCTCGTGAGAGAAGCTTAGTCAACGGGTCTGTCACATTCAGAGCCGTATGTATTTTGCAAATATTCTATGTCTACAATGCTCTGCATGGAGCTACTCTAGCTAATTGCTTCCACTTTTAATATGTATCCAGATTGAGACTTAGAGTCATCTGGATCGGTGTAAAAGCTTGCACCGATGTAACTCTTTATGATGGGTTCTTTTATCACCTCCATAATCGAGATATATGCCCTAGTCCATAGATGGATCGCTGGAGCTTGCACATTTTGTTAGCACCTTTAGGATTGACAAAACCTTCTGGTCGCATCATATACAACTCTTCTTTAAGAAAACCATTAAGGAATGCAGTTTTGACATCCATTAGCCAGATTTCATAAAATTTGGCAATTGCTAACATGATTCGGACAGACTTAAGCATAGCTACAGTTGAGAAAATCTAATTGTAGTCAACACCTTGAACTTGTCGAAAACCTTTTTGGGACAAGTCGAGCTTTGTAGATAGTAACACTACTATCAGCATCTGTCTTCCTCGTGAAGATCCATTTATACAATATGGCTTGCCGATCATCGGGCAACTCCACCAAAGTCCACACTTTGTTCTCATACATGGATCCCATCTCAGATTTCATGGCCTCAAGCCATTTTGCGGAATCTGGGCTCATCATCGCTTCCTCATAGTTCGTAGGTTCATCATGGTCTAGTAACATGACTTCCAGAATAGGATTACCATACCACTCTAGTGCGGACTATACTTTGGAAGACCTACGAGGTTCTGTAGTAAGTTGATTTGAAGTTTCATGATCATCATCATTAGCTTCCTCACTAATTGGTGCAGGCATCACTGGAACTGATTTCAGTGATGAACTATTTTCCAGTTCGGGAGAAGGTACTATTACCCCATCAAGTTCTACTTTTCTCCCACTCACTTCTTTCGAGAGAAACTCCTTCTTTAGAAAGGATCCATTAGCAACAAAAATTTTGCCTTCGGATCTATGATTAGAAGGGGTACCCAGCAGTCTCCTTTGGGTATCCTATGAAGACGCATTTCTCCGCTTTGGGTTCGAGCTTATCAGGTTGAAACTTTTTCACATAAGCATCACAACTCCAAACTTTAAGAAACGACAGCTTAGGTTTATTGCTAAACCATAGTTCATACGGTGTCGTCTCAACGGATTTGGTGCCCTATTTAACGTGAATGCAGATATCTCTAATGCATAAGCCCAAAACGATATTGGTAAATCGGTAAGAGACATCATTGATCGCACCATATCAAATAAAGTGCAGTTATGACGTTCGAACACACCGTTATGCTGTAGTGTTCCAGGTGGCATGAGTTTGTAAAACTATTCCACATTATTTTAACTGAAGGCCAAACTCGTAAGTCAAATATTCATCTCCACGATCAGATCGCAGAAACTCTATTTTCTTGTCACTATGATTTTCCACTTCACTCTGAAATTCTTTGAACCTTTCAACTATTTCAGACTTATGTTTCATCAAGTAGATATACCCATATCTGCTCAAATCATCTGTGAAGGTCAGAAAATAACGATACCCGCCACGAGCCTTCATACTCATTGGTCTGCATACATCAGTATGTATTATTTCCAACAAGTCAATAGCTCGTTCCATTGTTCCGGAGAACGGAGTTTTAGTAATCTTGCCCAAAAGGCACGGTTCGCAAGCATCAAATGATTCATAACCAAGTGATTCCGAAAATCAATCTTTATGGAGTTTCTTCATGCGCTTTACACCGATATGACCCAAATGACAGTGCCACAAATAAGTTGCACTATCATTATTAACTTTGCATCTTTTGGCATCAACATTATGAATATGTGTATCACTATGATCAAGATTCAATAAACCATCACCATTGGGTGTATGACCAAAGAAGGTTTTATTCATGTAAACAGAATAACAATTTATTCTCTATCTTAGATGAATAACCGTATCGCAATAAACATGATCTTATCATATTTATGCTCAACGCAAACACAAAATAACATTTATTTAGGTTTAACACTAATCTTGAAAATATAGGCAGTGTGTGATGATGATCATATCAATCTTGGAACTACTTCCAACACTCATCGTCACTTCCCCTTCAACTAGTCTTTGTTTATTCTGTAACTCCTCTTTCGAGTTACTAATCTTAGCAACCGAACAAGTATCAAATACTCGGGGGCTACTATAAACACTAGTAAGGCACACATGAATAACCTGTATATCAAATATACCCTTGTTCAATTTGCCATCCTTCTTATCCACCAAATATTCAGGGCATTTCCGCTTCCAGTGACCATTTCCTTTGCAGTGTAAGCACTCAGTTTCAGGTTTTGGTCCAGCTTTGGGATTCTTCGCAGGAGTGACAACTTGCTTGTCATTCTACTTGAAGTTCCCTTTCTTTCCTTCTATTGAAACTAGTGGTCTTGTCAATCATCAACACTTGATGCTCTTTCTTGATTTCTACCTTCGTCGATTTCAACATCACAAAGAGCTCGGTAATCGTTTTCGTCGTCCCTTGCATACTATAGTTCATCACAAAGTTCTGGTAACTTGGTGATGGTGACTAGAGAACTCTGTCAATCACTATCTTATCTGGAAGATTAACTCCCACTTGATTCAAGCGATTGTAGTACCCAGACAATCTGAGCACATGCTCACTAGTTGAGCGATTCTCCTCCATCTTTTAGCTATAGAACTTGTTGGAGACTTCATATCTCTCAACTCGGGTATTTGCTTGAAATATTAACTTCAATTCCTGGAACATCTCATATGGTCCATGACGTTCAAAACGTCTTTTGAAGTCCTGATTCTAACCGTTAAGCATGGTGCACTAAACTATCAAGTAGTCATCATATTGGGCTAGCCAAACGTTCATAACGTCTGCATATGCTCCTGCAATAGGTCTGTCACCTAGCGGTGCATTAAGGACATAATTCTTCTGTGCAGCAATGAGGATAAACCTCAGATCACGGATCCAATCCGCATCATTGCTACTAACATCTTTCAACACAATTTTTCTCTAGGAACATATCAAAATAAACATATGAAAGCAACAACGCGAGCTATTGATCTACAACATAATTTGCAAAATACTACCAGGACTAAGTTCATGATAAATTTAAGTTCATTTAATCATATTACTTAAGAACTCCCACTTAGACAGACATCTCTCTAGTCATCTAAGTGATCACGTGATCCAAATCAACTAAACCATGTCCGATCATCACATGAGATGGAGTAGTTTTCAATGGTGAACATCACTATGTTGATCATATCTACTATATGATTCATGCTCGACCTTTCGGTCTCCGTGTTCCGAGGCCATATCTGTATATGCTAGGCTCGTCATGTTTAACCTGAGTATTCCGCGTGTGCAACTGTTTTGCACCTGTTGTATTTGAACGTAGAGCCTATCACACCCGATCATCACGTGGTGTCTCAGCACGAAGAACTTTCGCAATGGTGCATACTCAGGGAGAACACTTCTTGATAATTAGTTTGAGATCATCTTAAAATGCTACCGCCAATCAAAGCAAAATAAGATGCATAAAGGATAAACATCACATGCAATCAATATGAGTGATATGATATGGCCATCATCATCTTGTGCTTGTGATCTCCATCTCCAAAGCACCATCGTGATCACCATCGTCACCGGCGCGACACCTTGATCTCCATCGTAGCATCGTTGTCATTACGCCATCTATTGCTTCTACGACTATCTCTACCGCTTAGCGATAAAGTAAAGAATTTACAGGGCGCTTGCATTTCATACAATAAAGCGACAACAATATGGCTCCTGCTAGTTGACGATAACTAGGTTACAAAACATGATCATCTCATACAATAAAATATAGCATCACGTCTTGACCATATCACATCACAACATGCCCTGCAAAAACAAGTTAGGCGTCCTCTACTTTGTTGTTGCAAATTTTACGTGGCTGCTACGAGATGAGCAAGAACCGTTCTTACCTACACATCAAAACCACAATGATAGTTCGTCAAGTTAGTGTTGTTTTAACCTTCGCAAGGACCAGGCGTAGCCACACTCGGTTCAACTAAAGTTGGAGAAACAGACATTCGCCAGCCACCTGTGTGCAAAGCATGTCGGTAGAACTAGTCTCGCGTAAGCGTACGCATAATGTCAGTACGGGCCGCTTCATCCAACAATACCGCCGAACCAAAGTATGACATGCTGGTAAGCAGTATGACTTGTATCGCCCACAACTCACTTGTGTTCTACTCGTGCATATAACATCTACGCATAAAACCAGGCTCGGATGCCACTGTTGGGGACGTAGTAATTTCAAAAAAATTCCTACGCACACACAAGATCATGGTGATGCATAGCAACGAGAGGGGGAGTGTATCTTCATACCCTTGAAGATCGCTAAGCAGAAGCGTTTATCGATGCGGTTGATGTAGTCGTACGTCTTCATGATCCGACCGATCCAAGTACCAAATGCACGACACCTCCGAGTTCTGCACATGCTTAGCTCGATGACGTCCTCGCCTTCTCGATCCAGCAAGACGGGAGAAGTAGTAGATGAGTTCCGGCAGCACAACGCGTGGTGACGGTGTTGGTGAAGAACAATCCCTGCAGGGCTTCGCCTAAGCACTAGGGAACTATGACAGAGGATAAACTAGAGGGGACGGGGTTGCTGGCACACGGCTTGGTGTTTCTTGATGTCCCTTGGGTGCTAGCCCTGCCCCTCTATTTATATGTTGAGCCCTGGGGTCGAAACTTGGAGTAAAAGCCTCCTCAAAGTCGGTTTTGCCTGAAAGGCAAGAGTCCTACACGGACTCCAGGGCTAGACGCCAGGGTTCCCGGCATCTACCCCCTAGACGCCAGGGTTCCTGGCGTCTAGCCTCTGGTCTCCGCAAAACTTCCTTTTGCACTTTTCAAAAGCCTCGTGGGCTTTCCAATTTGGCCCAAATAACGTGTTCTCGTACCCAAACATTTTGGGAAACATCCGGTACCTCTTCAGGTGAATTCCGGAACCCTTCCGAAGATCAAACACTATTATCTCATATATCAAACTTTATCTCCAGACCATTCTGGAGTTCCTCGTCATGTTCGTGATCTCATCTGGGACTCCGAACAACATTTAGTTGCCAACATACATAACTCATATAATACTATATCGTCAACGAACGTTAAGCGTGCGGACCCTATGGGTTCGAGAACTATGTAGACATGACCGAGATATCTCTCTGGTCAATAACCAATAGCGGAACCTGGATGCCCATATTGGCTCCTACATATTCTATGAAGATCTTTATCGGTCAAACCGCATAACAACATATGTTGTTCCCTTTGTCATCAGTATGTTACTTGCCCGAGATTCGATCGCCGGTATCTCAATACCTAGTTCAATATCGTTACTGGCAAGTCTCTTTACTTGTTTCGTAATACATTGTCCGGCAACTAACTCATTAGTTACAATGCCTGCAAGGCTTATAGTGCTGTGCATTACCGAGTGAGCCCGGAGATACCTCTCCAACAATCGGAGTGAAATCCTAATCTCGAAATACGCCAACCCAACAAGTACCTTCGGAGACACCTGTAGAGCACCTTTATAATCACCCAGTTACGTTGTGACGTGTGGTAGCACACAAAGTGTTCCTCCGGTAAACGGGAGTTGCATAATCTCATAGTCATAGGAACATGTATAAGTCATGAAGAAAGCAGTAGCAACATACTAAACGATCAAGTGCTAAGCTAACGGAATGGGTTAAGTCAATCACATCATTCTTCTAATGATGTGATCCCGTTAATCAAATGACAATTATGTCTATGGCTAGAAAACACAACTATCTTTGATCAACAAGCTAGTCAAGTAGAGGCATACTAGTGACACTATGTTTGTCTATGTATTCACACATGTATTATGTTTCCAGTTAATACAATTCTAGCATGAATAATAAACATTTATCATGAAATAAGGAAATAAATAATAACTTTATTATTGCGTCTAGGGCATATTTCCTTCATTCGGCCCCTTCCCCCGTGCTGTTGGGGGCTTTGAGTACTTGTACGTCGCAATCGTTAAGTTCACAAAGTGGCCAAAGGTGGAAGCATTGAGAAAGGTGACAACATAGTCAGCCATCAAGTTCTTCAAGGGACTAGTGCGCCATTTTGGGGTGCCCAACAGGATCATCACCGACAACAACACACAGTTCACAAGCCATGCCTTCATGCAATACATTGAGGATCTCGGCAGCAGGGTCTGTTTTGCTTCCGTGGCACATCCACGGAGCAACGGCCAAGCGGAGAGAGCAAATGCTGAAGTCCTGTGAGGCTTAAGAACGAAGACTTTTGACAGGATGCGCAAGAGTGGAAGGCGCTGGATTGATGAGTTGCTGGCGGTTCTTTGGTCGATCGGAACGATGCCAAATTGAGCCACCTTCCAGATACCCTTTGCCCTGGTTTACGGGGCAGAAGCAGTTCTCCCCACAGAACTCATATACGGGTCACCTCGAGTGCTCGCTTATGATGAGCTTGAGCAAGAGCGATTGCGGCAAGATGACGCGACGCTCCTTGAGGAAGATCGTCTCCGGGCGGCTATGAGAGCAGCACACTACCAGCAAGCCTTGCGCCGCTACCATAGCCGCAAGGTTCATGCCCGGATCTTTGAGGAAGGCGACCTTGTTCTTCGGTATGTTCAGTCGGCCAAGAATTCCAACAAGTTGATGCCGAAGTGGGAAGGCCCTTATCGGGTAACACGAGTCACCAGGCATGGCGCAGTCCGGCTGGAGACCGAAGATGCCGTTCCAGTGAGCCACTCCTGGAACATCGAGCACCTCCGCAAGTTTTACCCATAAGGTGTGGCTGCCGGGCCTCCCGGCAAGCCACCCTTTTGTACAAGACTTGCCGGCAAGGCATGTAACCCTTTGTACAAAGCCAGGCGCAGACCCTGAGGATAAATAAACGAAGCACTGGCGCCCTAAGTTATAGCATGCATGCTAGGTTGAATCTCTTCCTTGGTTAGGGTTGATAGTTCTTAGCGGTGGCTAACCCCTAGCTTCGAGGTCGAGTGCTCGTTTCTCCGTTCTTCTCTGTCTTCTTTGGTTCGCAGGGCACATAAATATCCTTGCCGAGCTATTTTGGAAGTAAGGGGACGGACCGGCGTCTGAGCCCTGGCAAGCCAAAGTTGATGGGGGCTGCAAGGACAAGGATCCATCTGCGGCAAGACGAGGTTGTCGGGGGCTGCAGATCTAGATAAGTTCTCTATCCTCTATCATGCATTTCGTTATGGACTGGGATACATGAAACCCCGTTCTATCTCTGAGCTATCATGCTCCCCTTTTTTGGCACCCAAGGATTATCCCCTGGGTGTGAATTTGGTCGTAGCTGCGGCGGCAAAGGAGAGGAACGAGGAGCCTAAGCCCACCTCATCCCTGCCTCCGCCAAGGGCGTGAGAAAGGTCGAGCGAAGTGGGGGACGACAAGGCCTGTTGCCGGGCGAAAAACATTTGTCTTAAAAAATAACAAGGATTCACTCCTTGTCATGGGTTCCACCCGCGAGTGAAAAACCCGGCAAACATCCCTTTTTCATTAAAAAAAACATCCCGTACAGGTACAGTTCATACGAAATGAAAAACATGAGCAAGGGGATTAAAAGTTCTAAAGTTAACAAAGGCCCGAAGGCTTACAAGACTAAAAACAGATAAGATGCCCATAATCCCTTTCTTGTCCCTCTCCTCATGAAATGGAACAAGAAGGCAGAAGGGCAAAAGGGGCGCCTAGGCAAGCTATGGGTGGCAGAAGACACCAAGGAAACACCTCGGTGGCCGTCCAAAGGCTGGATGGTGATGGCGGCGCCGGAGGAAGAGCTCGAAGACGAGGCGGCATGACATCAATATGCGACGAAGGCGTCGGTGCCCGTGTACTCTGACTTGACGGCCTAGCCGCCCGCCATCTTCCTCTTCCGCAGCCTCCCAACGCTAGCCGCCCAAGGAGACGACCCCAAGAAGTTCAAGGAGTCGGCGACACAGATGATGGGTGTCGGTGTTCTAGGAACGGGGGTACCCAGACTTGCCTGCCTGCGGCCTGCGGCGTGGCTCAAGGAGTGGCCCAGTACGGCCCATCTTCGTCAACACATGCTCAAGACCCTCGCGAGGGGCCAAGCCTCGTAGGGCGGACGACATGAGACTTCCCCAGGCACGGCCTTGTCAGGCTGGCTCGTGAGGAGGCGGAGAGATCAAGGCGGGGTACCTCACGACATGCCCGTGACGCAAGCCATGACGACCAAGGCCGTGCGGGCGCCAGGCGGGCGCCGGCCTGCGCAAAGTCCTTGTTTCCTCTTTGGTGCAAAGGTTGCTAGCGCAGGTGAGGGTATCAAGCAAAGGCAACCATTTTGGTGCAACAAGACCAAGACCAGCAAGACGGCAGGACGAAGGTCATCGTGGAGCCCAAGCCGGCGTCATCGTCAGGGTCTTTGGCAGGCGAGGACCAACTTTAGTCAGGATAAGTGTACTAGATGTTCCCCTTCAAAATGGCCAATTGTTGGCGCCATTCCCGCTCAATATTTGGGAAGAGGCCCGGGGCCTTCGCCTATAAATAGGACTAGCCACCCACAGGGTAGGGGGATCGAGGATTAGATCCACATCTAAGACATAGAGAGTGAGAGAGAAAGGCGACTGAACTCCCCTAGCAGTTCATCGCCCCAGCCAAGAACAAACCCTCGCGAGGCTGTTCTTCCACTGTATTGTTCCTCACCAGCCCCTGAGGCAATCCACACACCACAAACTGTAGTAGAGTATTACACCACAATGGTGGCCTGAATCAGTATAAATCTCGTGTCCCTTGTGTTGTTCTCTTGTAGTTTTAGATCCTGGCGAGGCGGTGAGACATGGGTAGGCTGGAGGTGTGATCTCCGCGCGCACCCCAGTGTTCGAACCTTGAGGGTCTACCGGAACCCGAAATCCAACATTTGGCTTGCCAGGTAGGGGTGCGTTGGAGCTTTCCCTTCCACCGACCCGCTCTCTGTCAACACCGTGGTTCGCCCTCATGATGGGCCACGTGCCGCCCGCCCCAGTCACCGGCGCCAGCATAGGGGCCGGGGGGCTCTGAGCCTTGGCCCCCGCCTTGCGGCGGGTGCGATGGCCGAACAAGTTCAAGCCGAAGATGCCACCGTGCTACAACAGCGCGGCCGATCCGTTGGTTTTCCTGCTGGCATACGAGGAGGCCGTCCTTGAGGCCCGGGGCGACGACAGGGTCATGGCCAACTGGTTTCCCATGGCCCTCACTGATGTCCCGCACGTGTGGCTGCTCCACCCGCCAGCGGCTTCCGTGGCCTCCTGGGGGGAGCTGCGCGGCCTTTTCCTCGCCCAGTATGTTTCCGTAGTGCACCCAGTCATTGCAGCTCTCCTAGGCGACTCACAGGCACCACCTTCAGGCCACCACATCAAGTCATTCGTCTGCCAGATCGGCGCCGCTTCCGTGCCGCGCGGGGCGCCTCCAGGTTGGGCGGCACCTAAAGCCGATCTGGCCTTCAGCTCAGACGATCACCCCTCCAACTCGGCCTGCTCGGGCGCGCTCCCAATGCTATGCACCCCCACCATCTGCAACGTGGCGGTCACCAAGACCCTTATCGACGGCGGTGCTGGCCTTAGCATGCTCTCAGTGGAGGCCTTCAGCCTTCTCCACGTACCGCCGGAGCGGCTGCACCCCAGCAGGCCCTTCTCGGGCGTCAGAGGCGGCTTCACCGGCTCCCTGGGGCAGATCCGCCTTCCAGTGACCTTCGGCACCTATGACAACTTCCGCACAGAGCTAATCGACTTCGACATCGCCCCCATCGGCCTCCCGTACAACGCCATCCTTGGCTACCCGGCACTAGCCCGGTTCATGGCCGCAACTCACCCAGCATACAACCTCATGAAGATGCCCGGGAGTAGCGGCGTCCTCACCGTGTCTGGAGACACCGGGGATGCGTTGCAAGCGCTCAAGCTCGCTTTCAAGGCTACGGCGGTGGCGCAGCCCACCGACTCAGACGCCCCTGAACCCAAGGGGGCTGCACCGGCCAAGAAGAAGCAGCTATTCACTCAGGACAAGGCGGAAACCAAGCAGGTACCGGTCGACGAGGACGGATCTACCAGTGCCACCTTCACCATAGGCGCCAACCTCGAGCCCGAACAGGAGGAAGCCTTGGTAAAATTCCTGCGCGCGAACAAGAAGGTATTCGCGTGGGAACCTGATCAGCTAACAGGGGTCCCGAGGGGCGTAATCGAGCATCACCTCAATGTGTGCCCCAACGTGCGCCCAGTGAAGCAGAAGGCGAGGCGGCAGTCCACTGAGAAGCAAGCTTTCATCGTCCAAGAGACCCGCAAGTTGGAGGCGGCGGGGGTCATTCGTGATGTCTGCTACCCAGATTGGCTGGCTAACCCAGTTGTCGTGCCGAAGAAGGGGGGAAGGAACGCATGTGTGTCGACTTCACCAACCTCAACAAGGCCTGCCCGCAGGATCCATTCCCGCTCCCTCGCATCGATCAGATCGTCGACTCCAGCGCTGAGTGCGACCTATTGTGTTTCCTGGATGCCTTCTCCGGCTACCACCAGATCAAGATGGCGGTAGAAGATGTGGAAAAGACGGCCTTCCTGACCCCGTGTGGAGTGTACTGTTATACGTGCATGTCGTTCGGGTTGCGCAATGCCGGTGCGACCTTTCAGCGGCTGATGCACATAGCCTTGGGTCGGCAGCTCGGGAGGAATGTTGAGGCTTATGTTGATGACATTGTGGTGAAGTCTCGGGAGGCAAAAACCCTGATACAGGACTTAGAGGAAACCTTCGCGAGCCTTAACAAAGTGGACCTGTGGCTCAACCCGAAGAAGTGTGTGTTTGGAGTCCCCTCGGGCAAGCTTCTGGGTTTCCTAGTATCCCACCAGGGCATCGAGGCCAACCCGGAAAAGGTAAAAGCAATCGAGGACATGAGCCCGCCGAAGACCCTCAAAGAGATGCAGAAGCTCACCGGGCGCGTGACCGCACTAGGGTGTTTCATTTCCAAGCTGGGGGAACGAGCGCTGCCCTTCTTCAAGCTGATGAACAAGAAGGGCCCCTTTGAATGGACTGAAGAGGCCGACAAGGCGTTCCAGGATCTCAAGAGGTACTTGACCAGCCCCCCGGTGATGGTGGCTCCGCGCCCTCAGGAGCCCCGTGCTCTACCTTGCGACCACCCCCTACTCTGCCAGCGCAGCCCTGGTGGCTGTTAGGGAGGAGCGTAGGACCAAGGCCGCAGCAACCGTCCGGGTTAAAGAAAATCAGGGCCAAGAGAGCCTCACAAAGACCGCGGCTGCAGCCGAGAAGGACCAGCCACAGAAGGGAAGCACACCCGGAACAGAGAAGACCCCTCCTCCAGGCGACCAGTCGCTGGGGGCTCCCTTGTCTCAGGAGGCGCTCCGGCCTTCGGAGGACACTGGCGGCACCAGCACTCCCAACCTAGTCAAGCACCCTGTGTACTTTGTCAGCACGGTGTTACGGGACGCAAGGGCACGGTACCCCATGCCTCAGAAACTCCTCCTTGCGCTATTGGTGGCCTCGCGCAAGCTGCGGCACTATTTCCAAGGCCATCAAATCAAGGTTGTCTCAGCATACCCCTTGGAAAGGGTGCTCAGGAGCCCCAACTCAGCTGGGAGAGTCGCTAAGTGGAACATCGAGCTACAAGCGTTTCAGATATCATTCAGCACAACCAGAGTCATCAAGGGGGTTGCGCTTGCGGACTTCGTGGCGGAATGGGCAGAGGCGCCAGGCCTCGAGGCCGGCGAGGATCGATCGCTCTCCCTAGGGAGCGAGGCACCGGACGGATGGGTCATGTACTTCAACGGAGCGTTCTCCCGATACGGTGCGGGGGCTGGTGCGGTACTCATATCCCCCACTCAAGACAAGCTTTACTACATTGTGCAACTCTGTTTTCAGCACGGGGAAAAGGTATCCAACAACATAGCAGAATACGAAGGCCTGATAGCAGGCCTGAAGGCCGTAGTCGCCCTGGGGGTGAAGCGTCTCACCATCAAGGGTGATTCACAGCTCCTCGTCAACTTCTCCAACAAAGTATACGAACCAAAGGACGAGCACATGGAAGCCTACCTCGCGGAGGTCCGCAGGATGGAGAAGCAGTTTTGGGGGCTGGAGTTGCAACATGTGCCCCGCGACACCAATCAAAAGGCTGATGATATCACAAAAAGGGCATCCAGGCGGCTACCTCAGGAGCCCGACGTCTTCGAGGAGCGGCTCTTCAAGCCCTCGGTGACACCATCACTGTCAAGCATGACGCAGCCTCGAGGGGAGCTCCCCCAGCCGCCTACCTCGGGAGCCCCGGTCTGCGGTCCGACATCAGGAGCGCGCCTGCTCCTGGCGTTGGAACCTCAGGAGGGGTGCTGGATCACGGAGCTCAGGAGTTACCTGACGCGAGGCACGTTGCCGGAAAAGGAGGAGGAAGCAGATTGTGTGGCACAGCAGGCCACAACATACTGCCTTAAGGATGGGGAGCTCTACCGAACATGACCGAATGATGTGTCCCTACATTGCATTTCCAGGGAGCAAGGGAAGGAGCTACTGGCAGACATACACGGTGGCGACTGTGGGCATCACTCGTCGTCATGAACTCTCGTTGGCAAGGCATTCCACAGCGGGTTCTATTGGCCCACGGCACTCAATGATGCTGTGGAACTGGTGAAAGCTTGCGAGGCCTGTCAGTTCCATGCAAAGCAGATCCATCAGCCGGCGGGAGGCCTGCAGACTATACCCCTCTCATGGCCCTTCGCAGTCTGGGGACTGGATATCCTGGGCCCATTCCCTCGGGCGCCAGGGGGCTACCGCTACCTCTACGTAGCCATGGACAAATTCACCAAGTGGGCTGAGATGGAAGCTGTCTGCACCATCCCCGCAGGCTCCGCGGTCAAGTTCATCAAGGGCCTCGTGAGCCGATTCGGGGTGCCAAACCGCATCATCACCGACAATGGTTCGCAGATCACCAGTAACCTCTTCAAAACATACTGTGCTAACCTTGGAACGCAGATATGCTAAGCTTCGGTGGCGCACCCGCGAAGCAACGGTCAGGCCAAGCGAGCCAATGCAGAGGTCCTGAGGGGCCTCAAGACCAGGACCTTCAAGAAGAAGCTGGAAGCCTACGGCAGGGGCTGGCACGATGAGCTCCAGTCCGTGCTATGGTCAATTCGCACGACCGCAACCAAGCCGACTGGCGAGACCCCGTTCTTCCTGGTTTATGGAGCTGAAGCCTTTCTCCCTCACGAGGTCAGACGTCGTTCCGCGCGGGTCCTGTCGTTCGACGAAGTGTAGCAGGACGCCATGCGGGGGATGGATCTCTTGCTGGGGGAGGAGCATCGCCAAGAATCCGCGCTGTGGGTAGCAAGGTACCAACAAGGACTGCGGCGTTACCACTGCCGCAACATCCGCCCCAGGACTCTCGAGGTAGGACACCTCGTGCTTAGACGGGTTCTCTCCAGGGAGGGGCTGCATAAGCTCTCTCCCATGTGGGAGGGCCCGTTTAAGGTTGTTCATGTTTCCAGGCCAGGCTCCGCACGCTTGGAGACCCAGGAGGGGGTGCCCGTCCAGAACGCATGGAACATCCAACATCTCCGAAGGTTTTACCCATGAAAAAGGCCCGGTGCCTGTGAAGAAGGCGAATGCCTGTGAAGTTGCAGTGTTTTGGGAAAAGGCCCGGTGCCTGTGAAGTTGCAGTGTTTTGGGAAAAGGCCCGGTGCCTATGAAGAAGGTGAACGCCTGTGAAGTTGCAGTGTTTTAGGAAAAGGCCCGGTGCCTGTGAAGAAGACAAACGCCTGTGAAGTAGCTGTGTTTTGGAAAAGTCTCGGTGCCTGTGAAGAAGGCAAACGCCTGTGAAGCTCACCGCCCGTGACACTCTCACGTAATAATGAGTGGGGCTGTACATGCCCCGGAGTCTCCGGAGTGCCGCCCTCGGGCCTCGGGGGCTCCCGCCCATGCCCAGTGGCAGCACTTAGCTCCGCGCTGGTGAGAAAACGTCGAAGACTAGACTAGGTGCCGGACGTGGCTACTTTCATTGCTTTCCGCAGTTGGCTTGTTTGTTCCTATTTGAAGTTTTTTGAAGCTGTTGCCATTTCGAGCTTGCGACCCTTCGTCCATTTCACTCGTTTGTTTCATTTTCTCCCGCGCAAAGTCTCACGAGGGAGGAGCATGAGCACCCTCGCGAGTGTTTTTCTGCCCAATAATTTGGAACTTCCCTGTTCGAGTCCGCTGCGGGAGCACCCCTCCCAGTCCATGCCCCACGGGCATCGCGACACGGTCACGGGGCTTGGGTTGGTTCCCCTCACTACCAAGGCTGGAGACTACCCCTGCTGACTAAACTCTGCAGGACACAAGGTGCAAGACGAGGCACTAGCCTCGGGAGGCGAGGACCGCGACGAGCCCCCTCAAGATAAGTGATTTCCACGCATAGGCACACAGAATGAAAACATAGCGCATAAACAGTAGAAACAACGCACCAATGAAAACATCAACAGTTCAGCACGCCCCATGGGGCAATGGATTACATTCTTTACGTGCAGGAGAGAAAGGAAAGCAAAAGGGGGGACGACTTGCTCGGCGCCAACTCTCGGCGAAGGCTCGTACTGCCTTCGGAGCTCAGTTGGATTCTGCCTCCCGCTTCACCGGGGCGCGGCGGCAGGCCGACCCGCTGCCCTCTCCCAGGCGAGCGCGATGACGAGGGGGCTGGTCACGACCACCACTGGAGGAGCTTCCATCCGAAGGGGAGTCACCAGAGCTTGGCGGATCTCGGGCCCCGCTGCCCGCGTGCTCTCCACCACCTTTGCCCCGACCAACGCCGGGGCTGGGCGCGCGGCCGCGGTCATCGTATTCGGGGCAGCATCCGGCACGGCAGCCGTCTTCCTCAAACACCCTCACATAGAGGGTGGCGTCGTCGTCAAACTTGAAGTGCAGAGTGCATCGTCGGCGCAGGCCGCGCGTGCGGGCAAATGTTTGCCAGCCGCGGGTCAAGGCCGCCTCCCCGGTGGTGGAGACCTCCAGGGTAACCCAAGAGGCCCTGCTGCAGCAGCCATCTGCCTGAAGCCAAAGGCCGCCCGGGGCACCAGCCGTAAGCTCACCTATGAAGAAGTGGGGAAGCTGGAGCCAGGTGCCGGTCGGGTCCGCCGACCACACGACGAACTCCGACAGCACCTCTGCCAAGCGGATGGGAGCGTTGGGGGTCGCACAGCCCCAGCGTACCTCTCGATGGCAGCCGGACGCCCACCGCTGCGCAGAGGGCTGCTTCCACGGCCACGGGAGGCGGCAGCAGGAGCCGTGCGGTGCTTGCGAGGGCGGCCCCGGCCGCGCTTGGTCGGAGGGGAGTCGGGCCCTTCCTTGCGAGCCTTCCCTTTCTCCGCGGCCGAGAACCTCTTCGGTGGGGCCATGGGGATGGCGAGTGGCCGAGAAGAAGACGGAGAGTAGCAAGGAGGGATGAACCGGAGGGGCTCGCGCCGTCCCGTACATATAGCCGAGGGAGGCCAACCAATGGCCTCCACGATCATAGGTAATCATGATCCGTTTTGCATGCAAGGACTTGTCAAATCACGCAGTTACCGAGGCATCATGGGGGAGCCAGGACGCCTACGTCCAATCAACCGCCACGCAGCACCCAAGGCCGCAGGCTATTGGGGCCCGCGGCACTTTGCACTCGCCTCTTCGCTTCTCTGCTAAGCCAAGTCCAAGCGCGCCTTGGGCCCGAGGGCTATTGTCAGCGTTCTGGGAACGGGGGTACCCAGACTTGCCTGCCTGCGGCCTGCGGCGTGGCTCAAGGAGTAGCCCAGTACGGCCCATCTTCGTCAACACATGCTCAAGACCCTCGCGAGGGGCCAAGCCTCACGGAGCGGACGATAGGAGACTTCCCCAGGCATGGCCTCGTCAGGCTGGCTCGTGAGGAGGCGGAGATATCAAGGCGGGGTACCTCACAAGGTGCCCGTGATGCAAGCCATGAGGACCAAGGCCGGGCGGGCGCCAGGCGGGCACCGGCCTGCGCAGAGTCCTTGTTTCCTCTTTGGTGCAAAGGGGGCAAGCGTAGGCGAGGGTATCAAGCAAAGGCAACCATTTCGGTGCAACATGACCAAGACCAGCAGGACGGCAGGACGAAGGTCATCATGGATCCCAAGCCGGCGTCATCGTCTGGGTCTTTGGCAGGCGAGGACCAACTTTAGTCAGGATAAGTGTACTAGATGTTCCCCTTCAAAATGGCCAATTGTTGGCGCCCTTCCCATTCAATATTTGGGAAGAGGCCCGGGGCCTTCGCCTATAAATAGGACTAGCCACCCACAGGGTAGGGGGATCAAGGATCAGATCCACATCTAAGAGATAGAGAGAGAGAGAGAGAAAGGCGACTAAACTCCCCTAGCAGTTCATCGCCCCAGCCAAGAACAGACCCTCGCGAGGCTGTTCTTCCACTGTATTGTTCCTCACCAGCCCCTGAGGCAATCCACACACCACAAACTGGAGTAGGGGATTACACCACAATGGTGGCCTGAACCAGTATAAATCTCGTGTCCCGTGTGTTGTTCTCGTGTAGTTTTAGATCCTGGCGATGTGGTGAGACATGGGTAGGCTGGAGGTGTGATCTCCACGCGCACCCCAGTGTTCGAACCTTGAGGGTCTGCCGATACCCGAAATCCGACAATGGGCTCACCGGTGCCGCCCGGAGTGGCGCCCGACGCCTAGTCAGACCCGTCATCCTGTCGGCCGCTGCCCTCGTCATCGCTGCCGTTATCTTCCTCGCCACTCTTGCTCGAGGAGGAATCTTCATCGTCAAAAGAGCTCTCCACGCAGCACCTCGCGCGAGTCCTGAGGTGCCCGAAGATCTTGACAGAGAGGAGGCCACCCTCCATTAGTTTGAAATGTAGAGTGATCCCCTCCATCAAGCTGTGGATGCGAGCAAAGGTCTTCCACCCCCGGCGGAGATACATGATGTGAGGGGCGGGGAACTCGACGTCGGCCCATGTGTTGCTGTTCCCGCAACCCCTCATATGCAGCCGCAACGCCTGCGGCGGATCCAGCTCCATCTCCCGTGCAAATGGAGTCAGGAGGCGAAGATGACGACGCGGTGGCTGGCGCATCCTGACGAAGAACTCGCAAGGGTTGTCCCCGACATGGCCCACCACCAGAGGAGGGGCCGCTGGCGGAGGCGAGGCCGATCTGCCACCCCATCCTCCTCTCCCTCGAGCGCCACGATGGCCTCGACCTCGCCCCCTCTGTCGGTGTCAGAACCGGCGGATCTCGGGTAGGGGGTCCGATCTGTGCGTCTTAGGCCAATGGTAACAGGAGGTAAAGGACATCATGTTTACCCAAGTTCGGGCTCTCTCGATGGAGGTAAAACCCTACTTCCTGCTTGATTGATATTGATGATATGAGTAGTACAAGAGTAGATCTACCACGAGATCATAGAGGCTAAACCCTAGATGCTAGCCTATGATGATTATGATTGTGATCGTCCCTCTAAGGACTAAACTCTCGGGTTTATATAGACACGGAGAGGGCTAGCGTTTACATGGAGTCAATTACAAGGAAGGAAATATAATATACATATCGCTAAGCTTGTCTTCCACGCAAAGGAGAGTCCCATCCGGACACGGGACGGAGTCTTGAGTCTTGTATCTCTATGCTCCAATAGTCCGGACAAAGTGTACAGTCCGGCTGTCCGGATACCCCCTAATCCAGGACTCCCTCAGTAGCCCCTGAACCAGGCTTCAATGACGATGAGTCCGGTGTGCAGTCTTGTCTTCGGCATTGCAAGGCGGGTTCCATCTCCGAATACTCCAAAGTAATCATCGAACACTTGAACCGTGTCTAGATCTGCAAGATGATCCGGGAAAGACGAAGGGAAGGACAGAGAAGCCAAACTTCACACACTGCACATCCGAACCGGGGGAATTGCTACATCCCCTAAGGAGGGTAGTCGGGGATGGGAGTCTAAAGCCTCCTCCCCGCGCGGGAAGAAGAGGGCCGCCTCCGAAGACTTGGAGACGGAGGTGCCCAAGCAAGGGAAGAAAACGTCACCAGGGGCTCTGCCCCGAAGGATGCACTTACCGCGTCATGCCCGCCGACGGGCCAGCCCTCAACCGAGCTGTGAGTTAATCGTTAATTTGAAGGTACTGCATTTCTCCGAGAACAATAACCAGGATTCATTTTTTTGCAGTCCGGCTAGCAGCTCTTCTCAACAGAGTTCATCTTCGGGGGATCTCCCTCTCTAAATGATGGAGAGTGAAACCCCACCAACCTCTCTACCTCATGAGGCGGGCGACCTCGAGGTGTCGTCACGGAGGAGTCCGGATCTGCCAAAGCCAGAAGCTAATCCTTCAGCCGCCCTGAGCCCGGAGCGTTCGGCTCCCACGGGGGCGATGAGAAGGGTCCGACATAGTTCGGTGTCCGACCGGACATACTGACGGGCCTTCTGGAGCGAGCTGCACTCACGGAGGAGCACCGCTCATTAATGAGCACTGTGCTCAAGAATATTTCATCCGCCAAAAGCGGTTTGAATGAAGCATTTACGAGCCTGCTATAGGATCGAAAGTATGTCTAGAGGGGGGGGTGATTAGACTACTTAACCAAATAAAAACTTATCCTTTTCCCAATTTTAGTCTTTGGCAGATTTTAGCTATCTTAGCACAAGTCAAGAAATCTTAACACAATTCAAGCAAGCATGCAAAGAGTATATGAGCAGCGGAAAGTAAAGCATGCAACTTGCAAGAATGTAAAGGGAAGGGTTTGGAGAATTCAAACGCAATTTGGAGACACGGTGATTTTTGAGCCGTGGTTCCGATAGGTGGTGCTATGATGACCCACAAGTATAGGGGATCTATCGTAGTCCTTTCGATAAGTAAGAGTGTCGAACCCAACAAGGAGCAGAAGGAAATGATAAGCGGTTTTCAGTAAGGTTTTCTCTGCAAGCACTGAAATAGTAGGTGATAGATAGTTTGGTGATAAGATAAATAGTAACGAGCAAAAGTAAATAAAGTAAATAAAGAGCAGGAAGGTGTCCCAATCCTTTATGTAGCAAAGAATAAGCCTGGACAAATTCTAATAATGAAGAAGGAGCTCCCGAGGACACATTGAGAATTATCGTCAAGCTAGTTTTCATCACGTTCATAAGATTCGCGTTCGGTACTTTGATAATTTCATATGTGGGTGGACCGGCACTTGGGTACTGCCCTAACATGGACAAGCATCCCACTTATGATTAACCCCTATTGCAAGCATCCGCAACCACAAAGAGTATTAAGGTAAACCTAACCACCACATTAAACATATGGGTCCATATCAACCCCTAACGAAGCAACGCATAAACTAGGGTTTAAGCATCTGTTACTCTAGCAACCCATCATCTACTTATTACTTCCCTATGCCTTCATCTAGGCCCAAATAATGGTGAAGTGTCATGTAGTCGACGTTCACATAACACCACTAGAGGAAAGACAACATACATCTCATCAAAATATCGAACAAATACCAAATTCACATGACTACTAATAGCAAGACTTCACCAATGTCCTCGTGAACAAACGTAACTACTCACAAAGCATATTCATGTTCATAATCAGAGGGGTAATAATATGCATAAAGGATCTGAACATATGATCTTCCACCAAGTAAACCAAATAGCATGAACTACAAGGAGTAATCAACACTACTAGCAACCTACAGGTACCAATTTGTGGTTTTGATACAAGATTGGATACAAGAGATGAACTAGGGTTTTGAGATGAGATGGTGTTGGTGAAGATGTTGATGCAGATTGACCCCCTCCCGATGAGAGGATCGTTGGTGATGATTTCCCCCTCCCAGAGGGAAGTGTCCCCGGCAGAACAGCTCCGCCAGAGCCCTGGATTGATTCCGCCAAGGTTCCGCCTCGTGGAGGCGGAGTTTCGTCCCGTAAGCTTGCCCATGATTTTTTCCAGGGGAAAACCCTTCATATAGCAGAAGATGGACGCCGGAAGCCCACTAGGGGGCCCAGGAGATAGGGGGCCGCGCGCTAGGGGGGTGCGCCCCCTGTCGTCTGGACAGGGTGTGGGCCCCCTTGCTTATTTCTTTTGTCCAAAAATTCTTATTAAATCTAAAAAGTTGTTTCGTGGAGTCTCAGGTCTTTTGGAGTTGTGCAGAATAGGTTTCCAACGTTTGCTCCTTTTCCAGCCAGAATTCCAGCTGCCGGCAACCCCCCTCTTCATGGTAAACCTTGTAAAATAAGGGAGAATAGCCATAAGTATTGAGATATAATGTGTAATAACAGCCCATAATGCAATAAATATTGATATAAAAGCATGATGCAAAATGGACGTATCAACTCCCCCAATCTTAGACCTTGCTTGTCCTCAAGCGGAAGCCAAAATCGAAAAATATGTCCACATGTTTAGAGATAGAGGTGTCGATAAAAAATAAAATACGGACATGAGGGCATCATGATCATTCTAATAACAACAACATATATGGATTTTGTCATATGATTTCCTATGTTTAAGTAATAAGCAATTCACAATGTCAAGTATGGTTCAAAAACTTCATTGGGAACTAACAAACTATAATCTCAGTCATTGAAGCAATTGCAATTTATCATAACATCAGAAAGAGTCAATAATAGAGCTTTTCAGCAAGCTCACATACTCAACTATCTCGTAGTCCCCTATAATTGTTAACACTCACGCAATACTTGTGGTTATAGAGTTTCAGCCGGACACTGAGAAAGATAGGGGCTTATTGTGTTGCCTCCCAACATATTCACCTTTAGGTGATGTCAACAATAATAGCCTATGTCTACTTACATCCAATTGGATATATGCATCATGATCTTTCGAACACGAGGAGCTTGCCAAATGATAAAATGAAAAATGGAAAGGTGAGGATCACCTTGACTCAAGCATAAAGTAAAACCTAAAGTAAAAGATAGGCCCTTCGCAGAGGGAAGCGGAGGTTGTCATGTGCGTTTAGGGTTGATGCATGAAATCTTAATGCAAAAGAATGTCACTTTATATTGCCCCTTGCATGTGGACCTTTATTATCCAGTCCATCGCTTTTATTACTTCCACAACAAGTTCGTACAAAGCTTATTTTCTCTTCACTAATAAGTCATACAAATTTAGAGAGCAATTTTTATTGCTTGCACCGATGACAACTTACTTGAAGGATCTTACTCAATCCATAGGAAGGTATGGTGGACTCTCATGGCAAAACTGGGTTTAAGGATATTTGGAAGCACAAGTAGTATCTCTACTTGGTGCAAGGAATTTGGCTAGCATGAGGGCGAAAGGCAAGCTCAACATGTTTGGAAGGTCAATGACAATATAATTTAACTGAGATGTCGGAAAACATAAACCAATACGTTGTCTTCCTTGTCCAACGTCAACTCTTTTAGCATGTCATACTTAATGAGTGCTTCACAATCATAAAAGATGTCCAAGATAATATATTTATATGTGAACCCCTCTTTCCTTATTACTTCCTATTAATTGCAACGATGACCAAGACTACGTTCATCAACTCTCAACAATTTTTATGCCTCATACTTTCTATGTGTGAAGTTATCACTATCCATAAGATCAATATGAACTCTTTTGTTCTTTCTACTTTCTCAAGATCATAGCAACATAGAAAAGCCCTTGACTCAACACTAATCTTTATTATAGATAGCACACAGACTCAATTACATAAAGAGATCACAAAGAAAAACTCAAAACTACTTGATATCAATTCGAACTAATAGATCAAGATACTACTAAAAGGATCGAACTAAATAAAGCGGTAAAGATAGGAGTGTGATGGTGATACGATACCGGGGCACCTCCCCCAAGCTTGGCAGTTGCCAAGGGGAGTGCCCATACCCATGTGATTATTTCTCCAGAGGTGGTGAAGTAGGAGTTGTTGATGATGTAGGCTTGTCGTCCGTCTTCCAAGGCATAGGCTCTCCATCATAAAAGGATGATCGAGTCTCTGGGATCCTTAAAACTGCAGCCAAACTCATTCGCTTGAATCTATACTCATAGTCACAGTTCTGGTTTTGCAGGTCATAAATCTGGGCTTGGAGGTGCTTGATTTTCTCTTGAAGCTTGAAGATGGTCTCCCCAATGACTTTGGCATCCAGCTTGTGGTTGTTGGTGAACTCCGTGATCATCATCTGGTTGGCATTGAGTCCATGCTCCACCATCCCTTGACACTTGAAAACTTCTTGCTCCATGGCTTCGAGCTTTGTCTCCACGCTCCCGGTACACCTTGGTCCCTCCACATCGTGGATGTGCAACACCCCTCACGCATCTCAATGGTTTGAGGGTGGTGCAGCACCTCCGCAAGATAGGGGTTGATAACCCTCTCGAAAAACTTGTCCTTGGGAGCGCTTGGAGACGACATGATGCTTTAAATCTGAAACAGAAACAGCTCGAAACGAAAACAGAGGATATTTGCGTGATACGGTAGTCAAAATCTTCGGGAGTATATATAATGAATTTTTACCGACCAAAATACGTAACATACAAGAAAATAGAGTCCGGGAGGCACACGAGGTGCCCACAAGACAGGGGGTGCGCCCTACAGGGGGGCGCGCCCTCCTCTCTCGTGGGAGCCACGTGCCCCTTTCGGACTGCTTCTTTCTTCCTAAAATCTTTAAATAATCCAAAACTGATAAAAATTGCCATTAGAGTTGTTTTGGAGTCGGTTTACTTACAGTACCACGTACCTATGCCTTTTCGGAGTCTGGAACATTCTGGAAAGTGTCTCTTATGTATTCCTCAGGAGTTGAACAATAACAAATAATCTCCTACGTTAAAATCACGCTTATGTATCCTCTTATCATGCCAGTGTTTGACTTTTTCTTTGAAAAGCTTGGCATTCTCATATGCTTGGGTTCTCCATTCATCAAGTGAGCTAATATCAAATAAACTTTTCTCACCGGCAAGTTTGAAGTCATAATTAAGCTCTTTAAGAGCCCAATATGCTTTATGTTCAAGTTCTAGAGGTAAATGACATACTTTTCCATAAACCATCTTATATGGAGACATACCCATAGGATTTTTGTATGCAGTTCTATAGGCCCATAATGAATCATCAAGTTTTTTGGACCAATTCTTTCTAGATCTATTCATAGTATTTTGCAAAATTAATTTGAGCTCTCTACTGCTCAAGTCTACTTGACCACTAGACTGCGGGTGATAAGGAGATGCAATTCTATGATTCACATCATACTTAGCGAGCATCTTACGGAAAGCGCCATGAATAAAGTGTGAACCACCATTAGTTATAAGATATCTAGGGACTCCAACCTCGGAAAAATAACTTCTTTAAGCATTTTAATAGAAGTGTTATGATCAGCACTACTAGTTGGAGTAGCTTCTACCCACTTAGTAACGTAATCAATAGCGACTAAAATATGTGTATAACCATTAGAGGCAGGAAAAGGTCCCATATAATCAAAGCCCCAAACATCAAACGGTTCAATAACAAGAGAATAATTCATAGGCATTTCATGGCGTCTACTAATGTTACCTATTCTTTGACATTCATCACAAGATAAGACAAACTTACGAGCATCTTTGAAAAGAGTAGGCCAATAAAAACCAGATTGTAGTACCTTGTGTGCAGTTCTATCTCCAGCGTGGTGTCCTCCATAGGATTCAGAGTGACACTTGTGTAGGATTTGTTCCTGTTCATGCTCAGGCACACAACGTCTAACAATACCATCTACTCCTTGTTTATAAATGTGTGGATCATCCCAGAAGTAATGTCTTAAATCATAAAAGAACCTTTTCTTTTGCTGGTATGTGAAACTGGGCGGTATATATTTAGAAACAATGTAATTAGCATAATCAGCATACCAAGGAACAGTACGAGAAGCATTGGAAACCGCAAATTGGTCATCAGGAAAACTATCATTAATAGGCAGTGGGTCATCAAGAACATTCACTAACCTAGACAAGTTGTCTGCAACGGGGTTCTCAGCTCCCTTTCTATCAATAATATGCAAGTCAAATTCTTGGAGCAAGAGAACCCATCTAATGAGTCTAGGCTTAGCATCTTTCTTTTCCATAAGGTATTTAATAGCAGCATGATCAGTGTGAATAGTAACTTTGGAATCAACAATATAAGGTCTAAACTTATCACATGCAAACACAACTGCTAAGAATTCCTTTTCAGTGGTAGCATAATTTCTCTGGGCAGTATGAAGAGTCTTGCTAGCACAATGGATAACGTTCAATTTCTTATCGACTCTTTGCCCTAAAACAGCACCTACAGCATAATCCCTAGCATCGCACATAATTTCAAAAGGTAAATTCCAATCAGGTGGCTGAACAATAGGTGAAGTGATCAAAGCTTTCTTGTGTGTTTCAAATGCTTCTAAACAATCATCATCAAAGAGAAAAGGGGTATCTTTTTGCAATAAATTAGTCAGAGGCCTAGAGATTTTAGAAAAGTCCTGAATGAACCTCCTATAAAAACCGGCATGACCAAGGAAACTTCTTATACCTTTTATGTCCTTGGGACATGGCATCTTTTCAATAGCATCTACTTTGGCTTTATCAACTTCAATACCTCGGAGATCTTGTGCCCCAAGACAATGCCTTCATTAACCATAAAGTGACACTTTTCCCAATTCAGGACGAGACTAGTGTCTTCGCATCTCTACAAAACTCGATCAAGGTTGCTCAAACAATCATCAAAAGAGGATCCATAGACGGAGAAGTCATCCATGAATACCTCACAAATCTTTTCACAAAAATCAGAAAATATAGCCATCATGCATCTTTGAAAGGTAGCAGGTGCATTACATAAACCAAAAGGCATACGTCTATAAGCAAAAGTACCAAAAGGGCAAGTAAAAGTAGTTTTAGATTGATCCCCCGCTGATACACGTATCTGAGAGAAGCCAGAATAACCATCTAGAAAGCAAAAATGTGTGTGTTTGGATAGCCTTTCTAGCATTTGATCAATAAAAGGTAAAGGGTAATGATCTTTCTTAGTAGCTTTATTCAACTTACAAAAATCAATTACCATCCTATAGCCTGTAATAATTCTTTGCGGGATCAATTCATCTTTATCATTAGGAATAACAGTAATACCTCCCTTTTTAGGGACACAATGGATAGGGCTTACCCATTCACTATCAGCAACGGGATAAATAATACCTGCCTCAAGGAGCTTTAGTATCTCCTTTCTTACCACTTCCTTCATTTTGGGATTTAATCGTCTTTGAGGATCTCTAACTGGTTTGGCATCTTTCTCCACTGAAATTTTATGTTGACATAATGTGGGACTAATGCCCTTAAGATCATCCAGAGCATATCCAATAGTAGCTCTGTGCTTCTTCAGAGTTTTCAATAATCTTTCTTCTTCTTTCTCTGAAAGGTTAGCACTAATAATAACATGATATATTTCTTTTTCATCAAGATAAGCATACTTAAGATTATCAGGTAACGGTTTGAGTTCAAACACGGGATCACCCTTGGGTGGAGAGGGATCCCCAAGGATTTCAACGGGAAGGTTATGTTTCAGCATAGGTTCTTGTTTAAGGAACACTTCATCTATTTCTTCCCTTTCCTTCATAAACATATCGTTTTCATGGTCCAGCAAATATTGTTCTAACGGATCAGTTGGAGGAACAGCAATGGAAGCAAGACCAATAATTTCATCCTTACTAGATGGTTCCTTTTCACGATGTGGCAAAATTAAACTCATGAGATGTACCGTCTATGTGAACAGTGACAACCTTCCTCTTACAATCAATCTTAGCACTAGCAGTATTCAAGAAGGGTCTACCAAAAATAATGGAACAAAAATCATCTTGTGGGGAACCAAGAACAAGAAAATCAGTAGGGTATTTAATTTTCCCACACAAGACTTCAACATCTCTAACAATCCCAATAGGTTTAATGGTGTCCCTATTGGCAAGCTTAATAGTAACATCAATGTCTTCTAATTCAACAGGTGCAATATCGTGCATAATTTCTTTATAAAGATCATAAGGTATCACATTAGCACTAGCACCCATATCACATAAACCATGATAACAATGATCTCCTATTTTAACAGAAATAACAGGCGTGCCTACAACAGGTCTACATGTCTTAGTATCGGGTCTAGCCATATTAGCAGTTTCACCCAAGAAAGAGATAACATGCCCATCTAAATCCTCATCCAAAAGATCTTTAATCATAGCAATACCAGGTTCAACATTAATTTGCTCAGGAGGTGTATAAGTCCTAGTATTACTCTTACGAACAACAGTCAATGCTTTAACATGATCTTTTATCCTAATAGGAAAAGGAGGTTTTTCAACATAAGCAGTAGGAATAATAGGATCACTATATGTAATAGTCTTCTCTTCGACTGTAATAGGTGCAACTACTTTCACTTCAACTGGAGGATTATATTTAAACCACTTCTCTTTAGGGAGATCAACATGAGTAGCAAAAGATTCACAAAAAGTAGCTACTATCTCAGAGTCAAGTCCATACTTAGAGCTAAATCCACAGAAAGCATCGGTATTCATAAAAGATTTAACACAATCAAACTTAGGTGTCATACCTGACTCCTTACCATTGTCGGAAACCCAATCTTCAGAGTTGCGTTTAATTCTTTCCAATAAGTCCCATTTGAAATCAATAGTCTTCAGCATATAGGAACCAGCACAAGAAGTATCGAGCAAGTTGCGATTATCAAGAGAAAGCTGAGCATAAAAATTCTGAATAATCATTTCCCGAGAGAGCTCATGATTGGGGCATGAATAAAACTTAAGCCTCCCCCAAGCTTGAGCGATTCTTTCTCCTTCGAGAGGCCAGAAATTATATATGTAATTACGATCACGATGAACAAGATGCATAGGATAGAACTTCTGGTGAAATTCCAACATCAATCGCTTATAATTCCAATATCTCGTATCATCACATAGCCTATACCATGTCATTGCATATCCCTTCAAAGATAAAGGGAAGACCTTCCTTTTGACAACATCATCGGGAATACCTGCAAACTTAAATAATCCACAAACTTCATCCACAAAGATAAGGTGTAAGTCGGGATGCAATGTTCCATCTCCTTCAAAAGGATTAGCTAGCAGTTTTTCTATCATACCCGAAGGATCTCAAAGTGAATATTTTCATAAGGTTCAGTAGGTTGAGGAGCATCTCTTTTCTCTTCTGGTTGGGGTGAAGATACCCCAAACAAGCCCCTCAAAGGATTAGTTTCCATAGTGACAAGTAACAGAAAATTTCAGCACACTATATAAATGTTTCCTTACCAAGTTCCACTCACCAAGAGCACTACGCTCCCCGGCAACGGCGCCAGAAAAGAGTCTTGATGACCCACAAGTATAGGGGATCTATCATAGTCCTTCGATAAGTAAGAGTGTCGAACCCAACGAGGAGCAGAAGGAAATGATAAGCGGTTTTCAGTAAGGTTTTCTCTGCAAGCACTGAAATAGCAGGTGATAGATAGTTTTGTGATAAGATAACTAGTAACAAGCAAAAGTAAATAAAGTAAATAAAGTAAATAAAGTGCAGCAAGGTGGCCCAATCCTTTATGTAGCAAAGGATAAGCCTGGACAAATTCTAATAATGAAGAAGGAGCTCCCGAGGACACATTGGGAATTATCGTCAAGCTAGTTTTCATCACGTTCATAAGATTCGCGTTCGGTACTTTGATAATTTGATATGTGGGTGGACCGGCACTTGGGTACTGCCCTAACATGGACAAGCATCCCACTTATGATTAACCCCTATTGCAAGCATCCGCAACCACAAAAAGGAGTATTAAGGTAAACCTAACCACGGCATTAAACATATGGGTCCATATCAACCCCTGACGAAGCAATGCATAAACTAGGGTTTAAGCTTCTGTCACTCTAGCAACCCATCATCTACTTATTACTTCCCTATGCCTTCCTCTAGGCCCAAATAATGGTGAAGTGTCATGTAGTCGATGTTCACATAACACCACTAGAGGAAAGACAACATACATCTCATCAAAATATCGAACAAATACCAAATTCACATGACTACTAATAGCAAGACTTCACCCATGTCCTCAGGAACAAACGTAACTACTCACAAAGCATATTCATATTCATAATAAAAGGGGTAATAATATGCATAAAGGATCTGAACATATGATCTTCCACCAAGTAAACCAAATAGCATCAACTACAAGGAGTAATCAACACTATTAACAACCCACAGGTACCAATTTATGGTTTTGATACAAGATTGGATACAAGAGATGAACTAGGGTTTTGAGATGAGATGGTGCTGGTGAAGATGTTGATGGAGATTGACCCCCTCCCGATGAGAGGATCGTTGGTGATGATTTCCCCCTCCCAGAGGGAAGTGTCCCCGGCAGAATAGCTCCGCCAGAGCCCTAGATTGATTCCGCCAAGGTTCTGCCTCGTGGCGGCAGAGTTTCGTCATGTAAGCTTGCCCATGATTTTTTCCAGGGTAAAATCCTTCATATAGCAGAAGATGGACGTCGGAAGCCCACCAGGGGGCCCAGGAGATAGGGGGCGCGCGCTAGGGGGGGGGCGAGCCCCCTTTCTCCTGGACAGGGTGTGGGCCCCCTTGCCTATTTCTTTTGTCAAAAAATTCTTATTAAATCTAAAAAGTTGTTTCGTGGAGTCTCAGGTCTTTTGGAGTTGTGCAGAATAGGTTTCCAACGTTTTCTCCTTTTCCAGCAAGAATTCCAGCTACCGGCATCCCCCTCTTCATGGTAAACCTTGTAAAATAAGGGAGAATAGCCATAAGTATTGAGATATAATGTGTAATAACAGCCCATAATGCAATAAATATTGATATAAAAGCATGATGCAAAATGGATGTATCATGCTATCGTACATCCACGTTGATGGAGACTTCAACCCACGAAGGGTAACGGTTGCGCGAGTCCACGAGGGCTCCACCCATGAAGGGTCCACGAAGAAGCAACCTTGTCTATCCCACCATGGCCGTCGCCCACGAAGGACTTGCCTCACTAGCGGTAGATCTTCACGAAGTAGGCGATCTCCTTGCCCTTACAAACTCCTTGGTTCAACTCCACAATCTTGTCAGAGGCTCCCAAGTGACACCTAGCCAATCTAGTAGACACCACTCTCCAAGAAGTAACAAATGGTGTGTTGATGATGAACTCCTTGCTCTTGTGCTTCAAATGATAGTCTCCCCAACACTCAACTCTCTCTCATAGGATTTGGATTTGGTGGAAAGAAGATTTGAGTGGAAAGCAACTTGGGGAAGGATAGAGATCAAGATTCATATGGTAGGAATGGAATATCTTGGCCTCAACACATGAGTAGGTGGTTCCTTCTCAGAAACAGCAAGTTGGAAGTGTAGGTTTGTTCTGATGGCTCTCTCCATGAATGAAGAGGAGGTGGAGGGGTAAATATAGCCTCCACACAAAATCTAACCATTACACACAACTTGCCAAACTCAGTGGGACCGAATTGGTAAACTCGGTCAGACCGATTTAGCAAATCTAGTGACCATTAGGATTTTTGGTGGGACCGACATGCAACTCGGTAGGACTGATATGGTTAGGGTTAGGGCATAACGTAATCTCGGTGAGACCGATTACACAAACTCGGTGAGACCAATTTTGGTAATAGCTAACCAGAGAGTTGGTCAGGTAAACTCGGTGGGACCGATTCGCTCATTTCGGTGGGACCAAAATGTTACGAAAAGGAAACAGGGAGTTTACATTGCAATCTCGGTGGGACCGATCGCTCATCTCGGTGGTACCGAAACATTACGAAGGGAAACAAAGAGATTACAACCCCATCTTGGTGAGACCGAGATCCCTATCGGTGAGACTGATTTGCCTAGGGTTTGTGGCAGTGGCTATGACATCTGAACTCGGTGGCGCCCGGTAGAAAGAATCGGTGGGGCCGAGTTTGACTTTTGGTTTAGGTCATATGTGGATATGAGAAAGTAGTTGAGGGTTTTGGAGCATATCACTAAGCACTGTGGAGCAAGAAACTCATTAAGCAACACCTCATCCCTCCTTGATAGTATTGACTTTTCCTATAGACTCAATGTGATCTTCAATCACTAAAATATAAAATGTAGAGTCTTGAGCTTTTGAGCTTGAGCCAATCCTTTTATCCTTAGCATTTTGAGGGATCCACTTTTCTCATCCATGCCATGCCATTCATTGAGCTTTTCCTAAAATATTCATCTTGGAATGATGTTAGCTCAATGAGCTATATGTTGTTAGGAATTACCAAAACCACCTAGGGATAGTTGCACTTTCAATCTCCCCCTTTTTGGTAATTGATGACAACATATAGATCAAAGCTTCAATAAATGATAATAAGAGTGAAAAACATAGTCGCTTTGAGAAGTATGTGATAAGCAAGAGCTCCCCCTAAATTTGTGCATAGTTTAAGATTTGCTTTGGACTGCAAATGCACAAGGAGTTAGGCTCATGGGTAACTCTTCCATGTCACATACATCTTGGTGGAGCGTTCAAAATGATAATAACTGAATACATGCACTCATCACCAAGCAAAGTGAATGATCATATAGAGATAAACGAGATAATGTCATCCAACAAGCATAAATGTAGCATATGATCAAACACATGATCATCCAGGTATCACACAGACATAGAGTATCTCAAACAAGCAAATAAAGTTTAACCACCAAAGCAAGAGAGAACAAAAAAAGCAACACTCTCTCTCGAAGCCTATGATCTATACATTTTTCTCCCCCTTTGGCAACAAGTTACCAAAAAGTTCATAGAAAATGCATAGCACTAGATCGACTCTCAGGCTTGATCTTCATGTGGTGGTTTAGATAAAACGCCAAGGACGAAAGCATTAGTTGATGCAGATGGAGCTGGAGGTGTGGGTGCTGAAGCTGGTTGCACTGGAGCTGTAGGAGCTGTAGCTAGTGCAGATGAAGTGGCTCTGGTGTCTGTCACTAGCACTGCAGCTGATCTCTCAGCTCTAGGCACTCTGGCAAATGCATCAGTGGTTGTCTTGCCCTTCCTCTCCTCCATGTCATCCTGAAGCTGCTCAACAACAGACTGGATCTCAGTTACCTTCACATCCAAGTTATAGATCTTCTGCTGCATGATCCTCTCCAGGCTCTCCTGGTTTTGAGTCAAGGTGGCCAGCCCTTTCTCAATCCTCAGAGTGGATGCAATCAAGTAGCCTAGTTGATCCTGTTTGCTCTTTAGAAAGTACTGAGATGCCTCTTCCATTGTTGGCATCTTGGTAGTCTTCTCTATCCTTGCCTTCTCCTTCTTGGCTTGAGCATGCACAGAAGATGGCTCATCTTCATCCACAACCACATGGTTATCCTCAAAGTCTGGATAGATAGAAAAATGTTCCTTGTCCAGCAAGTATGTGCCTGTGCCCATCTTGGAGTTTATCAGCTCCTAGATCTGTGGGGCATACCCACAACTTCTTTTTTGGTCAGCTGCTGTCCTTTTGATAGTCTCAACAATGAGGCTCATGACCTTGAATTTTTGTGGCACATCAAACAAGTGTAGCAAGTTTATTGCATGGCCTCTGATCATGTTGTGGTCACCTGACTTGGGCAAGAGAGTGTGCCTGAGGATCCAGTTGATGGTTGGCAGCCCTGACAGAAGATAGTGTATAGATCCAAACTTATGTGTCTCAACTGCAGCATCTGGGATCTCTTTGTACATATGTGCCATAGTGTTGTGATCCATCTTCTTCTTGGCATAGACATCCAGGTCATCTTCCTTCTCCTTAGGTGCATTGATCAGATTTTCCCATTCCTTAATAGTTGATTGGTACCTTGTACCTTCAGACATCCAACTATCCTGCCATCTAGATAGAAATGTGTTGTGGAGTAGAATTGCATAATGGGCTCATCATTCCACTTTGTGAGCTTCTGCCCAACAAAGTCTGCAACTCCACAAGCACTGAAACTGTCTTACACTCCAGTATAGTGTTCCTCATTTTCCTTCATGTAGGTCCAGTCCACCCACCTCATGTCACAAACTATAGGCTTCTTTTCCAACAATACTGTCTCATAGAAATCCTGTTGTTCCTTAGTATGGAACCTGTAGTCAACAGCAGTCCTTCTCCTGATAGCATAGGGATCACACAACCTCCACTGTCTGAGTCCTGCATCCTTCCTCAGCTTCATGTTCCCAGCCACAGGATGAGCATCACTGTGGTCTGGAATCTTTGGCTTCAACTTTCTTAGAACATGCTCTTCATCTTCTTCTTCTTCAGCAGCAGTTTCAGGCACTAGGGCCTTGTTCTTCTCAGCAGCAGATATGTTTCTGGTATTCCTCTTTGGTGCAATCTTTGGTTTGGAGGCAGCTTTGGGTGCTTCTTTAGGCTTTGATGATGCAGCCCCTGACCTTATAGCATCACCCATAAGCTTCTGAGCCTTAGGTGCTGGTGCAGCAACCTCTTCTTCCTCTTCCTCATCCATCATGGAAGGCTTTCCAACAACTCTGGCCATGGTCTTCTTGACCCTTTCCTTCCTTTTCTTCCCTTCTGTAGCAGCCTCTTTGTGTTGGGATTCCAAAGGTACTTGAGTAGAGGCTCTGGCTTTGGACATGGGAGTTCTCTTTGCAGGAACTTTGATCTTCATACCAGGCTTAATGGATGCAGTTGTGCCATACTCCTTTTTGAGCACTTTCTTCTTGGAAGTGGACTCATCCTCTACTGCCACATAGTCTTCATCCTCGGATTCTGAGGTTTTCTTCTTTCTGGCCCTGGTGGCAGCTTTAGGTAAGTTGCTTGGGGTGCTCCTGTTGCCATCATCTGAGGTACTAGAGGGACTAGTGCCCTCACTCATCTGAACCTGCTCCTCTTCCCTGTTCTGGCTGTCACTTTGATCAGACATGTTGCAAACACTGACTGCTGACCCTGTGAATAGATATAGATGAGATAGAGTGGATGAGCATCACAAAATATAGAGGTTTTTGCAAAAGAATGATTCAAAAACTTAGTTTTAGTTTTCCATAGAAAGCATTTCGGATCAACCGATTTGCAAACTCGGTGATACCGAAGCAGCTTTTGGAACCTAAACTAGTGAACTCGGACAGACCGAGTCACAGTTCGGTGGTACCGAGACTGCTAGGGTTTCACATAGTCCTGAACTCGGTCACACTGATTTGCAATTCTTGGTCAGACCGAGAATCACTTGTGCAATGGCCTTAGCCGAATCGGTGGAACCGAGTTCTGCAACTCGATGGGTCCGAGATGGTTTTGGCGGAAACCTAACCCTAAATTTTCAATTCATTACTAATCTATGGATTGTATTGACTGGATAGAGTAGTTTCAATCGTGGCAAGAATCATAATGAACACAATGTGCTAGGAATCGGACGGGGATAGCACTGTGATCGAGTCCATACCCTATCTTGGTGATGAACTTGCTACAGCGGCAACGGCGGGGGTGAAATCCGTTGACGGCGGTGGAGACCAGCGGCTGGAGGCAGCTGGCGATGAGGAGGATGGTCCGGAGACCCTGGAGGCAGAGCGAGCTATGCACGGGCGAAGGGGTTTGGAGAAAGTTTCCAAATTTTTACCCGTGAGTATATATAGCCCGATCCTGTCGGTGTGACCGAGTGGAACAACTCGGTGGCACCGAGATGCATAACTGTATACAGTTACAGCAACTCGGTGTGACCGAAAAGTTCAAATCAGTTGCACCGAGATTGAAAACCTAGATCGACTTAGTGATCTTGGTATGACCAAAATGGAGGAATCGGTTAGACCAAAACGCACAAAGAAGTTTTGGAAGTTTTAGTCTATGACGAATCGGGGACTCTGAGTGCTCCTCACACAGAGTGGTTCGAATCTGACTTGTTCAAATTTTGTGATGTAGCATGAATAGAGTTTGAGACGAGAAAAGCATAGATAGCTAGAGAAGGTTATTAGGCATTCTTGTCCATCCACTTGGCAAAAGAAAAAGAAACCAATCAATCAAAGCAACAAGTGGATGTCCTCGAATGAGTAAAATATGCAACCAACATGCTCACACAATAAAATGGAAAATGAAATGTGGCAAAGCATGCACAACCAATTCTAGCATCTATCAAACAATTGGCGATGACTAGGTCTTCTATATATGAGTATATTGACTTAGGAGTCAAATGAGAACATTTGATCATAGGTCATACTCATCGTTTAAGCTCAAGTGGGGTTATCACTTTTACATAATGCATTGATGTGTTCACACCATTAGAGTTGCTTTGACTCAATTCTTAGAGTTAAGCTCCCCCTAGATGTGAGATCCCCCATTAGAGGGATAAACTAACCTTGGGTTTTGTCGATGATGACTTCATGTAGGTGTTGAAGATGTGGATGCTCAATGTTGATGTAGATCATTTGGAGCAATCCCTTGGAGTGAGTTGCACTTTCAAGACCTACATGGGTTAGTCCCACAAGGAAGAAATAAGGATATCCATAGACATAGAGTGATGCACACACAAGATGATGTCTATGAAAGTATTAGGTTACCTTGTCCCTTGTCTTACCAACAAGAGGGTTTGTGACTCCTTGAACTAGTGCAAGATGTGGAAGTTGATTGCACTTGTTGTTGCCAAAATGATATGAGTGAAATATATTGGTGGAGTCACCCTCAAGAACTCTCTAGTTCTTCTTCTTTGGGATGCACATCATCTTGATGGGAATCCTTGGAGTTGTAGTCGTACTTGATGAATTAGAACTTGATGTAGTCTTGGGAACCCACTTGACCAAGGCCTTAGGAGCTTCTTCAAATGCATCAATCTCCTCTTGAAGCTTGTCCTTGCCTTTTTGCTTGTGGTCTTATGGTGGAAGATCATCTTGAGCTTGTGTCCCCTTGAAGGAAGTGGGATCATACTTCTCTTGTTGAGGAACAAACTTCGTCTTGGGGTATTGATCTTCTTCCCACTCAACTCCATTGGCATTGAACTTTCGTTCAAAACCAACACCTTGGTTCTTCCAGTGCCTTCCTTGCTTGCGTACAATTTCCTCAAATTGCTTACTCCCGGCAAGGCTCTTGTAAACACCTTTCTCTATAATTCCCTTCACTAAGCTATTTTCTTGCTCAAGTGTAACTTGGCTAAGAGAATCATTAGTGGAATCAAGAGAACTACTATAAGCAACAACATTTGATTTAGAATGATTATTGTTACTACTAGAGGAAGAATCCTTCTTGTTCTTGTTAGTGGACTTGACTTGAGGCATGTAAGTACATAAGAGTAAACGCTTGGCAATGTAAGAAGAACTTTTCTTACGGAGATCATCATTGATTGCCTTTAAGAACTCATGCTCTTGCTCAAGGTTGAGCTTTTCAAAGCGTAACTTCTCATGAGTCCTTAAAAGTTCTCGATGATCTTCTAAGATAGTTTCATGAGCTAACTTAAGATTGTTTAGTTCTTTAGTTATAAGCTCAATCTTCTCCTTATCAATGTCATTCATTTTATCTTGATTAGCATGATTAATTGACATTTCATCATAGTATTCATCACTAGAGTTGTCAACAAGTAAATCATCATCACCTAGCAAGTCATCTTCATCACTATTGAAATCAACATACTCGGGGTGTGTTACCTTTGGGCCTTTAGCCATGAAGCATCTTCCAAGTCCTTCATTTGGTGAATCAAATATGTCGTAGGAGTTGGTTGACACAAGTGCTAGACCGGCAACACCTTCATCTTGAGTATATTCAGAGTCGGAGTGATAGCTTCTCTCGGAGTGATTGTCGGAGTCGGAGCCGGATACCCATTCACCAACATGAGCTTGATGTCTTCGTTTAGTGTAGCTCCTTGATGACTTGTCCTTCCTTTCCGAATCCTTGCTTCTCCGGGATGTTCTTCGTTCATAACGATCATCTCTACTCCTCTCTCTTGGTGGTGATTCTTCTCTTCTACTTCTCCTCTTGGGTGATTCTTCTCTTCTTTTGTGGGGTGCCGTACACTCATTGGAATAGTATCCGGGTCTCCCACAATTGTAGCAATTGTGTTCTCGACTAGAATATCTTTTGTCATTGTAGGACCTTGACTTGGAGCTTCTTTCTTTGCTTCTACTCTTGTAGAACTTGTTGAAGTTCTTCACCATTAAGCTCAATTCTTCATTGAAGGTTTGTTTCTCACTTGATGATGTGGGGGCTTCACATGAGGCTTTGTAAGCACCACTTGACTTGTTGTGAAGTTCCTCCTTATCCTTGAGTGACATCTCATGAGCAACAATTCTTCCAATGACTCCCGTTGGCTTGAGATCTTTGTAGTTGGGCATCATTTGGATCAATGTGCACACGGTATCATATTTTCCGTCCAAAGCTCTTAGGATCTTCTTGATGATGAATTTGTCGGTCATCTCTTCACTTCCTAAGCCCGCAATCTCATTTGTGATAAGAGCAAGCCTAGAGTACATTTCAGCGACACATTCACCATCCTTCACTTTGAACTTGTCAAGTTGACTTTGGAGCACATCCAACTTGGATTCCTTGACGGAGTCGCTACCTTCATGCATATCAATCAAAGTATCCCAAATTTCCTTTGCATTCTCAAGACGGCTGATTTTGTTGAATTCTTCGGGGCACAATCCTTTGAAGAGGATATTGCAAGCTTGAGCGTTGTATTGCAGCATCTTCAATTCTTTCGCGCTAGCTTCACGGTTCGGTTCTCTCCCATCAAAGAATTCACCTTGCAAGCCAATACACACAATAGCCCAAACGGCGGGGTTATGTCCAATAATATGCATTTTCATCTTATGCTTCCAACTAGCAAAATTAGTACCATCAAAGTAAGGACCTCTATGGTGATAATTTCCCTCGCTAGACGCCATACTCTCCTAGGTTGTGAAACCAAGGCTATAACCACCAAAAGCTATGGAAATCAAAGCAAATGGAGACCAAAGCTCTGATACCACTTGTAGGATCAAAAGTATGTCTAGAGGGGGGTGATTAGACTACTTGACCAAATCAAAACTTAATTGTTTCCCAATTTTAGTCTTTGGCAGACTTTAGCTATCTTAGCACAAGTCAAGCAATCTTAACACAATTCAAGTAAGAATGCAAAGAGTGTATGAGCAGCGGAAAGTAAAGCATGCAACTTGCAAGAATGTAAAGGGAAGGGTTTGGAGAATTCAAACGCAATTTGGAGACACGGTGATTTTTGAGCCATGGTTCCGATAGGTGGTGCTATCGTACATCCACGTTGATGGAGACTTCAACCCACGAAGGGTAACGGTTGCACGAGTCCACGGAGGGCTCCACCCACGAAGGGTCCACGAAGAAGCAACCTTGTCTATCCCACCATGGCCGTCGCCCAGGAAGGACTTGCCTCACTAGCGGTAGATCTTCACGAAGTAGGCGATCTCCTTGCCCTTACAAACTCCTTGGTTCAACTCCACAATCTTGTCGGAGGCTCCCAAGTGACACCTAGCCAATCTAGGAGACACCACTCTCCGAGAAGTAACAAATGGTGTGCTGATGATGAACTCCTTGCTCTTGTGCTTCAAATAATAGTCTCCCCAACACTCAACTCTCTCCCGCCGGATTTGGATTTGGTGGAAAGAAGATTTGAGTGGAAAGCAACTTGGGGAAGGCTAGAGATCAAGATTCATATGGTAGTAATAGAATATCTTGGCCTCAACACATGAGTAGGTGGTTCCTTCTTAGAAACAGCAAGTTGGAAGTGTAGGTTTGTTCTGATGACTCTCTCCACGAATGAAGATGAGGTGGAGGGGTATATATAGCCTCCACACAAAATCTAACCGTTACACACAACTTGGCAAACTCGGTGGGACCAAATTGGTAAACTCGGTCAGACCGATTTAGAAAATCTAGTGACCGTTAGGATTTTCGGTGGGACCGACATGCAACTTGGTAGGACCGATATGGTTAGGGTTAGGGCATAACGTAATCTTGGTGAGACCGATTACACAAACTCGGTGAGACCGATTTTGGTAATAAGCTAACCAGAGAGTTGGTCAGGTAAACTCGGTGGGACCGATTCGCTCATTTTGGTGGGACTAAAATGTTACAAAAAGGAAACAGGGAGTTTACATTGCAATCTCGGTGGGACCGATCGCTCATCTTGGTGGTACTGAAACATTACGAAGGGAAACAGAGAGATTACAACCCCATCTCGATGAGACCGATTTGCCTAGGGTTTGTGGCAGTGGCTATGACATTTGAACTCGGTGACGCCGGGTAGAAAAAATCGGTGGGGCCGAGTTTGACTTTTGGTTTAGGTCATATGTGGATATGAGAAAGTAGTTGAGGGTTTTGGAGCATATCACTAAGCACTATGGAGCAAGAAACTCATTAAGCAACACCTCATCCCTCCTTGATAGTATTGGCTTTTCCTATAGACTCAATGTGATCTTGGATCACTAAAATATAAAATGTAGAGTCTTGAGCTTTTGAGCTTGAGCCAATCCTTTTATCCTTAGCATTTTGAGGGATCCACTTTTCTCATCCATGCCATGCCATTCATTGAGCTTTTCCTGAAATATTCATCTTGGAATGATGTTAGCTCAATGAGTTATATGTTGTTAGGAATTACCAAAACCACCTAGGGATAGTTGCACTTTCACCTGCTCTGAGGCTTTGAGGTATGTAATGAAAAATACATAATTTTCGGCTGTGAGGCACGCGCTAGCTGTGCTCCATATGGATAGTAGCCCCTGAGACTCCAGTTGCCCGCCCTAGGCGGAAATCAGAGGATCATATTGTGTAAGTAATGATTGTGTTGTATATATGCGCAGGTGTCTAAGGATCCGGCAGCTGACCAGTCCGTTGAAGTTGCCGAACTAAGGAGGCAGATTGGAGTTATTGATGCCGATATCATGCTGGTGAGCGAGCGGCTGAACGAGTCACAAGGTATGTGCTCTTCTTTCCTTATTATGTTGTATAGGAAAAGTTGAGAGGGGCATAATATTAATGCGACATGCTTGGACTGCAGACGGTGCTGCTGCCGTGGAAGCCCGGAGGCCGGAACTTGCCCAGGCCAAGGAACAAACTCGGGCTAGCAACGCGGCTTCCCTAAAGGCGGCCGAAGAGTTGAGAGCCGAACAGGCTGCTCATCGCCGAAGCGAAGACAAGATAGCCGAAATGGCTGTGGAGTTGAAAAATGCCGCCGACCGGTATGAGCTCCTTGAAAAGGAGAATCAGGTTAATTCGGCTGACCTGA
Source organism: Triticum dicoccoides (assembly GCF_002162155.2). Taxonomy (NCBI): domain Eukaryota; kingdom Viridiplantae; phylum Streptophyta; class Magnoliopsida; order Poales; family Poaceae; genus Triticum; species Triticum dicoccoides. The sequence continues at coordinate 593,176,393 of NC_041391.1, forward strand.
ACAAGGCACTTAATGCGACCAAGGATATGCGGACCGAAATCGCGGCTGGGAACCCCTACTAGTTGCGGATGAAGTTTTTGGATCCGAAGTATGCTCCCCTGGATCGACGCTGGAGTCCTGCAGATGCGTATGCGGACTTGGCGAAGAGTGCAGCTGATGCGGCCAAGTTTTTCGAGGATCAAGGTGATAAAGAAGTGGAGAAGCTATTCTGGTCGCAATTCAATGCTCCCGCACGCCCATTGCCGTTGAGTGAGAAAATGACTACTGTGGATGAGCTTCATAGGCTGTCCGGGCTTGCAATGCGGTCTGTAATAGACCATCTGTGGCCAAGAGGGCCTAAGCCGGACAGTTATTTTGGTTTGGTGCAACAATTCCTCAGTGTTGTATCTCAGATCGATGCCATGAGGAGGTCGGCGTGTATAGAGGGTGCACAGATGGCACTTGCCCGTGTTAAAGCATATTAGACAGATATGGAGGCCACCATCATTGCGACCCAGAATCCGGCGGGAGGCCAGGATCCGGCCGAGCACTACTTGGAGCAGGTAACAGAAGGTGCTCGCTTAATAGAGGTTCAGTGCTCGAAGAGTGTCATGTTCGAGTGACAAATCACTTCATTGTAAAAACAATGTTATTTTGATTATGAGGCTATATTTATACTTTGTGCCTGAAAGTATTATTGTGCCTCCTGTGCGGCCGTTTTTATGTATATATGTAATATGAAAGTTAGCAGTCGTTGGCTTCATCCCCCACGCATACAATGCGGGGGTGTTCGCGAAAAATGTGTGTAACCACACTTGATCCAACGTCTTGGTCCGTTAAGGAGGTGATCGCATGTCGAACTAGGCAACCAGACTATATAGATGTAACACTTTCACTTAGCCATAGGAGTTTGATGGTGGGGCTACTATGTAGCCCCTGGTACCTTCACGTGCATCCGAATACGGGCGCGTGTGTACATGACCGGGAAACGGTCCTTCATTAATGCGGAGGAATCCTAAAGATTCCGGTAAGTCTTCGAGTGGTTGAACAGTCTCTCGCTGTATCATGACAGTCAGTTTACGGCTTTCTCTATTGAGGTGCTCATCCGGAATAACCAGGGCACAATCACAGTAGCTCTCCTTTGGCCGCCTTAGCCAATAAAAACGGAACGTAAGGTGGCAAACCCAGGAGCCGGGCGAACCCAACATTTGACCAAAGACATGATTCAGAGCTGATGCATATAAGGCCAAACTCGTGACGTCCAACACTCCCAAAGGTATTCGGACTTTGCAACATAAAATGGGCTGAGGAATGCCCTTTCATTATGAACCCTATAGTTCCAGGTACGTGCATTAATCTGTCATGGCGAAATGCCAATAACGGCAGTACCCTCTGTGGGTATAGTACCCATGGGATGTGGGAACAACAAGAGACAATAAAAAGGTTTACACGGGGGCTTAATCTAAAGAGAAACCTGTGAGCGGGGCCTTGTTGCACGTCTGTGCCTTTATCTCCGTTGTGCCGTTTCCTGGAAGGGTATCGCGTGAATTATGTCTGTAAAAAAGAAAACTCGTGTAGAAGAGTACAACGTAAGCGTGTGATGGGTAGTAAAAGTGTAAGACATTGGCCTGCCAATAAGGTCGAGCCAAGAGTGGGGCCGTATTAAATATCTATAGCCCCTGGTGTCCTCTATGAGATTACGTACATGGTGCCCTGGATCAGTTTTATCCGGGCTGCCGGACTCGTCTAACCGTGTCTGTGGTCTTAACGACCAGTCATGCTTTCTGGTATTGGAGGCCGCTTAGAATCCGGTCGCTGGAGCCGTCGCGTATTCCTCCGCACGTGAAGAGCGCTCTGTGTTTCCGTTAACAGGGATGACGCCTCGTGGACCAGGCATCTTGAGTGTGAGGTAGGCGTAATGTGGTATTGCATTGAAGCAGGCGAAGGCCGTTCTTCCAAGCAATGCGTGATAGCCGCTTTGGAAGGGTGCGATGGTGAAGAGTAGTTCTTCACTTCTGGAGTTTCCTGGGGAGCCGAATGTTACCTCCAGTACGACGGAGCCCCTACCGTAGGCTTCAACGCCTGGTATCACCACTTCAAAGGTGGTGTTGCTTTGGCTGATTCTGGATGAGTCTATCCCCATCCTGCGGACAGTGTCCTGGTATATTAAATTGAGACTACTGTCTCCGTCCATGAGGACGTGAGTAAGATGGTATCCATCGATTATTTGGCCGAGCACCAAGGCATCTGATCCTCCGCGCCGAATACTAGTCAAGCGGTCCGTGTGATCGAAAGTGACCGGACAAGCCGACCAGTGGTTAGGTGTGGGTAGGACGGGCTCTATAGCGTATGCGTCTCTGAGCGTGCATTCGTGCCTTCTCCACCGGATGTGTGAGTCGCGTGGATCATGTTTACTGTTTTTACCTCTGGTGGGAAATTTTTCTGTCCCCCAGTGTTCGGCTGGCGAGGCTCATCCTCGTCTTCACTTGGTGTTTCCCTTCCCTTGTGTCTGGCATTTAATTTGCCGGCCTTCTTGAAGACCCAGCATTCTCTATGAGTGTGGTTCGCAGGTTTGTCGGGGGTGCCATGAATTTGGCACAGTCTGTCCAGCACTATGTTCAGACTGGACGGTCCTTCTCTGCTGCCTTTAATTGGCTTCTTTTGATGACCGGGTCAAGAGCCCCTGAATCCGGCGTTGACCGTTGTGTTGTCTGGGCTCTCTTCCTTGTTTTGACGTTTGTTTTTATTACGCCGTGGCTTCCCGTTGCCATCCCTTATTTCGGATGTGCTTGGGTCGCTGGTGCCTTTACGGGCCAACTAGCTATCTTCACCAGTGCAAAATCGGGTCATAAGGCTTGTTAAGGCTGCCATTGTCCTTGGCTTTTCTTGGCCGAGGTGTCTGGCGAGTCACTCCTTCCGGATGCTGTGTTTGAACGCCGCTAAGGCCTCGGCATCTGGACAATCGACAATTTGATTCTTCTTAGTGAGGAATCTGTTCCAAATCTTGCGGGCGGACTCTCCGGGCTGTTGGATTATGTGACTTAAATCGTCTGCATCCGGAGGCCGGACATAAGTCCCTTGAAAATTGGCCCTAAAAGCATCCTCGAGTTCCTCCCAACTTCCAATTGAGTTTTGGGGGAGGCGTTTCAACCATTGTCGAGCTGGACCCTTCAACTTGAGGGGAAGGTATTTGATGGCGTGGAGGTCGTCCCCACGAGCCATGTGTATATGCAGGATAAAATCCTCGATCCAGACCCCTGGGTCTGTCATTCCGTCGTATGCCTCTATGTTCACAGGTTTGAAACCCTGTGGAAATTCATGGTCCAGTACTTCTTGGGTGAAGCACAGGGGGTGAGCAGCCCCTCTGTATCTAGACGTGATGTGGCATGCCGTCAGCTGTTGTTGTGTCCGGTGTTGATTCCAAACTGGTATCCGATCGGTACGATCGTTTTGGTGACCATAGTCCCGCGCCGGGGTGTGTCCTTTTGATCCGTAGATGGATCTAGCCGCGCCGGCTTTCTTATCCAGGTGCTCGCGTAAATCGTGCGTGGCGTCGGTAGCTGCTCTATTGCGGTTATGAAGTGGTTTGTCCGGCCTCCTGGTCGTGTTGTTCTTTGGTGGAACGGCCTTGTCATCGAATTCTGGCAGCAGCTTGCATTTTGGATAGCTCTTTGTATGGCGATCGTCGCCGTACTTTTCTTCAGTGTCTAGCACTTTATTCCATCTGCGATTGAGCGTTTCCTGGGCGGCCGTTAGCCGTTGCTTCTGCTTATTTAGGCTTCTCGCATTGGTCGTAAGCCTTCTGTGTAGGTTATCTTGTTCCAAGTGTGTTTTCAGGATGATGAATGCATCATCATCCGGACTGTGTTCTTGTCCCGGGGCAGTTTGGTGAATTCGTCCCTGGAATCATTGCGATCAGGCATCTACTCTGAACTGTGTTCGGTGTGACCTGGCTCATCCTGTTCCATTGCTGGGTCCATATGGTTGTTGTTGCCTTCGGAGTTGACTGGGGTGTCTATCTTTCTGGCGCTCTTGTCGCTATTTTTACTATTGCTGGAATTGGAGCGGCGTCTGCGCCGTCGTTTTGGCTTTTGCCCAGGGGTTTTATCTTCCGGATTGTCGCCGTCGTCCTCCTTAGGCGTATCCACCATGTATATATCATATGACGGGGTGGCTGTCCACCGCCCCATGAGCAGTGGTTCCTGTTCTTCTCTTGCATCGTCGTCCATACCGTCGATGTCTTCGGAGTCGAAGTCAAGCACGTCGGTTAAATCATCAACCGTGGCAATGAAGTGGGTGGTGGGTGGGCAACGAATTCCTTCATCGCCTGCTTCCCACTCAAGACGGACATAATTCGGCCAAGAGTCTCCTGGCAAAGAGAGAGACTTCAACGAGTTCAGCACGTCGCCAAAAGGCGAGTGCTGGAAGATATCCGCAGCGGTGAACTCCATTACAGGAGCCCAACCAGGTTCGGCGGGCTCAGGAGCGTGCGGACTAGAACCTACAGCCGGATACGAGTCCGGGGGTCCGGTGTCACAGGCTTCTTTGGGGCTGAGGCCTGTGTTCGGCTCTACCGCCGATGGGTGTGCGGCCTGCGGGGCGGGGTCCATCCACCCGTCCTCGGGCGGCACAATCTGCTCCGGGTTTAGGTTCGGGGCTCCTGCAGGGGCGATATCCCGAGCATTACCCGACAGCAGGTCTAAGCCGTGCTCATCGTGATTGTCCGGCACTCCTGGCGCAGGCCCGAACCCATCGAAGATCAAGTCTCCGCGGATATCGACCGTGTAGTTCAGGTTTCCGAACCTGACCTGGTGGCCAGGGGCATAGCTGTCGATCTGCTCCAGATGGCCAAGCGAATTGGCCCGCAGTGCAAAGCTACCGAACACGAAGATCTGTCCGGGGAGAAAAGTCTCACCCTGGACTGCGTTGTTGATGATGATTGAAGGAGCCATCAGGCCTTGCAGCAACGACACAGAGGAACTCTTAATGAAAGCACCAATGTCGGTGTCAAAACCGGCGGATCTCGGGTAGGGGGTCCCGATCTGTGTGTCTTAGGCCAATGGTAACAGGAGGCAAGGGACACAATGTTTACCCAGGTTCGGGCCCTCTCGATGGAGGTAATACCCTACTTCCTGCTTGATAGATATTGATGATATGAGTAGTACAAGAGTAGATCTACCACGAGATCGTAGAGGCTAAACCCTAGAAGCTAGCCTATGATGATTATGATTGTGATCGTCCCTCTAAGGACAAAACTCTCCGGTTTATATAGACACTGGAGAAGGCTAGGGTTTACATGGAGTCGGTTACAAGGAAGGAAATATAATATCCGGATTGCCAAGCTTGTCTTCCACGCAAAGGAGAGTCCCATTCGGACACGGGACGGAGTCTTGAGTCTTGTATCTCCATGCTCCAACAGTCCGGACAAAGTGTACTGTCCGGCTGTCCAGATACCCCCTAATCCAGGACTCCCTCACCCTCCCCTTCCCTCTCCCGGCTAGCTCCGCCGCTACGAACTCTTGGGGAGGGGCGATGTGTTGTCGAGCAGAGACCCTCACCGCCACCGATGAAGCATCGCCACGCCCCCTCGCCATGGCAGAGACAAGGAGAAAGCGGGAATGGGGAGAGGCAGATGGCGAAGGATTGAGAGGCATCGTCCCTCCCGCTCCCCTCTTTATAAAGGGGCGGGGGCGAGGCTCGGCCGCCCTCTCTCGGCCAATCCGGCCTGTTGAAGTGACAGCAAGCGGGGCCGTCGACCATCCTCCCCGCTCCATTGAAGGCGCATGGGAATCGACCCACGCGCGCACATGACTTCCCACATTCCGCACGCCCGTCATTCGCCCTACATCGTGCATGCAGCGAACGTGGCGCAAGGGATGGGCGCAGTGGGACGCGTGGAGCAACGGTTCCCAAGTGAGGGCAGTAAATGAGCAGCAGCCCTGCGGTCTCGAAGAGACACGCAAGCCGCCTCTTTACTGTCCACCACCGGATGACGCCAAAATGCTTCCGTCATGTGCGCGCACGACCCCCACGTCGCGCGTTCAACGCAGGTCGTGGGGAAGCGTAGTGGATGGAGCAGTTACCGCGGTAAAATCCGTCCTGTCTGCCCGCGCACCATTCTGGGCCTGGCCCAACAACGTGTCGCGCTTATGTATGGCCCAGGCCCGGGGGCTCCTGTCGGTGTACAAAAGTAGGGGCTCTCCTTTTAACCCCTTTACCTGTGCACGGGCAGTTAGAGCCACGCGCCACGGCCACGCATAGCAGGGCAGAGGAGGCAAGCCGGAGAGAAGCCGAAGGCTCGAGACGAACAAGGCAACATCAAGGACCAAGGCCACAAAGTGCAGATGGGCAAAGCAGGTTTCCTCGGCAAGGCCCTTGCCAGGGGCAGCCTCCGCAGCCTCGACAAGCCCCTTGCCGGTGCATCTCGTCCACACCAGCGGAGCGGGACACCCTCGAGCCACAGTCTCCAAAGCCAGCAACCACGTTGGACCAGGGCTCGGGAGGCACCTCCATGGTGGCATGCAGATCTTTGTGAAGACATAGAATGCTCAAGATCAGATGAGGATTGGAAAGCTATCCTCACCAAGATCCTTACCAAAGGAATCCACAAGACCCCCGGCAAGATCCTTGCCGGGGACGCCAGCGCGCCACGGCAGGACCATTGCCGGGCCACCCGGCAAGACCCTTGCCAGGCCACCCGACAAGACCGTTGCCACAGGCGACAGTAGGGTCACTGCCAGGCCCGCACCAACCAACTCCCCACCGCCGTTCGCATGCACCTACCAGCCCAACCAACTGGGGAGGCACCTGCATGGCAACACGCAGCTTCCAGGCCAACTCAGCATGCACCTATGTGGTGGCATGCAGATCATCGTGGAGGCTCCACCACCGCGCCACCTCAGCTGCTTGCATGCCTACATGGCACTGGATGCATCGCTGGCCAGGGCGCTTGTCGAAGCGACGAGGAGCGGCAACGGACGGGACGGGCCACGCTCCCGTCCCCGATAAAGTGAGGGACACCGAGGCCATGCATTAAATGCATCTTGTCCTGTAATACGGGTGATAAGCTCACAGCACTGTAGGCCTTTCCACCTCCTGTGTGCCACTGTGGCAGCCCCTTCGCCTATAAAAGGAGACTCGTGGCATACAGGAAAAGGATTCGGCTCTTTCGAACCACACAACACTCGTAGCTAGTTTGAGAGCTCAAGAACACTCAATACATCCACCAAGCAGGACTAGGGTTTTACCCATCCTTGCGGCCGGAGCCTGGGTAAACGATCCCCGTGTCAATTACTAATCCTGCTCTTCTCACAACCCCGCGCCCCGCAACCGTAGAAGGGATTCTTGTGATCCCATGGCTGTCGTTTCCCACCGACAGCTTATCCTTGGCCCTTTGGTGTTCGAGTTGCCATTGGGGAGAGCACCACGCATCCACCAACGCCTCCGAACAGTCCATCTTATCCACACACCATCTCAGGGGCACCTAAGTGAGTCAAGAGAAATTTCAGCGCTACGAATCAAATCAAGAAAACTAAGTTCAAGGCCTTAAGAATAGGTATAATTACCGCCAAGTACTTCTCCCTACTCAGAAACTTGTCGCGACACTTCTTCTTGGCCCTCCTAATACCCTGCGAGGTGTAGTAGTCTCGAACGGCCTGTACCCGAGCCTCGTGCCGTAAGTTCTGAAGTAGGCGCTTGCACTCGGCTTCGACAACCATAGCCGTGGCCTCCTGCTCTCCCTCTGAAACCCTGTAGAAGGTCTGCAATGAAAGAAGACAACAATGATTAGTACAATCACTAGCTAGGTAGTGTTCATTTTTAATTCTATAAAGGAGAAATTACCCAAAATTGACGAAACACAATGTCGGCCACCGTCTCGCACGCGACACCGGCGCCCATCTCCCCCAGAGGGGCCAGGGCAACATAGTACAACTCCCAGCTCAGTGCTAGGTGTGGAACCTGACCCTCACCGGGCATCATGACCCACCCAGGGAAGTGCTGCCAGCAAAGCGTGCCAAGGACCTGGTTGGGCCTGCGTACACCACAGTCACGGGGGTATACCCAACCCCTGCAGTATGACAAGGCTAACACATTCGATATTAATTTGAAGGAACATGAAGCAAAAAGTTTAAAAAATAGTAAATGCACTTACTTCAACCCTTTAGGCGCAATCAACCACCTCTGGCCGGGGGTCGTCGGCACGGGCGGGAGCTTTGTACAGCCACGCTTGTAGACCTTCTTGCCCTTCTCAACCAGCTCGTCCTTGCTGTATCTATCATCTGAAAAGGTGTCCTCGCTACCATCCTCTGGGCCACTAGCCTCCGGAGTCTCGTGGGAAGAAGACGGCGGGACCTGAGTCTCGTGGGAAGAAGATGGCGGGACCGGAGTCTTCTGGGACGAAGACCCCGTGACCGAAGTCTTCTGGGATGAAGTCCCCATGACTGGAGTCTTCTGGGACGAAGACTCTGGGACCGAACTCACGTGGGATGAAGGGTCGGCGACCCGAGTCTGGTGGGGCGAAGGATCAGCGACCGGAGGCTCATGGACCGGAGTCTGAGATGGGTCCACGTCAGACGGAGCAGTCCTGTGGTCGGGTGAATTAGCTGAGGGTAGCGGCGAGGAAGGCGTAGCAGCCTTCCTACCTCTCCCGCTGCCACGTCCACCTGTACCAGCCTTCTTCGTCCTCCCCTGAACTCTCCCAGCCGAATTAGAAGCGCCCGCCGCAGTTGTCTGCATACTGTCTAGCAGCGCTCTTCGGAGGGGCTGGGGTGGAATAATGGAACCACCCCTCCCAGTAGCGTTCGCAGGAGGCTCAGGGCGCTCTGGACCCTAGCCCACCATCCCGTCAACACCTGCAATGACAAAAAGTAAATGAAATTAGTACAACATAAAAAATTGGATACCTGACATGGACATAATAGTATGTATATAATTTAAGTGTATCATCATCATGAACATAATAAAAATACACCCGATCAACACAAATATATATGATGTTTTTGTATCATCATCATGTCCGGGGTCGATCGGGGTGCCAGGGTGTTGGGGTGTCGGGGTCGGGGTGTGCTGTCAGGGTGTCGGGGTGTGCTGTCAGGGTGTCGGG
>NC_041391.1:593186668-593255378 GCF_002162155.2 Triticum dicoccoides
ATGGCAACGGAAGGGAGGGGCAGGGGCGGGGCGATGTGGATGGGGCGGCGGGGGTGCGGTTGAGGTCGGGGCGCCGCATGGGAGGGGTGCGGGGCGGCCGGCTACAGCAGACGGGGTTGGCGGCGGCGGCGCGGGTGTGGGTGGGGAGGGAATGAGAGAGTGAGGGAAGAGAGTGGGACGGGGGCGGGACGGCCGTTAACGTACCCTACTCTTTGCTGTCCGCCAACGGTCGGCAAAGATTCTTTGTCGTCCGCTGGCGGACGGCAAAGAGGTGGGGCCGGTGGGCTGTAGTTGGTTAAACAATAACTGGACCCACCCACCTCTTTGCCGCCTGCTAGCAGACGTCAAAGATTCTTTGCCCTCAGCCAGCGGACAGCAAAGAATTGGCTGATGGGAAAGACCTTGTTTGCCATCAACCACTTCTTTGTCGTCCGTTTTCTTGTGGCTGGCGGCAAAGATCTTTTTTGCCGTCAGCCAGTAGACAGCAAAGAGTTGGCAGACGGGAAATAAGCTAATTCCAGTAGTGTCATATTGGCTCCAACATATTCTACGAAGATCTTTATCGGTCAAACCACATAACAACATACGTTGTTCCCTTTGTCATTGGTATGTTACTTGCCCGAGATTCGATCGTCGGTATCTCAATACCTAGTTCAATCTCGTTACCGGCAAGTCTCTTTACTTTTTCCGTAATGCATCATCCCGTCACTAACTCATTAGTCACATTGCTTGCAAGCCTTATAGTGATGTGTATTACCGAGAGGGCCCAGAGATACCTCTCCGACAATCGGAGTGACAAATCCTAATCTCGATCTATGCCAACCCAACAAACACCATCGGAGACACCTGTAGAGCACTTTTATAATCACTCAGTTATGTTGTGACCTTTGGTAGAACACAAAGTGTTCATCCGGTATTCAGGAGTTGCATAATCTCATAGTCATAGGAACATGTATAAGTCATGAAGAAAGCAATAGCAACATACTAAACGATCAAGTGCTAAGCTAACGGAATGAGTCAAGTCAATCACATCATTCTCTAATGATGTGATCTCGTTTATCAAATGACAACTCATGTCTATGGCTAGGAAACTTAACCATCTTTGATTAACGAGCTAGTCAAGTAGAGGCATACTAGTGACACTCTATTTGTCTATGTATTCACACATGTACTAAGTTTCCGGTTAATACAATTCTAGCATGAATAATAAACATTTATCATGATATAAGAAAATATAAATAACAACTTTATTATTGCCTCTAGGGCATATTTCCTTCAGCTGCTCCTTCCTCCGCGCCACCGATCTACAACACCAGTCCTTATGCATCCTATGGCGCTCCATCGTTCCCCTACATGCAGCAGTACGATGATGGTGTCTCTCTCTTTACGCCGATGCCGGCCCTACTGCCGACGCCACCACACCCGCAAGCTCCCATGACTACACCGACCTCTACTTCGACTCTGATCTGGGACCAAGCTGCTTTACTACAACCCATGAACAACTTTGCTACACAAGGGAACTCAAGTACAGATTGGATTTTTGATTCTGGTGGTGCTTCTCGTCATATGTCTGCATCGAGTAATTTTCTTTCTTCTTGCACACCTTCGTGTTTTCCCTCTATTACTCTCAGTGATGGATCTTCTATTCCTATTTACTATGTCAGTCAGGCTCAAATCCAATCCCCAACTAAGCCTTTGCTTCTTCGTGATGTTCTTGTAGCCCCTGCCCTTATTAAAAATCTGATTTCTGTTCGCCAAATCACCACTGATAATCTTGTTTCTGTTAAGTTTGACCCCTTTGGTTTGTCTGTGAAAGACTACCGGACCAAGGCCGAGATCGCTCGATTCAATAGCTTCGGTGATTTATATTCTCTCCATGGTGTTCCGGCCGCTGCTCCTCCAACATGTATGGTGGCCTCTGTTGATCTGTGGCACCAACGTCTCGGCCATCCCAATAAAAATGTGTTATCCACACTTCTTAGTGAATTTTCAATACCTCGTAATAGAGACTCTCATAATTCTTCTATGTGTCAGTCATGTCAACTGGGCAAACATGTTTGCCTTCCCTTTAGTTCCTCTCAATCCTCTAGTATTTTTCCTTTTGAATTACTTCATTGTGATCTCTGGACATCACCAATAGAAAGTGTATCTGGTTTTAAGTATTATCTCATGATTCTTGATGATTTTACTCATTATGACTTTTCCTTTACGCAACAAATCCGATGTTCATAATATATTCCTTAACTTTCAGCGTTATGTCTCGGTCCACTTTTTCCTCCCTATAAGATTCATACAATGTGATAATGGTCGTGAATTTGACAACTTTAAAAATAAAAAATTCTTTCTAGAATATGGAATTCTCTTGCGTTTCTCCTGTCCTTATACCTCCCCTCAAAACGGCAAAGCCGAGTGTTCTCTTTGTACTCTTAATGACATCATTTGCACTCTGCTTGTTCACTCTTCTCTGCCTCCGACGTTCTGGACTGAGGCCCTCCACATGGCCACATATTTTACTCAATATTCGTCCATCTAAAGTTAACCCACAAACTACTCCTTACTTCTCTTTATTTCTCTCTCATCCAAATTACTCTGACGTTCGCGTCTTCGGTTGTCTTTGTTTCCCAAACTCCCACTCCACTTCTCCTAACAAACTTTCCCCGCGCTCTACCCCATGTGTCCATCTAGGTTTTTCTGACGAACACAAGGGCTATTGTTGTCTAGATCTTGTTAGTGGTCGAGTTCATGTGTCTCATCATGTAACATTTGCTGAGAACATTTTCCCTTTTTCTGAGCGTCAACAATTAGACCCCAACTCACCCACGCTATCCACTAGTCCCTCTTGTCGCAATCATCTTCCTTTCTTTCACCCGTCGACCTATCCAGCGAAACCAGCCGAATCCTCTGCCACGGTAGTGGATCCTACCACGACCACTTCTGTCATCACCTCTGTTCCGGCAAAGGAAAACCCATTACACTCTGTCGCGGAAGACCTCCTGCCACCGCAATCTTCACTGTCATATCCCGTGTCCGCTTCCTCCGCTGCGCCGGACGCGTCCACCACATCTTCCCCACCCCTCCTGCTCATGCTATTCCCATTCTAGCTCCGACTAACAATTATACCATGCGCACACGTGCCAAGTCCGGGTTTCGTTTACCCGCAAAAGATCGTTTCAATCTTCATGCATCTCTATCTCCTTCCTCTCTACCCAAACCTTACAAATCATCTCTCCTAGATCCTAATTGGGCCGCAGCTATGAAATATGAATATGATGCCCTTCTGCAAAATAACACGTGGCAGTTAGTTCCTCGTCCTTCTAATACAAATATCGTTTCGGGCAAATGGGTTTTTCGTCATAAATTTAATTCTGATGGGAGTCTTGCACGTTATAAGGCTCGATGGGTATGTCGTGGTTACTCTCAGCAACATGGTATCGATTATGATGAGACTTTCTCTCCAGTTGTCAAGCCCATCACTATTCGCACTGTCCTTAGCATCGTCGTCTCTTCTTCATGGCCAATTCATCAACTAGATGTCAAAAATGCTTTTCTTCGTGGCTCTCTTCAAGAAACAGTCTATTGTCAACAACCTCTTGGCTTCGAACATTCCTCTTATCCTAATCATGTTTGTCTTCTTCAAAAATCTCTTTATGGTCTTAAACAAGCACTACGTGCCTGGTTCCAACGCTTTTCTACTTATGCTCAAACCATCGGTTTTACCCCTTACCGTTCTGACACTTCACTCGTCACCTTCCATAACAATAACAACAACAACAACACTGCTTACCTTCTTTTATATGTTGATGATACTATCCTCACAGCTTCCTCACAACAATTTTTAGATCATATTATCTCTCTTCTTCGCCATGAATTCTCTATGATAGATTTAGGTCTTCTTCACCACTTTTTAGGTATTGTTGTTATCTGTGACTCCTCTGGTCTTTTCTTGTCTCAATGTCAGTACACTCTGGATCTTCTTTCTCGTCCTGGTATGCTTGATTGTCAAACTTCCCGTACCCCTATTGATACAGGTTCCAAACTCTCTGCCGATGGTGATCCTTTCTCTGATCCTTATCTTTATCGTAGTCTTACCTGTGCACTTCAGTATCTCACTCTCACTCGTCCTGAAATTTCTTTTGCAGTCCAACAAGCTTGTTTATACATGCATGATCCTCGTATTCCACACTACAATCATGTCAAACGTATTCTTCGGTATCTAAAAGGCACACTAGACTTAGGTCTTCATATCAACAAATCCTCTCCCACCTCCTTGATAGCTTACTCTGATGCAGACTGGGCTGGTTGTCCAGATACTCATAGGTCCACATCCGGATTTTGTATTAAGCTTGGTAACAATTTGGTTTATTGGTCTTCAAAAAGGCAGGTTACGGTCTCCCACTCGTCTGCTGAAGCTGAGTACCGCATTGTGGCTCATGCGGTCGCTAATACGGTTTGGTTGCGCCAGTTGCTGTCGAAGCTGCAACGTCCTATTGAGCAAGCTACCACTGTTTACTGTGATAATATTTCAGCTGTCTACATGTCAGGGAATCCGATTCGACACCGTCGCACCAAGCATATTGAGATTGACATTCATTTTTTCGAGAGAAGGTGGCTCTCGGTCAAGTTCGTGTTCTCCACGTGCCTACTTCTGCTCTGTTTGCTGATATCTTTACTAAAGGTCTGGCGACTACTCCGTTTCAAGACAATCATTTCAGTCTCAACATCGTCGAGCCTATCGTTGACACTGCGGGGGGATGTTAGAATACAACTTGTATTAGGATTATGACTCCTACTTGGTTTGTAATAAGGCTAGGTCAGGTGCGGCTTGGCTCATATATATACTTCTTGTACCGGCACAATATTGTATCAACAATTATTCAATATAATTCTACATTTGCGATACAATTAACTTCTCAATGCACAAGGCATATATCTCCTGGAAGATCTTACGGAAAGGTGTCTCTAAGCACATAGTCCCAAAAATATACGAGGTTACTAGAACATAAACCCAAGTTTCTACCATGAAAGTAGGTAGGTTTGAACTGCAAAGGGGTTTTCAATCCGAGAATCAAATGCTCTCTTACTCACGTTAGCTACACAAGGGAGGCATATTGCACGCACTAGACCCTTGGAGATGTACCAGGTGCACTAGACCACCCAATTTTTTTTATTACGAATAGGCAGTTCATCTTTCGATAAAAGAAAAGGCAGTCAATCTGCTCCTCGAAAAAAATTTGCTCCCTCATATGGATATTTTAGTAGAACATGATAAATCTTCTTCTACTACAAAAAAAATACATAATTCATTTCATTCACATATACAGGACGCAACAGAGATACATCATCATCGATGCAAAAAAAGAGAAAAAGATACATCTTAACCACATGTCCACATTCTAAGATGGCTTGTATACATCCTATTTTTTCGAAAAGGGGGGGCTCCCCGGCCTCTGCATCAGAGTGATGCATACGGCCATCTTATTAACCAAATAACAAAATGTGCCAACAAGGTTCCAAAGTCTCCAACTGAAACAAAGAAAAGGCAGCTCACACAGAGCCTAAAAGGCTAGATACAAAAACTAGTCAGGAAAAGACGCCACAACCGGCTGGCTAAAAATAGATAGGTAAACTAATTGTCTATCCTATTACATGACCGCCATCCAAACCGGTTGAAGATATCCCGAGCTACCATCTCCCTACAGATAGATCTAGTAACCAAATGCTCCCTGGCCTCCATCGGAGTGAGTAGCGACCACGAACGGATCACTGCCGTAGCTCGGAAAATAACCTGCAAAAAATGAATCCGTGATTTTCTGTTAAAAACCAAATCATTTCTCCAATTCCAGATAGTCCACAGCAAAGCGCAAACTCCAACCCGAATATGTCTTGCTAAGTCAGGCTCAATCCCATTAAGCCAAGTCCCAAATAATGCGTTGACAGAAGTCGGTGGAGTAATATTAAAAGCAATGTGGACTGTTCGCCAAAGGACTTTGGCCAACGGGCAATCAAAAAAGAGGTGCTTAATCGTCTCATCCCGATCACAGAAACTACACCTAGTAGGTCCTGTCCAATTACGCTTTATCAAGTTGTCCTTTGTTAAAATAACTTGTTTATGGACAAACCACATAAACACTTTTATTTTCAAAGGAACTTTGACATCCCAGACATTCTTGGAAGTTGGAATGGAGTTCGAATTAATAACATCAATATACATTGATTTAACTGTAAATACTCCAGACCTAGTCAACTTCCAGCGTAATTCATCGGGTTGGTCAGAAAGTTGAACCTCCATCAGTCTCCTAACTAGATGGAGCCATTCTTCCCAATGATTGCCCACTAGCGATCGTCTAAACTGAATATTAAGGGGGGTAGATTGAAATACCGTTGCAACGAACACCTCACATCGTTGAGCAATACGATATAAAGACGGATATTGAATGGCCAAGGGTGAGTTGCCAAGCCAAGTATCCTCACAGAAACGTGTACTAGCACCGTTTCCAATAACAAACCTCGTCCTATTGAACATTGATTGTTTGAATTTCATTAGTCCTTTCTAGAAAGGTGAGTCAGTCGGCCTGACTGTGATCTGGGACAATGTTTTAGTCTGGAGGTACTTGCTACGAAGGATCTGCGCCCACATGGCCTCAGTCCTGGATGAGAGCTTCCACAACCACTTACTAAGAAGGCATCTGTTCTTAACTTCAAGATTCTCAATACCAAGACCCCCTTGGTCTTTCAGTCGACAGATGATATCCCATTTAGCAAGCCGGTATTTTCTTTTAAGTTCATCACCCTGTCAAAAGAAACGCGATCGATAGAAGTCCAGTCTTTTCCTAACACCAATTGGGACCTCAAAGAACGATAAGAGGAACATAGGCATACTCGTGAGCACCAAATTTATCAAGATTAACCGGCCTCCGTATGACATGAGCTTACCCATCCAGCAACTCAATTTCTTCTCAAATCGGTCCTCGATGCACTTCCATTCTATGTTTGTCAGCCTACGATGGTGTATCGGAATACCAAGGTAGGAGAAGGGTAAATTCCCCAACTCGCACCCAAACAATTGCCTATAAGACTCCTGTTCGTCTTTGGCTCTACCAAAACAGAACAACTCGCTCTTATGAAAGTTAATCTTTAACCCGGTCAATTGTTCAAAGAGGCATAACATCAGCTTCATATTTCTCGCCTTGGCCAAGTCATGCTCCATAAAGATGATTGTATCATCAGCGTATTGAAGGATGGATACACCTCCATCAACAAGATGAGGTACCAAGCCACCCACTTGACCATTCTCCTTAGCCCTTCCTATCAAAATTGCTAACATATCCACCACAATGTTAAACAGGATAGAGGACATCGGATCTCCTTATCTGAGGCCTTTATGTGTCTGGAAGTAATGACCTATATCGTCATTCACTTTAATTCCCACGCTCCCTTTTTGCGTAAATGATTCGACCTGTCGGCGCCAGGCGTCATCAAAACCTTTCATACGCAATGCCTGTTGGAGGAATGGCCACTTAACCTTATCGTACGCTTTTTCGAAATCCACCTTAAAAATTACTTCATATAATTTTTTGGAGTGGATTTCATGGAGCGTTTCATGAAGGACAACCACCCCTTCAAGGATGTTTCTGTCCGGCATGAAAGCAGTTTGGGATTGTTGCATCACAGAATGCGCAATCTGTGTGAGCCTATTAGTCCCGACCTTGGTGAAAATTTTGAAACTAACATTGAGGAGGCAGATCGGCCTGAACTGCTCAATTCTCACAGCATCCATCTTTTTAGGGAGCAATGTGATAGTTCCAAAATTCAAGTGAAATAATTGAAGCTGTCCAGAGAATAGATCATGAAACATAGGTAGCAAATCCCCCTTAATAATGTTCCAGCACTTTTTATAGAACTCGACTGGGAACCCATCCGGTCCGGGAGCCTTATTGTTTTTCATTTGTGCAATAGCATCAAACACCTCCTTCTCTGAGAACGGGGCAACCAGGATATCATTATCGGCAGCAGACAATTGAGGCACATCCTCAGTCCTGGACTCATCGAGGGACACACAATTATCCTCCGGAGGTCCAAATAACTGCCTATAATACTCGGTAATATATGTTTTGAGATTATCCTGTCCTAAAATAGTGCCCTCATCTTGTTCAAGTTGAAAGATCCGCTTCTTTCTGTGCTTACCATTGGCAATCAGGTGAAAGTATTGAGTATTCGCGTCCCCTTGGACCACTTTGCGGACCTTAGCTCGCAAAGCCCACTTCAACTCTTCTTCGCGGAGAAGTTCTTTCAACCTCTTCTCCGCCTCAGTTTTAACCTGGAGCTCAGCAGGCAGCAAAATCGTGGATTTAAACATCCTATGGCAGCCGTGCATGTTGTTCAACTTTACATTTGCGCTTAATGTAAAAGAAAATACCAGGTGTACATTTCCACTTGCTTGGAGCCTTGGAGTAAAATAGACAGATTAATCTAATTTACAA
Source organism: Triticum dicoccoides (assembly GCF_002162155.2). Classification (NCBI taxonomy): domain Eukaryota; kingdom Viridiplantae; phylum Streptophyta; class Magnoliopsida; order Poales; family Poaceae; genus Triticum; species Triticum dicoccoides. The sequence continues at coordinate 593,195,149 of NC_041391.1, forward strand.
CGCTGTGTGTGTATACTCTCTCTCCCCTCTCTTTCTACATTGTATAGGAGCAGACATATTACACAACTAACTCCTAGGGCAGAGAACTCAGATCGTAAGCAATGTATACCTATGTACGTTACACATGTTGCCGACACACAGGGCATGATCCGTGGCTAATGAGCCATTTGTCCACGCAGAGCTGATGAAAAGCATGGGAGCAAGTGGGCAACCTTCTCGCCGTCTCACCGGCTACCATATCCTACAAGATCAAGAATCATACTATTAAGATCAGGAATCACACTATTCAGATGGAAAAGGAAAGATAATGATGGAAAACGACATAAAGCAAATACCAACCGCATTGCATTTAGTAGCGGGCAAAAATTGGTATGAAATCCGATAATGACAATTGCTTTTAAAAATCTAACGAGGACATAAACGGAGTGGTTGTTGCACCTCTCTGCATTCATTGCCCAATCATAGTATTGCAGTTTAATGTCACAGTGAAGAAAACGGTTTGGTCCTAGGTGAGTTTTCAAAGTACTAGGTGAATTTTGTTACAGAAGACTCGATGAACTTTAGTCTTTAGCACAAAGTTTCATCTTAGATTTAGTACCAGATAAATCATCACTGACAACCAGCTGGAAAATAGTAGCAACCCCCTAGTGGTCGACTGGTAGGTACTCTGCTATGGATCTCCAGCACACTGATCAACATACAACCACCTAGTGGTAAAGTACCAAGTACTCAGCTATGGAGTCTCAAGATAGTGATCTATCTAACAACCATTTATGACATAATGGTACATAGCTTAATTTTCACTCCCTTTTATGAAACTATGGGAGCCACATTAACTTCAACATAATCTTGTTTTCCGACTGCTTGTGTTTTAGGTTCTTCTCTGAAAATTATGAACTGGTTTGTTCCCCGTTTCCTTAGGAAAAAATATTTGCCTTAGACAAAATGAAGGGCAAACTGAGAGGTTCTTATGATAATTGTACCTGTAGACAGATGGCGCAAGACATGTTTTCACCCGATTTGCCCTGAGCCTCAGCCTGAACCTGATCAGCTACCACGTAGTGTGGTAATTTCTCCAGTGCCTCCCTCGAAAGCCCCCTCGATGAAATGTCCCCGAAGATGTCGTACACATCATCGTGCCCAAAATCCGGTATGCTGAGCTGTTTGATGAAGGAAAAAACCAAATCTAAAATTCAGTACAGATGCAGGAACAACGCACGACGGGACCGCCATTGATTGTCTGAATCCAACACCGCCCTTTTTGCAGTGCTGGCCATTCAATCTGATTTAATTCCTTCACCAAATGCACCACACTCGACAAGCAACACTCATGTATACATCGCCATCGGTTCGGTGCCATTTCGCTCTCCGTTCTGTGGCAAACGTTGTCGTGGACGATAAGGTTGATAATACTGAAACTGACCTGCCAACGGTACGCCATATGTGCCGAGGATCCAAGCTGCTGTTGCACAAACCGGGCATGAAGGAGCTGCTCTATGAAATCTGCCTGAATAAATGAATTCATGAACTTTCTTAGAGGCGTGTTGATCTAGCAAATAATGATACCTAGTACAGTTAAGGAAAATATGTGGTTGAGCTCGGGTGTAGGTACACCCACACTATTTTGAACACTACGTTATGGCACCAAGGTTTTGGTTACCGAATGAGGCAATTTTACCGAGGGGGGCTGGTAAATGTGGTTACCACGGTTACCGAGAAATACCGAGAATATTTCGAGCGAATTTTATAGTTGAATTTTGAATTCAAATCAGGGAATGAATGAATATTCGAACCAGAGACCTCTCAAAACAGGAACTAGGTTGCTACCAACATGCCAGAACCAACTCTAATGGTATTAATTAGATCCTACGTATTTTACTATAAATTGGGTGTTTAAATTCAAAAATTTCAAAAAAATGGTATTTTTTGCTCGGTATGGCGATTTACCGAGGGGCACGGAAATACGCGGTAACCATGGGAAATCTTGAAATTTCGACCGGTAACCAAAACCTTGTATGGCACTCAAAAATTAGTAGCAAAATATGGCAGAAAAATAATCGGAGGAAAACCCGACCGTATGTGGTGCATCCAAAAAGAACAAGGGGTAGCAGATATGTATCGATATAAAAATTACATAATTGGCCAATTTTTCTACCAAATGGCACAACACGTGAACATAAAACTTCAAATCTGTAATGCTTGGCATTTTAAAAATAAAGATCACACTAAGCAGCAGAACGACCTACCGATAGACAATTGGGATTGTGGCATAAGGCATTCAGGCCCAACAAGCAGAGAACAGAGTACATGCATACACAGGATCACCGGATACCATCTTGGGCAAACATTATGGAGCTAATTGCCACAACAAATAATCTGAAATTCTGATCTGATAGCATCAAGGGGGTGGATGAAGCTTAATGTTACTGACCATGGAGCATGTGCCGAGCCGGTCCGAGCACCAGTACGCGCGAGACGCCTCGAGAACCTCGATGGAGAGGACGGCCCCGGCGATCGCTCCCAGTCCAGCTCCCCGGAGAACGCCGCTGTCGGAGGCCCTGCCCGCCAGCGCGCCGGTGACGGCTCCAGTCAATGCTCCAGCTTAATAACACACCACAGAGCATGCACCAATCAGAATTCAGAACACATGCTCGGGACCATGACGGAGTGTGCCCAAAAAGAACGGCCGGGCCGGCGAGAGTACGCGAGAGAGGAGGAGGAGCCAGCAATCAATTACCGAGAGCGAAGAGGCCGGTGAGCGCGCCGGAGATGACGCCGGCGATCAGCCTGGGGAGGTACACGGCGTCCACGCCGCGCTCCTCCAGCCACTCGCCCGCGGGCGCCGGCTCTCCCGCCGCGGCAACCTCCATCGACCGCCTCCGCGAGGATCAGGCGGAGAGGTAGTACGGGTTTATTTTTGGCGCCTCGCGGCTCGTTGGAGTGGGCGGCGAGAGGCTCTCCGGGAGAGGAGGGCTGGCCGGGAGGCTAGAGGATATCGGCAGCGAAAGGCTCCAGCTTTAGCAGCTTGGGCGAGGGGCTTCCCGTGATGAAGTGATACTGCTCGGGATGAGCCGCTTTTGCGACGTCCATGGTCTCGCTTTCCTGTGCTTTCTGTTCCTCTCTGTGTTGGTAGAGGCCTCTTTTCGGGGCAGAATTTAGGCACACTCCAAGCAACACATCTCGTGCCAGCTCTTCTTCTTACTTTACTTCACCTCGTGTGAGTATTTTCTTTTTTCTATCTTTCATGTGTTTGAATTGGAGCCCACGTCATGTGATGATTGGAGCGGATGGAATGTCCTGACCATTTCCAACTTTCCATTCCCTGTGTTGCCATGAAAAAGACTCAGGTCTCTTTGATTTAGGGTCCCGATAACTGCCACACGTGTGGTGTATCGGGTGGTTGTGCCGCACGCCTTGTGTGGCATGGACAGAAACCCACTCGCACGACCGTGTCCGGGCGCGCAAAGGCACAGCCCGCACGTCCGGTGTGTGGCAAACCCGTGCGCACGTTCGGGCCAGACGACCCCGCAGCCCGCACGACCCAGCCGTCCCGGCCTCCGATCGATCTCCAGTCCCGACTGCCGCCATCGTCTCCCACCTCTCGCACCCCTACCTCCATCGCCGGCCTTCTCTGGTTGCCATGGCAACCAGAGCAGATCCTTAGGGCCTTCCCACCGCAAGCCACACACCAACCCTCCCCCACCCCCCGCCTCCCACTCCAACCCCGCCCTCCAGAGACGACCAGCTAAAAGCAGGTGAATCTCCCGATCTCCTACTGCTTCTCATCCTTCTTCTGGACAGAAAATTGCAAATTTACCGACGAAGGTGGCGACTGGATCCACGCTATAGGGGTAAAACACTACATGATTTTGTGTGTCTTCGCATTTGCCAAGCAGAATACACTAGATCTGCCATGAACTACGCTAGAGATAAGCTTAAGTTCTCAGTTCGCTTGATGCAAGTAGTTGATAATGAATGGATGCGTAGGAATCCCTAAAAAAGGAGAGAAATGAGAAATTTGGAATAAAGGGGGTGGGAAAATTAATTGCCACTTGTGTCTAACGTCAGTTGCCACCTATCATTGTCGTTAACTGCCACCATGTTAACCTGTTGCTTGCCATCCTATTGTAGTGGCTGTTGCCATCGAATCGAACGGATAGCTCGCACCCACATTTTAGAAAAGAGAGTAGATGTGCATGTCCTACTTGCCATGATGTGTTGGTTGCCTACGCATGAAAATGTGATAACATTGATGTGTTATCTTCTACGTGCAAGCAGCAAAAGAATACATTTTTTGTGGAGTGTTGATGCGTTCTTGTTCATGCAGTGATTGAGGACACATTGGCAGAAACGAGACGCGGAAAGAATGAATCATGAAGATGGCGCTGATCCTTGGGGTTCTCAAAGGCCAGAAACGCCGCCTTGGGATGCAGCAGGGTACAGTCAACTCATTTCTGCAGGGTCGTCGCTGCCACTACTAGAACAGTACGCAGGCATTGGTATGATGCATGATAACAAAGAAAAGAACATTTGCCATGTTCACGACGATGAAGATGACATTCTACTTATGTCCTACACTGTCATTTTTCGCAGGTTCTTATGACCAAAACACACTCAGGGGGCACCATGGCAAGTTCAGTCACAGGGCGCTAACACTGACAAATGTACGGCAGCCAACTTCAACTATCTAATGTGGCAAATTAAGGTAATGCATACGAAAAAGAAACATACTGGTGTGGACATAAAAAATAAACTTGCAAAGGATGGCAAAAGACTCACGAATTATGTCGGAAAAAATGCAGAACCTTCGTGCAGCACGTGGCATCAGGCGGCACCCATGTACCTGCCATCGACGTCATACATAGGTGAGTCCATAAAAAGTGAAGTTACGGACGGTGAATTAGCAGAAGAAGCATAGTTGACAACTGCAGTTGCCATGACTGGACAACTGCAATTGCCATGACTAAACAACTACAGTTGCCATCTCTAGACAACTGTAGTTGCCATGACTGAACAACTGCAGTTGCCATGCCCGGACAATTACAGTTGCCATTGCCTGGACAACTGCAATTGTCATGCCTGGACAACTGTAGTTGCCATGCCAGGACAAACTGCAGTTGCCATGCATTGACCAACTACTACCATGCTTACAGGTTATTACGGTAGTGCTATCCCGGAAAACGTCTCATGGCAAGCTTCACAGATTGCAGATAGAGCACGTTAATTTGGTGTGACAGACCACACAAGATGGGCAAATGCAGCACAACAAGGTAAGGAAATTTGAACCACAAAAGAGCACTGCATTTGTTTTTGTGGGAATAGCATGTGAGGAAAAGAAGATTTGTAGCAGTGATGGTGGGAAAAAACAAACATAAAACGCTAACAAGTGGTTGTGTGCAATGAGTCATATATTGTCTTCGGGATTTGCCAATTGCTAACAGCATGTGTGCAGCACTAATGGTTGATCGCATTTGCCTAATGAGCTCAAGCCTAGAATACAAAGTTTTGATGCTAGAACACACTGGTTGCCATGTATTGGCAGCAGTATTTGCCATGTATGTAGGACTGCAGCTGCCATGCATATAAAATCCAAGTCTTCATACTGAAAGAAGCTGGTTGCCATGCATTAGCAACAGATAGTTGCCATGTTTGTTGGACTGTAGCTGCCATGACTGGACAACTACAGCTGCCATGCATGTCCACATGCAGACTCACGGCTTGCTATTTGAATGATGTCATGCCAAATCACTTGAAGTTGATGTGCTCCGTTACGATAAACATGTTATTGAAGCAAAATCTTATGCTCGTACCTGTTTTTTCTATTCCAGGGCCTACAACCATAGTGAACAGCGGCGCGGGGACATCTACTGCGGGGAGCTCTAAGCGCACGGAAGACGCGTTCCACCAGCCAGCCAAAAATCATGCCGCAAACAATGCCGAGTCAGAGTCGGAAATGGCAATCATTCCAGCAATGCCAACAAGCACCCCTTTGAACACAAGCACTCGCAACACTCAAGTAGATGAAACTGCCGCCGATACTGAAGTGAATGATGAAACTGATGAAGAAGCACAAGGGGATGAAGATGGTGGGCAATCAGAGATCGTGGTACCTCAGCCACCGTACGTTGGGCAGAGATTTGAATCATTCGCATAAGCAAAGGAATTTGACCAGACATATGCAAAGTTCCATGGGTTTGCGGTCAACACCGAATACCATAGGAAAATTAAGAAAACTAACGAGTACAGCAGAGGTGAGATGAGGTGCCACAAGGCACGAAGGAACAAGAAGGGGAAAGGTGTTGCGCCTGTCGTTCCGGAATGAAAGAGAGGTATCATTCTCAAGACAGAATGCCATGTCCGGTGTAAGCTAAACGTAGATGGAGCACAGTGGGTGGTCACTGAATATTTTGATGAGCACAACCACAAACTCATAAAGAAGTTTGACCTGGTAAAATTTTTGACCGTCCATAGAGGATTCACCCCCCTCGAGAAGAAATTCATAAAGCTGCTACATGATTGTAACGTCGGTCCATCAAGAATGGTCCAGATACTATCACTCATCCACAGCAAAAAAAAGGACTCCGAGTAGCATGCCCTACATACCAGCTGACGTCACAAACCTAAATGCAAAGTACCGTAGAGAGAGCAAGTTGGCTGACATAGAGGCCACAATGGCCTACTTCGATGAGAAAGCGAAGGAAGATCCAAATTTCTTCTATAGGATAAGGTTGGACGATGAGGACCGTGTCAGGAACATGTATTGGGTGGATGGTGCTGCAAGAAGAGCCTACAAACATTTCCGAGATTGCATTTCATTAGACGCGACATATCTCACTAATATGTACAAGATGACATGCGCTCCATTCATAGGAATAAATAACCACAATCAGTCGTTGCAGTTCAGATGCGGGCTCGTTCAGAACGAAGACACGGATGGGTACATTTGGCTGTTCAAGACCTTCTTGGAGTGCATGGATGGACTTGCTCCGATGAACATAATAACAGACCAAGATTTTAGCATGCGTGTAGGCATAGAAGAGGTCTTTCCGTTGGCAGTGCACAGGCACTGCATGTGGCACATTATAAAGAAGGCTAAGGAGACGCTAGGACCGTTCTTTGCTGACCGTCCAGAGCTGCACAAGGTATTCGAGCTGTGCGTGGACCACAGCTTGACGGTGGAGGAGTTTGAAAGGAGCTGGATGGCCATGATTGAAACATATCAAGTCCAAGACAACGAGACTCTTGCTAGCCTGTGGGAGAAGCGAATGTATTGGGTGCCGGCCTACTTCATGCAGTGCTTCTTCCCGTTTCTGCAGACTATGCAGTGCAGCGAGGGGTTCAATGCTGTTTTGAAGCGGTACGTGAGCCCCGGCAACTCATTGCTACAGTTTGCCAAGCAGTACACAGATTTGCAACAAAAAATACTGGGATCTGAGCTACAGCAAGAAGCGAACACCGCACTAAAGCAACCAAAATTGCTAACATATTTACCGATGGAGAGGCAAATGAGCAAGATATACACCAACAAGATTTTTAACAAGTAAGTCAGTTGCGTTGCAATCTTATTTGCACAAGCATGAAGGCAGTAGGTGCCATATAGAATGCAATGCAGTTGCCATGATATGTGGATGCCATGTTTAATGAATTACTGTTTGCCATGTTTACTCAACTGCAGTTGCCATGTTTAATGAACTACTATTTGCCATGCTTTCTCAGTTATAGTTGCCATGTTCAATGAAATGCAGTTGCCATGTTTAATGCACTGTACTTCCCATTAGGCATGTTGGTATGCAAATGCCAATGCCAATTGAAAATGTTATGTAGTTGCCATATTTAATGAACTGCATTTGCCATGTTTACTGAAATTCAATTGCCATGTTTACTGAAATGCAATTGCCATATTTACTCAACTGCAGTTGCCATGTTTTATGCACTGTGCTTCCATTGGGAATGTTGGTATGGAAATGACAATGGCCAGTTGAAAATGTTATGCAGTTGCCATGTTTAATGTACTGCAGTTGCCATGTCTAATGTACTACAGTTTCCATGTCTAATGTACTACAGTTGCCATGCCTAATGTACTACAGTTGCCATGTGTAATGTACTCTATTTGTCATGTTCAAACAAAATGTACTTCTATTGGCCACGACAACATAAGGTGCTACAAAAAATAGCACACGATAGTTTAACAAAAAACATACAAAACTTGCAGATTCCAGGAAGAAATAAAGTGTGCCAGCATGTTCACGGCTTTCCAGGTGGACGAACATACGTTCATGGTGTGTTCTATTTTGGGCATGTCAGATTCAGAACCTGAAGACCCGGACAAAGGAAGGAACTAGTTCGTGAAAGCCTTGATAGGCCAAGGCGAATACTACTGCCAATGCTGCAAGTTTGAACGGGACGACATTGTGTGCTGTCACATATTAAAAGTAATGGACATGAACGCAGTGACACGGATGCCCTGCCATTTCATAAGGCGGCGATGGACTTGGGACGCTGACGACACGTTGGCGCTGTAGACAACAAACGCAGTTCTGGCTTTGCATGACGAGAGACCGGAGTCAACCATGGAAGCCGTGAGGCACATTGTGTTGACAAAGAACTATGCTGAGCTAATTGATGAAGCGTGCAAGAGTGATGAGACAGCGAGAGTCGCAGAAAAACACAGGAAGTCCCTGAAAAGAGAGCTTGATGAGATCAAGAAGAGGAAAGCTGAGGAAGCCTTACACAGGTTCCCCCGCACATCAAGTGTGCCTTCGTCCACGGGGCCATCATCTGAAAACTCGAAGATAGGATCTGGAACAGCAAGCACACAAACCCAGGTCAGGAACCCGCCCCGTTCCATCACAAAGGGGCGTCCAAAAGAGATAAGATACAAATCAGGATTGGAGATTCAAGCAGAACACAAGAAAACAAAGGAAGGGACGGGCAATCCGTAATCAACATTGGGGCACTGTGACATGGTCCTTGGTGACATTTTATTTTGTAATCTAGATGTTCTAAAAAAATTCAGAAATGGGAGAATGACTCTTGAGGGGCATCAGAAGATGAAGGAAAATGCACTGAATGGATAATTGCAGTTGCCATGTTATGTGTACTTAATCTGCCATGTTATGTGTAGTTAATCTGCCATGCTATTTTATACTAAACCTGCCATGATATTTTATACTGGATCTACCATGGTAAGTATACTGGATCTGCCATGTTAATTATACTGGATCTGCCATGTTAAGTATATTGGATCTGCCATGTTGTTTATGCTGAATCTGCCGTGTTGTTTGTACTGAATCTGCCATGTTAGCTGTACTGAAATATGCCATGTTATTTGTAATGACTCTGCATCGCGTATATTTCCATGTTAATTCGACGCGGTTTAGTCACACATAGTGTGTTGTGTGCAATCTATGGGAAACAAGTTGAAAAAGCGTAACGTGCATCAACCGCAGAAAAGGTTACGGCTACATGATCAAACTATCATGCTAGCCGGTGCAGTTAGCGATGAAAAATAAGAAGCAAACAGCCGCATGAAAAACGCCGATAACTTTCACTAACCATGTCTGATGAACTACATCATGTTTTAAAACATCGTAGACGCATTCGAAACAGCAAACTGGTGCTGCAAATGATGAAACCATAATAATAATGATAAGCATAAAACGTATCTGTTGTCATGCCTAAATAGGTTCACATCCACACATATATTACAGAAAATATTCAAACGTCGCTCACACACCACCACTACATACTAAGCTACGCGGGGTTGCAGTCATAACATAGCACACGGACATAGTTTTGAGAAGAACAAAGGTAGTACCTTACATTCCTCGGCAATAGAATGTAAGGTAGGCGTTCAGTATGGAGCGCCACGTGATCACTTTTACTTCTTGATGACTTTCTTGACAGCTTCCTCTACGAACTCACGTGCTCCGGACCGCTTGTTGAAATCTTCGTTCGTCAACCAGTTCCATGTGAAAATTTTCCGGAGCTCAACGACCGTTATAGCTGTGACGACAGGAACCAGTCTACCTTCCCACTTTGTAAGGTATTCCAACGTGTGAAAGCCACAGACCGTCCTGCACAAGAAAAGAATCAGGTGAACTTGCAAAAAGGACAGAGATAGCAATGATAAACTTCAATTCAGATGTAACAAAAAGAGGGGTGGGATTGGTGTAAAGGGCACATGAAGAAAGAGATAGGAAATTACGGGTTCCCTTGCTTCGTAGTCACCACGTACTCAATTGGAAAATGTCTGATCTGGACCTTTGAGTTTTCATAGTGGCAGTTCCATGTCTCTTTGAGGTTGTTGATGAAGAATTCAGCATGCGTAGTAAGGTCTGCATCAGCTGCCGAACGCATTGAATCAAGCACCTTAAAACATTGGTTCTTCAGGTCAAGGCAGATCGCGTAGTGGTGACCACACTTGTCGTGTGGGTCGTGTGGTGCAAGCTCCTGGAACATGGGGAACAGGACCTGCAAGTAAAATGAAGGAAATGAGAAGCAGAGTTCACATGAAGAACAGCAAGGGGACAAAAAAGTAGAATCACGTAGAATGTTTAGTTATAGTTGGTAGTTAAAAGAAAGTTGTCGTCCATGTATGAACAAAGTTGCCCTGTATTTTACTTTGAAGTTGCCACATAGTTTGCACGGGGGATGCAAATCAACAAGTTAGTTTACATGGCAGCTGTTGCCACATGAAACATCTACCACATAAACAGAGTGCAGCTACTGGCAAAAAAACATACCATGGAAAAAAAGTGCAAACAGGGAAGGAGTACTCACACATTTCTTTACTGTGAGCTTGAATTCACCGTGCGCAGCAAAATTCTTCCTCAGGATTTTGTGGTGGAAGTCACCGTCCCATATTTTGCAGGTCACACTGTAATGCATGATTGTTTTGTCGGGAGACATATCCATATGCTTGTTGATGTAGTCAATCCCACATGCAACTACATTCATCGACATTTTACCGAGTGGCCTCACGGACTCGGCAAGATCACCCAGGTCAACGTACGTCGCTTCGCATTGAATGACCTTGGTTCTGTCTAAACATGAGCTGTATGAAAATGATATAACATGAAAGAATCATGTCTACTAAGTAAAAAAGGAAGAACTAAAACATAAGCGGATCATATCTAGAAAGTAGACAAAAAGATGAATGGTAGAAAGAGCAAAGCAAAATGAGAGTTTATGTCGTGTGGTCATTACACTTTCAGCTCCTTCATGTGCTTGCTACTGGCCCTCACATTTCCAAATCGCTTGACAATATCGTACAACTGGTTCTGCTCCTTTGTGGCCTTGACCTCGGGCTCGTAGTCTTTCGCGGGAGGTGGGTGAACTACCCTCTGCTGCCTCACAGAACCAGGGGTGGCACTTCTAATGGTATCCTCAGATACCGTATCTGCAGGCACATTGGAACTTGATTGCCCCTGATCTCGTGAGGACCTCCTCTGCAATGCTGCCTCCTCAATCCTGCGGTAAACTTCATCAAGTGACGGCAAAATCTCCTCAGGGGTGCCTGCAAGGATCAAAATGTGGGTTAGGATACCTGGAAAACAAAACAAATTTAGTGCAAAGAGAAAAGGTGCATGATATGAAATATAGGTACAAAAAGTGGGGAGTTGCCATGTGGAGGCAAATACAGTTGCCAGATGTATTGCACTGTAATTGCCATGTGAAAGCAACTGCAGTTGCCATGTTATGTCAACTCCAGTTGCCATGTGGTTGTCGAATGAGAAAATGCAGCATGGGAACAAAAATGCAGGTGACATGCTGCAGCAAATCCAATTGCAATGTATAGAGCATTGTAGTTGCCATGTTAGAACAAATACAGTTGCCATGTTTTATCAACTTCAGTTGCCATGTGGTTGCCGAATAGAAAATACAACATGGCAACAAAAATGTAGGTAAGATGGTGCAGCAAATCCGGTTGCCATGTCATCACATAGCAGTTGCCATCACAGGTCAGAACCCAAAAAAATGATTGGGATAAAAGTCAGACTACACAGGTGTATACAAGAAAGAAGATAAACGCAGAAGAAATGTGATACGTCTCCAACGTATCTATAATTTTTGATTGTTCCATGCTATTATATTACCCCTTTTGGATGTTTATAGGCTTTATTTTACACATTTATATCATTGTTGGGACTAACCTACTAACCAGAGGCCCAGCCCATATTGCTGTTTTATTGCCTGTTTCAGTATTTTGAAGAAAAGGAATATCAAATGGAGTCCAAATGGAATGAAACCTTCGGCAACGTGTTTTTTTGGAAGATTATCATCTTGGAGGCTTGGAGATCAAGTCAGAAGATCCTCTAGGAGCCCAGGAGATAGGCCCCCCCTACAGGGCGCGCCCCCCTGTCTCGTGGACCCCTTGAGCACCTCCCGACCGACTTCTTTCGCCTATATATGCCTACGTACCCTAAAACCATCGAAAATCAAGATAGATCGGGACTTCCGCCGCCACAAGCCTCTGTAGCCACCAAAAACCTCTCGGGAGCCCATTCCGGCACCCTGCCGAAGGGGGAATCCATCACCGGTGGCCATCTTCATCATCCCGGCGCTCTCCATGACGAGGAGGGAGTAGTTCACCCTCGGGGCTGAGGGTATGTACCAGTAGCTATGTGTTTGATCTCTCTCTCTCTCTCTCTCGTGTTCTCTCTCGTGTTCCCTCTATGGCACGATCTTGATGTATCCCGAGCTTTGCTATTATAGTTGGATCTTATGATGTTTCTCCCCCTCTACTCTTTTGTGATGAATTGAGTTTCCCCTTTGAAGTTATCTTATCGGATTGAGTCTTTTATGAGAACACTTGATGTATGTCTTGCCATGCTTATCTATGGTGACAATGGGATATCATGTGCCACTTGATGTATGTTTTGGTGACCAACTTGCGGGTTCTGCCCATGAACCTATGCATAGGAGTTGGCACACGTTCTTGACTCTCCGGTAGAAACTTCGGGGCACTCTTTGAAGTACTTTGTGTTGGTTGGATGAATCTGAGATTGTGTGATGCATATCGTATAATCATGCCCACGGATACTTGAAGTGACAATGGAGTATCTAGGTGACATTAGGGTTTTGGTTGATTTGTATCTTAAGGTGTTATTCTAGTACGAACTCTTTAATAGATCGATCCGAAAGAATAACTTTGAGGTGGTTTCGTACCCTACCATAATCTCTACATTTGTTCTCCGCTATTAGTGGCTTTGGAGTGACTCTTTGTTGCATGTTGAGGGATTGTTATATGATCTATCTATGTTATTATTGTTGAGAGAACTTGCACTAGTGAAAGTATGAACCCTAGGCCTTGTTTCCTATCATTCCAATACCGTTTACGCTCACTTTTATCATTAGTTACCTTACTGTTTTTATTATTTCAGATTACAAATACCTTTATCTACTATCCCTATTGCACTTGTATCACCATCTCTTCGCCGAACTAGTGCACCTATACAATTTACCATTGTATTGGGTGTGTTGGGGACACAAGAGACTCTTTGTTATTTGGTTGCAGGGTTGCTTGAGAGAGACCATCTTCATCCTACGCCTCCCACAGATTGATAAACCTTAGGTCATCCACTTGAGGGAAGTTTACTACTGTCATACAAACCTGTGCACTTGCAGGCCCAACAACGTCTACAAGAAGAAGGTTGTGTAGTAGACAACAAGCTCTTTTCTAGCGTCGTTGCCGGGGAGGTGAGTGCTTGAAGGTATATCTTTAGATCTTGCAATCGAATCTTTTTGTTTCTTGTTTTATCACTAGTTTAGTTTATAAAAGAAAACTACAAAAAAATATGGAGTTAAGTTTGTCTCGTACGCTTCGTCTTTTTAATATCTTTCGTGAGTTTGATGGAAAGGAAAATTGTGCTCAAGTGCTGGAAGAAGAGTGCATTAAAATGCTTGGTACTAAATCTTTGAATGATGAGCATGATTGCAATGTTGTTAGTATAAACTCCTTGAATATCCTTAGTACTAATGATGATTGCTCTAGTCATGATGAAAATATATCTTATGAGCATGTCAACTTTTGTGGAGTGCATGTTTGCATGAACACACCAAATAGAGAAGATATATATTGCAAGAGGCATAAGTATTTAGAAACTAAGAAGTTGCAAGAACGGCTAGATAAGAGTGCGGAGAATTTAAGATATATTTCCCGTTGTGAATTTTGCAATAAACAAGATCATTTACATCTCCAATGCAAATTGTTTCATGATCGGATCGTGTCCAAAAATTGTGATGATTTGATCTCCCTTTCTCATTACAATGAACTTAGATTGCTTTTGGGTTGTGAAGAGTTGAAACGTTTAACTAAGCCTAGCTAGAAAAGATTGATATGTTTTGTGTGGAGAATTGCATTGAAAATACTTATATTGCCAATTACCTAAAGAAAAGAAAGCAAATGGAAGATGATGAGAATACTAATGAAAGGGAAGAGACTTCCCAATCTCCTCCTATTATTTCTTATAATGAATCAGGTAACGAGGAGGAGCTTTCTATTCAACCAATCTCGTCAATAAGGAGCTCAAAGAGGAAGGTTGAACCCACACATAATGTGAAGAAGAAAAAAAAAGGAACAACAAAGGTAGAAAGGTATCCCTCCCAAATGATGTTGCTCCTACTACTCATTGTGATGATGATAATTGCTATACTATTGATGCTATCAATATTTTTAATGATGAGAGTGATTATGCTTATGATATGAAAGGACCCAAGCTTGGGGAAGCTATGTTTGATGGGGATGAATTATTTGAGAATATATTTGCTGGAATTAATGTTTGTTCCAAGCTTGGGGGATGCTATGTTTAATGAAGATTATATTTTTGGCATCCCAAGTTTTGATATGCAAAGTTGTTATGATGATAGCATGCCTCCTACCTATGATGATTATATTGATGAAAGTGGGTTTGGAAGAGTGTCAACTTTAGGAATTATTGATCCCACTATTTTGGAGGATGTTGAATCTTATTGTGATGAATATGAAAGTGGATTTGGAAGAGTGTCAACTATATTTAGTGATTCCACTGTCTTGGGAGAGGTTTCAATCGATTATGATGAGAACGAAGTTGCTGCTTATGATGATTATTCTGATGAAACCTATGCTATAAAAAGTAGTGGTGATTATATTTACAAAACTTGTCATGATTATGATTACCATTTTTCTGAACATTACTCTTTTAATGTGGAAACAATTTTATGATACTCCCACTATTTCGAATGAGAAGAATTTTGCTTATGTGGAGAGTAGTAAATTTTATATGCTTGTAGATCATGAAAAGAATGCTTTAGGTACTGGTTATATTGTTGAATTTATTCATGATGCTACTGAAAATTATTATGAGGGAGGAATATATGCTTGTAGGAATTGCAATAATATCATTTTCCTCTCTATGTGCTTAAAATCTTGAAGCTATGCTTGTTTTACCTTCCTATGCTAGTTGATTATTGTTCCCATAAGTTGTTTTCTCACAAAATCCGTATGCATAGGAAGTGGGTTAGACTTAAATGTGCTAGTCATATGCTCCATGATGCTCCCGTTATGTTTCAATTCTTATCTTTTATGTGAGCATCATTGTCATCATCATGCCTAGCTAGAAAGGCATTAAAGAAAAGCGCTTGTTGGGAGACAACCCAATATTTATCCTTACTGTTTTTGTGTGTCCACATGATTATGCTACTGTATTAATCATGTTTTATAGCTTTTGTTTCAATAAAGTGCCAAGTAAGACCTTTAGGATAGCTTACGGTGATAGTTGTGTTGATCCTGCTGAAAATCAGAAACTTTTGCACCCAGTAAATTAGTTTTGTTAATTCACAGAAACGTGCTTCTGGTCCGATTCATTTTGATCTAGATTGGTACACAAATTGTTTAGGACTTCATAATTTGGTAGAATTTTGTAGTTCCAGAGGTATACGTTTGATACAGATTACTACAGGCTGTTCTATTTTTGACAGATTCTGTTTTCTTTCTGTTGTTTGCCTATTTTGATGCATCTATGGCTAGTATTTAGTGGTACGAACCATAGATAAGTTCGAATACAGTGGATATTACACCAATATGAATTTATAATGAGTTTATTACAGTACCTAAGTGGTGGTTTTATTTTCTTATACTAACGGAGCTTACGAGTTTTCTGTTGAGTTTTGTGTTGTGGAGTTTCCAAGTTTTGGGTAAAGATTCGATGGACTATGGAATGAGGAGTGGCAAGAGCCTAAGCTTGGGGATTCCCATGGCACCCCAAGATATTCAAGAATAGCCAAGAGCCTAATCTTGGGGATGCCCCGGAAGGCATCCCCTCTTTCGGCTTCGTTCATCGCTAACTTTACTAGGAGCTATATTTTTATTCGCCACATGATATGTGTTTTGCTTGGAGCGTCATTTTTTTGTTAATTTTTGCTTGCTGTTATTTAGAATAAGGTTTTGCATCTTTAGTTTCAATAAAAAAGTCAAGGATAGCCTTTGCCATGCTTATTTTGCTAGTATACATGTTGCTGTTTGAAAACAAAAAGTTTACCGCTGTTGTAAAAATTCCCTAGAAAATTTAGAGAATGGTATATTGTTGAAACTTCTTGCATAATGAGATCTGATAAATTTACTACAGTGGGAATTTTATTTCATAATTTTTGGAGTTAAGGAAGTATTGATACTCTTGTATTCTTTACAGAATGTACTGTTTTGCCAGATTGCTGTTATGTTTGCATTGTTTGCATATGTTTTCTTGTTTAATGATTCTATTCGAGGATAGGAGTATTAAATGCAGAGGCATTTAGTATGCAATGTTGAATAATAATTTTAGTGATTTGTTACAGTAGAAAACGATAAGGTTTTGCATTGGTTTATACTAACCTATCTCATGAGTTCTTGTTGAGTTTGGTGTGGATGAAGCTTTTGATAAGAAGAGGAACCATGATATGAGAGGAATTAAGGAGACATAAAAGCTCAAGCTTGGGGATGCCCAAGGCACCCCAAGATAATATTTCAAGAAGTCTCAAGCATCTAAGCTTGGGGATGCCCCGGTAGGCATCCCACCTTTCTTCTTCAACCACTATCGGTTAGTATCGGTTGAGCCTAAGTTTTTGCTTCTTCACATGAGTTGTGCTATCCTTGCAATGTCATTTTATTTTGTTTTGCTTGCTGTTTGAATACAACACTAAGATCTGAAATTCTTTAATGTTAGAGAGTCTTCACATAGTTGCACAATTATTGGACTACTCATTGATCTTCACTTATATATTTCAAAGTAGTTTGTCTTTTGCTCTAGTGCATCACTTATATCTTTTAAAGCACGACGGTGGTTATATTTTGTAGAAATTTCTAGTCTCTCATGCTTCACTTATATTATTTTGAGAGTCTTTTTGGAACAGCATGGTATTTGCTATGGTTACAAAGTTGTCCTAGAATGATGAGCATCCAAGTTGAGTATAATAAAAACTATCATAGAACGTGAATTGGATGCTATGATCAATTTGATGCTTGATAATTTTTTGAGATATGGAGGTATGATATTAAAGTCATGCTAGTTGGGTGATTATGAATTTAAAGAATGCTTGTGTTGAAGATTGTGATTCCCGTAGGATGCACGTATGGTGAACCGCTTTGTGATGAAGTTGGAGCACAATTTTATTTATTGATTGTATCCCTTATGAGTGGCGGTCAGGGATGAGCGATGGTCTTTTCCTAGCAATCTATCCCCCTAGGAGCATGCGCGTAGTGCTTTGGTTTTTGATGACTTCTAGATTTTTGCAACAAGTACATGAGTTCTTTTAACTAACGTTGAGTCCATGGATTATACGCACCCTTTCACCCTTCCATCATTGCTAGCCTTTCTTGTGTTGCGCAACTTTCGCCGGTACCATACACCCACCATTTACCTTCCTCAAAACAGCCACCATACCTACCTATTATGGCATTTCCATAGCCATTCCGAGATATATTGCCATGCAACTTTCCACAGTTCCGTTCATCTGATACGCATTACTTTTGTCATATTACTCTTTGCATGATCACGTAGTTGACATTGTATTTGTGGCAAGGCCACCTTCATAATTTTCATACATGTCACTCTTGATTCATTGCATATCCCGGTACACTGCTGGAGGCATTCATATAGAGTCATATCTTGTTCTAGCTTTGAGTTGTAAATCCATAAAAGTGTGATGATCTTCATTATTACAGCATTGTCCTAGTGAGGAAAGGATGATGAAGACTGTGATTCCCCCACAAGTCAGGATGAGACTTCGGACTTCACAAAAAGAAAAAAAAAGAAAGGCCAAAGAAAAGAAAAAAGAAAAGAAAAAGAGAAAAATAGAAAAAAAAGGAAAAAAATAAAATGAGAGAAAAAGAGAGAAGGGACAATGCTACTATCTATTTTTCCACACTTGTGCTTCAAAGTAGCACCATGATCTTCATGATAGGGAGTCTCATATGTTGTCACTTTCATATACTAGTGGGAATTTTTCATTATAGAACTTGGCTTGTATATTCCAATGATGGGCTTCCTCAAATGCCCTAGGTCTTCGTGAGCAAGCGAGTTGGATGCACACCCATTTAGTTTCTTTTGTTGAGCTTTCATATATTTATAGCTCTAGTGCATCCGTTGCATGGCAATCCCTACTCACTCACATTGATATCTCTTAATGGGCATCTCCATAGCCCGTTGATACGCCTAGTTGATGTGAGACTATCTTCTCCTTTTTGTCTTCTTCACAACCACCATTCTATTCCACATATAGTGCTATGTTCATGGCTCACGCTCATGTATTGCGTGAAAGTTGAAAAGGTTTGAGATTACTAAAGTATGAAACAATTGCTTGGCTTGTCATCGGGGTTGTGCATGATTAAATACTTTCTGTGATTAACATAGAGCAACAGCCAGACTATATGATTTTGTAGGGATAACTTTCTTTGGCCATGTTATTTTGAGAAGACATGATTGCTTTGATTAGTATGCTTGAAGTATCACCATTTTCATGTTAATATGAACTTTTATTTTGTATCATTTGGATCTGAACATTCATGCCACAATAAAGAAAATTACATTATAAATTATGCTAGGTAGCATTCGACATCAAAGATTCTGTTTTTATCATTTACCTACTCGAGGACGAGCAGGAATTAAGCTTGGGGGTGCTTGATACGTCTCCAACGTATCTATAATTTTTGATTGTTCCATGCTATTATATTACCCCTTTTGGATGTTTATAGGCTTTATTTTACACATTTATATCATTTTTGGGACTAACCTACTAACTGGAGGCCCAGCCCATATTGTTGTTTTATTGCCTGTTTCAGTATTTCGAAGAAAAGGAATATCAAACGGAGTCCAAACGGAATGAAACCTTCGACAATGTGTTTTTTTGGAAGATTATCATCCTGGGGGCTTGGAGATCAAGTCAGAAGATCCTCGAGGAGCCCAGGAGATAGGGGGTGCCCCCCCTATAGGGCACGGCCCCCTGTCTCGTGGACCCGTCGAGCACCTCCCGACTGACTTCGTTCGCCTATATATGCCTACGTACCCTAAAACCATCGAAAATCAAGATAGATCGGGAGTTCCGCCGCCGCAAGCCTCTGTAGCCACCAAAAACCTCTCGGGAGCCTGTTCCGGCACCCTGCCGGAGGGGGAATCCATCACCGGTGGCCATCTTCATCATCCCGGCGCTCTCCATGATGAGGAGGGAGTAGTTCACCCTCGGGGCTGAGGGTATGTACCAGTAGCTATGTGTTTGATCTCTCTCTCTCTCTCGTGTTGTCTCTCATGTTCCCTCTATGGCACTATCTTGATGTATCCCGAGCTTTGCTATTATAGTTGGATCTTATGATGTTTATCCCCCTCTACTCTTTTGTGATGAATTGAGTTTCCCCTTTGAAGTTATCTTATCGGATTGAGTCTTTTATAAGAACACTTGATGTATGTCTTGCCGTGCTTATCTATGGTGACAATGGGATATCATGTGCCACTTGATGTATGTTTTGGTGACCAACTTGCGGGTTCCGCCCATGAACCTATGCATAGGGGTTGGCACACGTTCTTGACTCTCCGGTAGAAACTTTGGGGCACTCTTTGAAGTACTTTGTGTTGGTTGGATGAATCTGAGATTGTGTGAT
Source organism: Triticum dicoccoides (assembly GCF_002162155.2). Lineage (NCBI taxonomy): Eukaryota > Viridiplantae > Streptophyta > Magnoliopsida > Poales > Poaceae > Triticum > Triticum dicoccoides. The sequence continues at coordinate 593,215,259 of NC_041391.1, forward strand.
GCATATCGTATAATCATGCCCACGGATACTTGAAGTGACAATGGAGCATCTAGGTGACATTAGGGTTTTGGTTGATTTGTATCTTAAGGTGTTATTCTAGTACAAACTCTTTAATAGATCGATCCGAAAGAATAACTTTGAGGTGGTTTCGTACCCTACCATAATCTCTACGTTGGTTCTACGCTATTAGTGGCTTTGGAATGACTCTTTGTTGCATGTTGAGGGATTGTTATATGATCTATCTATGTTATTATTGTTGAGAGAACTTGCACTAGTGAAAGTATGAACCCTAGGCCTTGTTTCCTATCATTGCAATACTGTTTACGCTCACTTTTATCATTATTTACCTTACTGTTTTTATTATTTCAGATTACAAATACCTTTATCTACTATCCCTATTGCACTTGTATCACCATCTCTTCGCGAACTAGTGCACCTATACAATTTACCATTGTATTGGGTGTGTTGGGGACACAAGAGACTCTTTGTTATTTGGTTGCAGGGTTGCTTGAGAGAGAACATCTTCATCCTATGCCTCCCACGGATTGATAAACCTTAGGTCATCCACTTGAGGGAAGTTTGCTACTGTCCTACAAACTTGTGCACATGCAGGCCCAACAACGTCTACAAGAAGAAGGCTGTGTAGTAGACATCAAGCTCTTTTCTGGCGTTGTTGCCAGGGAGGTGAGTGCTTGAAGGTATATCTTTAGATCTTGCAATCGAATCTTTTTGTTTCTTGTTTTATCAGTAGTTTAGTTTATAAAAGAAAACTACAAAAAATATGGAGTTAATTTTGTCGCATACGCTTCGTCTTTTTAATATCTTTCATGAGTTTGATGGAAAGGAAAATTGTGCTCAAGTGCTGGAAGAAGAGTGCATTAAAATGCTTGGTACTAAATCTTTGAATGATGAGCATGATTGCAATGTTTTTAGTATAAACTCCTTGAATATCTTTAGTACTAATGATGATTGCTCTAGTCATGATGAAAATATATCTTATGAGCATGTCAACTTTTGTGGAGTGCATGTTTGCAAGAACACACCAAATAGAGAAGATATATATTGCAAGAGGCATAAGTATTTAGAAACTAAGAAGTTGCAAGAACGGCTAGATAAGAGTGCGGAGAATTTAAGATATCTTTCCCGTTGTGAATTTTGTAATAAACAAGATCATTTACATCTCCAATGCAAATTGTTTCATGATCGGATCGTGTCCAAAAATTGTGATGATTTGATCTCCCTTTCTCATTACAATGAACTTAGATTGCTTTTGGGTTGTGAAGAGTTGAAATGTTTAACTATGCCTATTCCAGTATTTAATCTTAAGCATTTTCTTGATATTGATCTAGAAAAGATTTATATGTTTTGTGCGGAGAATTGCATTGAAAATACTTATATTGCCAATTACCTAAAGAAAAGAAAGCAAATGGAAGATGATGAGAATACTAATGAAAGGGAAGAGACTTCCCAATCTCCTCCTATTATTTCTTATAATGAATCAGGTAACGAGGAGGAGCTTTCTATTCAACCATTCTCGTCAATAAGGAGCTCAAAGAGGAAGGTTGAACCCACACATAATGTGAAGAAGAAAAAGAAAAAAATGAACAACAAAGGTAGAAAGGTATCCCTCCCAAATGATGTTGCTCCTACTACTCATTGTGATGATGATAATTGCTATACTATTGATGCTATCAATATTTTTAATGATGAGAGTGATTATGCTTATGATATGAAAGGACCCAAGCTTGGGGAAGCTATGTTTGATGGGGATGAATTATTTGAGAATATATTTGCTGGAATTAATATTTGTTCCAAGCTTGGGGATGCTATGTTTAATGAAGATTATATTTTTGGCATCCCAAGTTTTGATATGCAAAGTTGTTATGATGATAGCATGCCTCCTACCTACGATGATTATATTGATGAAAGTGGGTTTGGAAGAGTGTCAACTTTAGAATTAATGATCCCACTATTTTGGAGGATGTTAAATCTTATTGTGACGAATATGAAAGTGGATTTGGAAGAGTGTCAACTTTATTTAGTGATTCCACTGTCTTGGGAGAGGTTTCAATCGATTATGATGAGAACGAAGTTGCTACTTATGATGATTATTCTGATGAAACCTATGGTATAAAAAGTAGTGGTGATTATATTTACAAAACTTGTCATGATTATGATTACCATTTTTCTGAACATTACTCTTTTAATGTGGAAACAATTTTATGATACTCCCACTATTTCGAATTAGAAGAATTTTGCTTATGTGGAGAGTAGTAAATTTTATATGCTTGTAGATCATGAAAAGAATGCTTTAGGTACTGGTTATATTGTTGAATTTATTCATGATGCTACTGAAAATTATTATGAGGGAGGAATATATGCTTGTAGGAATTGCAATAATATCATTTTCCTCTCTATGTGCTTAAAATCTTGAAGCTATGCTTGTTTTACCTTCCTATGCTAGTTGATTATTGTTCCCATAAGTTGTTTTCTCACAAAATCCGTATGCATAGGAAGTGGGTTAGACTTAAATGTGCTAGTCATATGCTCCATGATGCTCCCGTTATGTTTCAATTCTTATCTTTTATGTGAGCATCATTGTCATCATCATGCCTAGCTAGAAAGGCATTAAAGAAAAGCGCTTGTTGGGAGACAACCCAATATTTATCCTTACTGTTTTTGTGTGTCCACATGATTATGCTACTGTATTAATCATGTTTTATAGCTTTTGTTTCAATAAAGTGCCAAGTAAGACCTTTAGGATAGCTTACGGTGATAGTTGTGTTGATCCTGCTGAAAATCAGAAACTTTTGCACCCAGTAAATTAGTTTTGTTAATTCACAGAAATGTGCTTCTGGTATTATTCATTTTTCTATGGGTTGGTACACAAATTGCTTAGGAGTTCCTAATTTGGTAGAATTTTTGTAGTTCCATAGGTATACGTTTGATACATATTACTACAGGCTGTTCTGTTTTTGACAGATTCTGTTTTCTTTGTGTTGTTTGCTTATTTTGATGCATCTATGGCTAGTATTCAGTGGTATGAACCATAGATAAGTTCGAATACAGTGGATATTACACCAATATGAATTTATAATGAGTTCATTACAGTACCTAAGTGGTGGTTTTATTTTCTTATACTCACGGAGCTTACGAGTTTTCTGTTGAGTTTTGTGTTGTGGAGTTTTCAAGTTTTGGGTAAAGATTCGATGGACTATGGAATAAGGAGTGTCAAGATCCTAAGCTTGGGGATTCACATGGCACCCCAAGATATTCAAGAATAGCCAAGAGCCTAAGCTTGGGGATGCCCCGGAAGGCATCCCCTCTTTCGGCTTCGTTCATCGGTAACTTTACTTGGAGCTATATTTTTATTTGCCACATGATATGTGTTTTGCTTGGAGCGTCATTTTTTTGTTAGTTTTTGCTTGATGTTATTTGGAATAATTTTTTGCATCTTTAGTTTCAATAAAAAAGTCAAGGATAGCCTTTGCCATGCTTATTTTGCTAGTATACATGTTGCTGTTTGAAAACAGAAAGTTTACCACTGTTGCAAAAATTCCCTAGAAAATTCAGAGAATGGTATATTGTTGAAACTTTTTGCATAATGAGATATGATAAATTTAATACAGTGGGAATTTTATTTCATAATTTTTGGAGTTAAGGAAGTATTGGTACTCTTGTATTCTTTACAGACTGTACTGTTTTGCCAGATTGCTGTTATGTTTGCATTGTTTGCATATGTTTGCTTGTTTAATGATTCTATTCGAGGATAGGAGTATTAAATATGCAGAGGCATTTAGTATGCAATGTTGAATAATAATTTTAGTGATTTGTTACAGTAGAAAACGATAAGGTTTTGCATTGGTTTATACTAACCTATCTCATGAGTTCTTGTTGAGTTTGGTGTGGATGAAGCTTTTGATAAGAAGAGGAACCATGATATGAGAGGAATTAAGGAGACATAAAAGCTCAAGCTTGGGGATGCCCAAGGCACCCCAAGATAATATTTCAAGAAGTCTCAAGCATCTAAGCTTGGGGATGCCCCGGTAGGCATCCCACCTTTCTTCTTCAACCAGTATCGGTTAGTATCGGTTGAGCCTAAGTTTTTGCTTCTTCACATGAGTTGTGCTATCCTTGCAATGTCATTTTATTTTGTTTTGATTGCTGTTTTAATACAATACTAAGATCTGAAATTCTTTAATGTTAGAGAGTCTTCACATAGTTGCACAATTATTGGACTACTCATTGATCTTCACTTATATATTTTGGAGTAGTTTGTCTTTTGCTCTAGTGCATCACTTATATCTTTTAGAGCACGACGGTGGTTATATTTTGTAGAAATTGCTAGTCCCTCATGCTTCACTTATACTATTTTGAGAGTCTTTTTGGAACAGCATGGTATTTGCTATGGTTACAAAGTTGTCCTAGAATGATGAGCATCCAAGTTGAGTATAATAAAAACTATCATAGAACGTGAATTGGATGCTATGATCAATTTGATGCTTCATAATTGTTTTGAGATATGGAGGTAGTGATATTAAAGTCATGCTAGTTGGGTGATTATGAATTTAAAGAATGCTTGTGTTGAAGTTTGTGATTCCCGTAGGATGCACGTATGGTGAACCGCTTTGTGATGAAGTTGGAGCACAATTTTATTTATTGATTGTATTCCTTATGAGTGGCGGTCAGGGACGAGCGATGGTCTTTTCCTAGCAATCTATCCCCCTAGGAGCATGCGCGTAGTGCTTTGGTTTTTGATGACTTCTAGATTTTTGCAACAAGTACATGAGTTCTTTTAACTAACATTGAGTCCATGGATTATACGCACCCATTCACCCTTCCATCATTGCTAGCCTTTCTTGTGTCGCGCAACTTTCGTCGTTACCATACACCCACCATTTACCTTCCTCAAAACAGCCACCATACCTACCTATTATGGCATTTCCATAGCCATTCCGAGATATATTGCCATGCAACTTTCCATAGTTCCGTTCATATGACATGCATTACTTTTGTCATATTGCTCTTTGCATGATCACGTAGTTGACATTGTATTTGTGGCAAGGCCACCTTCATAAATTTCATACATGTCACTCTTGATTCATTGCATATCCCAGTACACTGCTGGAGGCATTCATATAGAGTCATATCTTGTTCTAGCTTTGAGTTGTAAATCCATAAAAGTGTGATGATCTTCATTATTACAGCATTGTCCTAGTGAGGAAAGGATGATGAAGACTGTGATTCCCCCACAAGTCGGGATGAGACTTCGGACTTCACAAAAAGAAAAAAAGAAAGGCCAAAGAAAATAAAAAATAAAAGAAAAAGAGAAAAAGAGAAAAAAAGGAAAAAAATAAAATGAGAGAAAAAGAGAGAAGGGACAATGCTACTATCTCTTTTTCCACACTTGTGCTTCAAAGTAGCACCATGATCTTCATGATAGGGAGTCTCATATGTTGTCACTTTCATATACTAGTGGGAATTTTTCATTATAGAACTTGGCTTGTATATTCCAATGATGGGCTTCCTCAAATGCCCTAGGTCTTCGTGAGCAAGCGAGCGAGTTGGATGCACACCCATTTAGTTTCTTTTGTTGAGCTTTCATATATTTATAGCTCTAGTGCATCCGTTGCATGGCAATCCCTACTCACTCACATTGATATATCTTAATGGGCATCTCCATAGCCCGTTGATACGCCTAGTTGATGTGAGACTTTCTTCTCCTTTTTGTCTTCTTCACAACCACCATTCTATTCCACATATAGTGCTATGTTCATGGCTCACGCTCATGTATTGCGTGAAAGTTGAAAAGGTTTGAGATTACTAAAGTATGAAACAATTGCTTGGCTTGTCATCGGGGTTGTGCATGATTAAATACTTTCTGTGATTAAGATAGAGAAACAGCCAGACTATATGATTTTGTAGGGATAACTTTCTTTGGCCATGTTATTTTGAGAAGACATGATTGCTTTGATTAGTATGCTTGAAGTATCACCATTTTCATGTTAATATGAACTTTTATTTTGTATCATTTGGATCTGAACATTCATGCCACAACAAAGAAAATTACATTATAAATTATGCTAGGTAGCATTCGACATCAAAGATTCTGTTTTTATCATTTACCTACTCGAGGACGAGCAGGAATTCTTGGGGATGCTTGATACGTCTCCAACGTATCTATAATTTTTTATTGTTCCATGCTATTATATTACCCCTTTTGGATGTTTATAGGCTTTATTTTACACATTTATATCATTTTTGGGACTAACCTACTAACTGGAGGCCCAGCCCATATTGTTGTTTTATTGCCTGTTTCAGTATTTCGAAGAAAAGGAATATCAAACGGAGCCAAACGGAATGAAACCTTCGGCAACGTGTTTTTTTGGAAGATTATCATCCTGGAGGCTTGGAGATCAAGTCAGAAGATCCTCGAGGAGCCCAGGAGATAGCCCCCCCCCCTACAGGGCGTGGCCCCCTGTCTCGTGGACCCCTCGAGCACCTCCCGGCCGACTTCTTTCGCCTATATATGCCTACGTACCCTAAAACCATCGAAAATCAAGATAGATCAGGAGTTCCGCCGCCGCAAGCCTCTGTAGCCACCAAAAACCTCTCAGGAGCCCGTTCTGGCACCCTACTGGAGGGGGAATCCATCACCGGTGGCCATCTTCATCATTCCGGCGCTCTCCATGACGAGGAGGGAGTAGTTCACCCTCGGGGCTGAGGGTATGTACCAGTAGCTATGTGTTTGATCTCTCTCTCTCTCTCTCTTTTGTTCCCTCTATGGCACGATCTTGATGTATCCCGAGCTTTGCTATTATAGTTGGATCTTATGATGTTTCTCCCCCTCTACTCTTTTGTGATGAATTGAGTTTCCCCTTTGAAGTTATCTTATCGGATTGAGTCTTTTATGAGAACACTTGATGTATGTCTTGCCGTGCTTATCTATGGTGACAATGGGATATCATGTGCCACTTGATGTATGTTTTGCTGACCAACTTGCGGGTTCCGCCCATGAAACTATGCATAGGGGTTGGCACACGTTCTTGACTCTCCGGTAGAAACTTTGGGGCACTCTTTGAAGTACTTTGTGTTGGTTGGATGAATCTGAGATTGTGTGACGCATATCGTATAATCATGCCCACGGATACTTGAAGTGACAATGGAGTATCTAGGTGACATTAGGGTTTTGGTTTATTTGTATCTTAAGGTGTTATTCTAGTACGAACTCTTTAATAGATCGATCCGAAAGAATAACTTTGAGGTGGTTTCGTACCCTACCATAATCTCTATGTTTGTTCTCTGCTATTAGTGGCTTTGGAGTGACTCTTTGTTGCATGTTGAGGGATTGTTATATGATCTATCTATGTTATTATTGTTGAGAGAACTTGCACTGGTGAAAGTATGAACCCTAAGCCTTGTTTCCTATCATTGCAATACTGTTTACGCTCACTTTTATCATTAGTTACCTTGTTGTTTTTATTATTTCAGATTACAAATACCTTTATCTACTATCCCTATTGCACTTGTATCACCATCTCTTCGCCGAACTAGTGCACCTATACAATTTACCATTGTATTGCGTGTGATGGGGACAGAAGAGACTCTTTGTTATTTGGTTGTAGGGTTGCTTGAGAGAGACCATCTTCATCCTACGCCTCCCACGGATTGATAAACCTTAGGTCATCCACTTGAGGGAAATTTGCTACTGTCCTACAAACCTGTGCACTTGCAGGCCCAAGAACGTCTACAAGAAGAAGGTTGTGTAGTAGACATCAAAATGTACCTTGGACGATCGGCTCTGCGAACTTGACAACCTTCCTGTGCTCGACCATTGGCTACGCCATCATTGTAGGCATGCCTCCCGGGAAAGCAAAGGCAACTGGCATAGGATCTTGAACCACTGGTTGATCTTGACTGATGCCAAGGCTAAAGCTCGGTGGGGTGAAGGCCATTGGGTGCCTCTCATGCCTACTGTCCGGACCGCGAACAACTTGTGGGGCAGAATCCAACAGTGAAAGATCAACAAACATATCTGAATCGGCCGCTGCAGAATCATCGGGCTTATTTGTAGGGCGGGGTGTGTTGTCAGCGATATCAGTTGCAGCTTTCTTGAAAATCTTCTTGTTTGGGCTGTAGGGGACACCAACATTGACTGGAGCTTGGAAGTGCGCAGATTTAAGCTTGGGTTTTCCATTGCGGGTAAAGGCGCAGTCTACTCCGGACGTTCACCTCCATCACTCGTGCCCGGCTTGACACCTGCATCAGTTGTACTCCGGTCTTCCGATTTCTCCATAACATTGCTTTTGGCAGGTGGCGGGAATAGTGTGGACGCAGGAACATAACCAGACTCATCTCTGCTGCTCCTAGCTACAGCTGGTGCGTTGGGTATGTCTGTTGATTGCTTGCGGGGGCTACGATGCCTAGGTGGAAGACCAGCACGTGAAACAGTCACCTTAGCAATATCTGCACCGCTAGGAGCTGGAGTTGTTGTGCCAAGACTCTCACCTGTAGATGGCATATCATTATGAACTGCCGCCTCAGCCACTTCTGTCGTGGACACAGGAGTGCCACCATGCACGCGCTTGGAATCAGTGTCAGATGAGCGGGAATCTTCCTTGCTTAGGTTGGTCTCGGGAGCATCCACTTCAATGCTTGTTGATGGGGTGGCATGGCTCACAGCAGCATCCTTCATTGCCAAAAGAGTGGGCAATATTTCAGCTCTCCTGGCAGATACTGACTTGTCACTCCACGATGTATGGATGCCTGTTGTTCTAGCCTGCACATCTGCAACCGGCGGAGATGGTCGGCCACTTGCGTCAGAGTTAGTGGGAACAGTTGACGGTGTAGCAGTAGTTTTGTCGACTGGCGCCTCATGAACATCTGAGTTGCCACCTGTTGACAACTTTGAATGAAGGCGTTTGAGTGGGTCCCTAATGATATGCTTGGCCGCGCGTGTAGTAGTCTTCTTCACCCTGCAAAAAAGAAAGCACATGAAAAAGGTATTAAGAAATGAACAAAAAATATTTGCCATGGTAGAAATCTAAAAAAAATGAAAAGTAGGTGGAAAAGCTGGTAGATGCCATGTAGGTGGAATAAGAGTTGCCATGTGGCATAGTTAGCAGTTGCCATGCAAATCCAGCAAGAGTTGCCGTGCTAGCAAACTTGAAGGATGATAAAAATGTCTGATCTGACGGGAATGCAATTTCAAAACTAGGTATGTGGTGAGCACACAAGCCAATGCAAAGATGGAAGTTACCATACAGGTACAAAAAGAAATGCCATTTGGCCTAGATAGCAGTTGCCATGCAAAAACAAGCAGGAGTTTCCATGCAGTTAAAAAGGAATGAGATCATTTTAAAAACAGCAGTTGCCATGTGGGACTGATGACAGAAGCCCGTGTGGCAAGCTGAACAGATGCATTGAAAAATCAAAAAAATAGCACTATGGCAATGAAAGAACATGGAAAACCTACTTCTTGACTGGCTTTCTCATGTCTGGCAACACGACAGGATCCCCGGTGTTGGACGTCGTCGTACGAGGAGATGACCTGGTGGAATGGGTGTCACCAGTAATGGGGGCACCTTTGTTCAACCGAGCAAAAACACGGGTTGGCGTTGGTGCCTGTTTCTTTGTAACTTCTCGTCCACCAGCTATCGCCTCACTGCACGTATAAGATGGAGGCAAAAAAGGTGGCAATTGTCAGATAGCAAACTCATTGCCGCGCTTAGCAAAACAAATGCAAAAAGGGGGTCAGTCTGTTCAAGACAAAACAAAACACTAAAATACAAGTCGAACCTCCTCCTAGCAACTACGGGATCGGTCCTAGACCTCTTGCTAGGAGAACCCTGCCCAACATCCTCTGAAGCCCTCCCCCTCTTTGAGGGAAACACCCCCTCGCCTCTCGCAGCCATATGTTCTTTGACTTTCTCCGGTGGGGGGACATCTGGTGCATCCTTGCCCTTCTTACCACCTGCACGAACTTCAACATGTTCATCATCATCGGTGTCGTGTTGCACGTTCTCCATGTCATCATCGTCATCCTTGTTGAGACCAACGTCTCCATCTAGTTCATCTTGTGTGTCAGCAAGCTCTTGGGAACTGTTGTAGTCGTACCGGCCACGGCAACCAGTTGGCTGATGTGTCCGCTCTGGGACAAATGTAGTGAACTGCCTCACAACCGCGTCGCTGTCAGAGCCATTAAGGGATGTCCTACCCTCAACCAACTTCCCGAGCAAGCTGGTCATTCCGGATGCAAACTGCCCAATTAGATGCTCAACAGGCACCCTCGCCTGTGCACGAAACAAGAAGTAGCAATAACCAACCATATTACAGTCACTTGCACGAGATAAAAAGTAATCCAAGACAACCATAGATATATACCTTTGATTACCTCAATAGGGCAAGACGGAGCTGAGTGCACGTCCATCCACTTTCCAAAGTTTTGAGGCCCCCCAAAAACGTTGTAGTCTATAGCATGCTTGGCCATCAGCCGAAAATAACCAAAAAATAGCTAGGATGTAAGAGAGAGAATGATGAACACTGACTAGCAGTTCATGTATTGCAAATACAACAAAAAAAAGAAGACGAGAATATAAGTTTCAGCACGGATGATAGAGTTGCCATGTGGAGTGAGACATGGATACCATGCGCAGACAGCCATGGCTAACAAAGGTAGTCATCTCTTGTTAACCACAGACAGTTGCCATATGACGATTTTTTCATATGTTATGCCGCAAAAATTTGTAAGAATGTCGTGTAGAGAAAGAAACCAGCACTAACCTGCAGTTTTCTATATTTGGTATCAGTTACCCTGTCTGCAGCAATCACAACCTTGATAGCATCGTAAGTCCACACAGAAACAGCAAACTTGTGCATAGGCGGCGGGCCTCCTGTCCTAGTGAAATCCACGATGGACAGATCAAGACAGTCGATGTACATGAGCTGATGTGCAACAATTTTGAAAAGAAAGAAATATTAGTTGCCATCATGGTGTTTTGCCAAAAATAGGCTAATGTATGTTCCTACAATCATCAAGTTGAAGTTCATGAAAAGAGAAAAGAAGAAGTTGCCATTTGTAAGTGCTAGTTGCCATCTGTATGTGCTAGTTGCCATCATAGTATGATGGCAGTTGCCATGTTGTCATGATGGCAGTTGCCATATTGTCATGATGGCAGTTGTCGTCTTGTTATGATCAGGTTGCCATGCATGAATAAAGGTGTTAAAGAGTGTTCACAGAAAGGACTGGTAAAAAATATCATTAAATGCAGTCGACAACCCTTCTGGTACATCTTGCTTGAGAATGCATCATGCAGGAAGTCGGCAATGAACTTACACCAATTCATGTTCTTCACATCTTTCAGTTTCTCCTGCACCGCACAATTTTCAGGACAATGAGTTGCCATATCAGAAATCAAATGGAAAAAACATCAAAAAAACTGTCAATGACTAGCTTGCAAAAGATTGAAGGAAAAATAATGGAGTAAAGATAGATCATTCACCAGGATGGGGAAGCATTTGTTGCTTGGGCGAAGAGAAGTTGTCGGCGCAAAAATAGCTGAGATGAGGTACATGAGTAGTTTCATCTTAAAAACCTCGCCATGGGTTGTCATGGCCTGCAGCGAATCCGCCAGGAAAGACGTGTTCGGCATGGATTCCAACCCAGGAAACAAACGGGGGAACAACATTTCCTCGATCTTATTATTGACCTCATACGGGACTTTGATTTCTCCACGGGGCACACCCAAAGTGCAGAACACGGATTCCTCGTTCAGCGGCAGTCTTCCACATCCCGGAATCACAAATTCCCTGGAGGCGGGGTCGTAAATCTCACCAAGCCAGTCGCATACAGGGTTGACTAGATTCGTGCATCGGACATCCATCAGAGCCTGCATACCCATCTCAGCAGCAACTCCCTTCTGATCACCGGCAATCTGTCAGTCAATGAAGTCAGTCGTTCCTGCGAGGCCCTATTGCGAGTACGTTTCTTCTTCTGCAAAAACAGACAAATGATCATTTGTTGCCATGTTTTCTCTGTCATGAAATTTTAATTCATAACAGACGACTGCAAGCTCGAGGTGGCAACCAATAACATATGCAGGAGGAGGAGGGGTGTGGGTAGTTACCTCATCGCCGTCTTTTCTCCGTCCAGTTGCCCGATTCTGCTATGGTGGATCCATGAAATCATCATCATCATTTTGATGATCACCGCGAGCCATTCTGCTGAGGTAAGAACAGACCAAATTGTCAGGGTGGAAATGAAATGTAGGAAGTAAGCAGTTGCCACCTAACAGAATGTACTTGCCGCATGGGCTCGATTGAAAATGGCAACTAGTGAATGCAAATATCACATGAACACACACGCACCCCCCTATGATTGCAGAAAACATAAATGTGGCAATTAAGCACATTGGTTTCATTTGAAAAAAATGTACAGGTCGTAATGCACTTGAAAACAAAAATGTTGAAGTTGCCATGTTAGCAGAAGATATTACAAAAGAAAGCCACAAATCTTCCACTGCACAAACATAAAATGTGGCAGCTCACACCCTGTCCTCATACAAAAATGACTTGCCATGTGTTCAATGGCAAAAAAGTGCTAGGTTGAAATTGCCATGTTAAAATGCAACACAGAATTCAAAAAAGCGATGAAAAACATCTACTGAACAACCTGAAATTGCAACGCACACACTGACCTCATATCAAAAATGAGTTGCCATTTAGTGCAGACAAAATATGTTCAGATATCACAAGTCAGCATGGCAAAACACGAAACTGGGTCTGCCGTATAATGAATTTGCCACATTATACTGCCTATAGCATGGCAACAGACATGTTGTGTTCAGACAAATACTTGCCACATGGAAAGCATATATATGGCAGCTGACACAGTTGATGTGCAAATTAGTTGCCATCTAGTGCACATAGTTGCTGAAACTAACAAGACTACCAAGTTACTATACTTTGACATGCCACATTATCCTGTCAGTTGCCACGAATCAGCATGGCAACTCACAAAAATTTGGGTATGTAGTACAGCCAATTTTGCCACATTATCCTGCATACAACATGGCAACAGCTACAATGTGTTCACATAAATACTTGCTACATGGAAAACATATATGTGGCAACTGACACAGTTGATGTGGACATTAGTTGCCATCAAGTGCAAATGGTTGCTGAAACTGCAATGACTACCTATTTACTACTCTTTACCGTGCCTACAATGTGGCAACAGCCACAGCGTGTGCGCGAAATTAGTTGCCACATGGAAAGCATATCTGGGCCAACTATCACAGTCAATCAGGAAAATAGTTGCCGCATGGAAAGCATATTTCTGGCAACTATCACAGTCAATCAGGAAATTAGTTGCCATACAGTCATGATAGTTACTCAAACTACCATGTTTGCCTTCATACTACACTTTGAAAAACAACTACCTAGATCTAGGGTTCAATGGCAACTATCATGACTTGAAATTCATCGCCAAAATTCTCCCCGAACTGATCGCAAATAGCAATTCGAAGCAATGCGCAACTATCAGACAGAAAAAATGACGGCCCAATCCCAAGGCACAACTAGTATGTGGCTCCAGACAGGCCGAACCACATCGGCACGACCGCCACCGCGGCAGCGACGAAACTACCCAGTGCCACCGAAAACAGCAAGCACAGGACTCCACCGCCGGCGGGAACGCCGGTGCATCGCGAACCCCCCTGAATCTCTATGAATCACGAGCGAAGCATCAAACACGGAGGGCAGGGGAGAAAATGTAGGCAAGGATTTTTGAGAGTTGGAGGGAGCATTACCTTCAATCTATAGGCGCTCCAGCGAAGCCGCTCCGGTCCGGCGAGCACACCGACAGCCGCGAATGCCGTCGACTCTTCCGCCTCCACCGTCACCTTATCCCCTCGTCTTCTCCTCCAATCGACTGAAATGTGAAGTGGGTTGTGCGGGCAACTATGGGGAGGAGTAAATGGAACCGTGAGGGGGAGGGGGGCGAAGTGCACGATGTGTTTGACGTCAACCACGGTCGGCGCGTGGCGTGCGGGCGCAGAGCAGTTCCACCGCACGCCACCGAGTGGCAACCGCTGACCGCGGGGGGGGGGGCAACTGGCGTGTGGGAAAACTATGTCACACACCACACACGCGCCTTGTCCTATGTGGCACAAAAAATCGACCAGAACGTGCCAAGATTCGTGCATACACTGCTGGACGGCGATGGATGCGTGTGGTTGAGATGGCTAACGCCCACACGTGTGGGCGTTAACATTTCCGTTGATTTATAACAAATTTGTAACCCTCAAAATAAAACAAATTTGTAGGAATTCATAAGGATAGAAATTTCATAGGAAATTTTTCTTTGGAGCCCTCTAGTTTGTATGAATGGATTCTTATTTCTATATAGGATAGGGACCAATTCTTCACATTTAAAGAAAAACTACATTAGTCTAGACTCGGTGAAAAGAATTCTTCGAGTCGTCTGTTGCGCCGGAGCCTCCCGTGGCTGGCTCCCTGGTGTACTCACGAGCATCCGATCTATGCGTCCTTGGCGGGTGGGCCATGGACGTGGCTGAGGCCACTATCATGGGGTGTTTTCCGTCTCTACAGCGTGCGCTACAACGTCAGTGTCGGGCGAGGACGGGTCCGCCTGGCAGCGTCGGTGGCACCATGCCAAGATGGTTCGCACGCGTGAGGCTCATGCGTGAGCCTTGCTTGACTGTGTCATGTTGTTTCGCTCGCGCGAGACGTGAGCGCGCGGGGTGCAGCGTCATTCGCCTCCTACCCGACCTTGCCATGTGGTGCTATGAGGGGCTTCTATACACGGATGGTGTTCTGTTTTTTTCTTTTGCTCTTGCCATGAGTGTGGGACGTTTGGCCTGCATCCTCGCAGGCGTCGTTGCTAGATCTGACTCGCACATCCCTTTCGAAGGCTGATACGTCTCCAACGTATCTATAATTTTTTATTGTTCCATGCTATTATATTACCCCTTTTGGATGTTTATGGGTTTTATTTTACACATTTATTTCATTTTTGGGACTAACCTACTAACCGGAGGCCCAGCCCGCATTGCTGTTTTTTTGCCTATTTCAATATTTCTAAGAAAAGGAATATCAAACAGAGTCCAAACAGAATGAAACCTTCAGGACCGTGATTTTTGGAACGAATGTGATCCAGAGGACTTGGAGTGCAAGCCAAGAAGCAGCCGAGGCCTCCACGAGATAGGAGGGCCCGCCCCCCTTATAGGGCACGCCCCCTGTCTCGTGGGCCCCTCGGGCGACCACCGACGTACTTCTTCCTCCTATATAAGCCTACGTACCCCGAAAACATCAAGGGAGCCAACGAAACACAATTTCCACCGTCGTAACCTTCTGGTTCCGCGAGATCTCATCTTGGAGCCTTCGCCGGCGCTCCGCCGGAGGGGGAATCGACCACGGAGGGCTTCTACATCAATACCATAGCCCCTCCGATGAGTTGTGAGTAGTTTACTGATAACCCACAAGTATAGGGGATCGCAACAGCTTTCGAGGGTAGAGTATTCAACCCAAATTTTTTGATTCGACACAAGGGGAGCCAAAGAATATTCTTGAGTATTAGTAGTTGAGTTGTCAATTCAACCACACCTGGATAACTTAGTATCTGCAGTAAAGTATTTAGTAGGAAAATTGGTATGATAATAATAGTAACGATAGCAAAAGTAAAGATAAATGTTTTTGGGTTTTTGTAGTAGTTGTAACAGTAGCAACGGAAAAGTAAATAAGCGAAGAACAATATGTGAAAAGCTCGTAGGCAATGGATCAATGATGGATAATTATGCCGGATGCGATTCCTCATGCAATAGTTATAACATAGGGTGATATAGAACTAGCTCCAATTCATCAATGTAATGTAGGCATGTATACTGTAAATAGTCATACGTGCTTATGGAAAAGAACTTGTATGACATCTTTTGTCCTACCCTCCCGTTGCAGCGGGGTCCTTACGGAAACTAAGGGATATTAAGGCCTCCTTTTAATAGAGAACCGGAACAAAGCATTAGCACAAAGTGAATACATGAACTCCTCAAACTACGGTCATCACCGAGAAGTATCCCGATTATTGTCACTTCGGGGTTGTCGGATCATAACACATAATAGGTGACTATATACTTGCAAGATAGGATCAAGAACACACATATATTCATGAAAACATAATAGGTTCAGATCTGAAATCATGGCACTCAGGCCCTAGTGACCAGCATTAAGCATAGCAAAGTCATAGCAACATCAATCTCAGAACATAGTGGATACTAGGGATCAAACCCTAACAAAACTAACTTGATTACATGGTAAATCTCATCCAACCCATCACCGTCCAGCAAGCCTATGATGGAATTACTCACGCACGGCAGTGAGGATCATGAAATTGGTGATGGAGGATGGTTGATGATGACGACGGCGACGAATCCCCCTCTCCGGAGCCCCGAACGGACTCCAGATCAGCCCTCCCGAGAGAGATTAGGGCTTGGCGGCGGCTCCGTGTTGTGAAACGCGATGAAACTTTCTCCTTGATTTTTTTTCTCCACGAGACGGTATATATGGAGTTGGAGTTGAGGCCGGGAGGTGTCCAGGGGGGCCACGAGATAGGGGGCCGCGCCCTAGGGGGCGCGCCCCCTTGTCTCATGCACAGGCCGTGGGCTCCCTGGCACTAATTCTTTCTCCAAAAAATCTTATTAAATCTGAAAAGTGCCTCCGTGGATTTCCAGGACATTCCGAGAACTTTTCTTTTCTACACATAAAACAACATCATGGCAGTTCTGCTGAAAACAGCGTCAGTCCGGGTTAGTTTCATTCAAATCATGCAAGTTAGAGTCCAAAACAAGGGCAAAAGTGTTTGGAAAAGTAGATACGTTGGAGACGTATCAACTCCCCCAAGCTTAAACCATTGCTTGTCCTCAAGCAATTCAGTTGATAAACTGAAAGTGATAAAGAAAAACTTTTACAAACTTTGTTGCTCTTGTTGTTGTAACATGAAAAGCCAGCATTCAAGTTTCAGCAAATATTATGAACTAACCATACTAACAATAACACATATGTCTCACAATTACTCATATCAATAACATAATCGGCTAGCGAGCCATAATAATAAAACTCGGATGACAACACTTTCTCAAAATAATCATAACATGATATAACAAAATGGTATCTCGCTAGCCCTTTCTGAGACCGCAAAACATAAATGCAGAGCACCTTTAAAGATCAAGGACTGACTAAATATTGTAATTCATGGTAAAAGAGATCCAGTCAAGTCATACCCAATATAAACCAATAATAATGAATGCAAATGACAGTGTGCTCTCCAGCGGGTGCTTTTTAATAAGAAGGGTGATGACTCAACATAGAAGTAAATAGATAGGCCCTTCGTAGAGGGAAGCAGGGATTTGTAGAGGTGCCAGAGCTCGATTTTAAAATAGAGATTGAATAACATTTTGAGCGGCATACTTTTGCTATCAACGCAACAACTATGAGATGGTTGTATCTTCCATACTACATGCATTATAGGTAGTTCCCAAACAGAATGGTAAAGGTTTATACTCCCCCAACCACTAATAAGCATCAATCCATGGCTTGCTCGAAGCAACGAGTGCTTCCAACATACAACAGCCCTGGGCGAGTTTTGTTTAATTATTTTGATTTTCTTTGATCTTTTTGGATCATGGGACTGGGCATCCCGGTTACTGGCCCTTTCTCGTGAATGAGGAGCGGAGTCCACTCCTCTTGAGAACAACCCACCTAGCATGGAAGATATAGGTAGCCCTAGTTGAAACATGAGCTGCTCGAGCATACAAAACGGAATTTCATTTGAAGGTTTAGAGTTTGGCACATACAGGAACGGTAGGTAAATACCGCATATAGGAAGGTATAGTGGACTCATATGGAACAACTTTGGGGTTTAAGGAGTTTGGATGCACAAGCAGTATTCCCGCTTAATACAGGTGAAGGCTAGCAAAAGACTGGGAAGCAACCAACTGAGAGAGCGACAACAGTTGTAAACATGCATTAAAATTAATTTACACCGAGTACAAGCATGAGTAGGATATAATCTACCATGAACATAAATATCATGAAGGCTATGTTGATTTGATTCAACTACATGCGTGAACATGTGCCAAGTCGAATCACTTAATACATTCAAAGGAGGATACCATCCCATCATACCACATCAAAATCATTCTAATAGCATGTTGGCATGCAAGGTAAACCATTATAACTCATAGCTAATCAAGCATGGCACAAGAAACTATAATCTCTAAATGTCATTGCAAATATGTTTACTTCATAATAGCTGACTCAGGAATGATGAACTCATCATATTTACAAAAACAAGAGAGGTCAAGTTCATACCAGCTTTTCTCGCCCCAATAAGTCCATCATATATCATCATTATTGCCTTTCACTTGCACGACCGAGCGATGTGTATAATAATAAGAGTGCATGTCCATTGGACTAAGCTGGAATCTGCAAGCATTCAACTCAAGAGAGAAGACAAGTAATATGGGCTCTAGGTTAAATAAACAATCATGCATATAAGAGCCACTAAGCATTTTCAATATGGTCTTCTCGACCCCCAAAAGAAAGAAAAGAAAATTAAACTATTTACACGGGAAACCTCCCAACAAGCAAAAAGAAGAACTAGAAATCTTTTTGGGTTTTCATTTTAATTTCTACTACAAGCATGGAAATTAAACTAACTAATTTTTTTGGTTTTTCTCAAGGTTTATCAAACACACAAGAAGAAAACTAGAAAAAGAAATTTAAACTAACATGGATAATACAATGAAAGAGTATGAGCACCGACGACTAGTGTGTGAACATGAATGTAAAGTCAGTGAGAAATACGTACTCCCCCAAGCTTAGGCTTTTGGCCTAAGTTGGTTTAATACCAAGGACCACCGCTACTCTCCCCGGTGTAGTGGGAGGTGTAATCAGGGTACCACTGGCTGGTCATCTCCGGATCCCACTGGACAGATGATGCACGATAAGGGTCCAGTTCAGGTTCCGGCTCAGGTTCAGGTTCTGGAGTAAAAGCTTGGGCTAGATGGTTGTTCACCGCTTCCGGCGTAACAAGGCGATTTTCTGCAAGCAAGTCAAATAACAAAGGTGCAGGCAAAATAATAAACTCAAAGTGTTTCTTATTGAATCTAAGTCTATACAAGAGCATCTTCTCTTCGTTGTCAACAATAAACTTGTGTGCTACCATGCTCTTGTAATCTAAAATGTGAGGAGGTAATTTTGTCTCCTCCTCCTCAAGGTGCCTAATGGGTATCTGAAAATGTTCAGCAAGACGTGCAGCATAGATACCTCCAAATATGGGGCCTTTTGTACGATTCAGGGCTAGCCGTTTAGCAACGACGGCACCCATACTAAAAGTATTGTCTACCAGCAAAGCATGTTGAAGAATAATAATATTTGGAACGCTCAAATTTCCACTATTCCCACGACCAATCAAGCATCTACTAGCAAATATGGCAAAGTAGCATAAAACAGGAAAGTGTATGCTAGAGACTTTTGCCTCGGAACCCTTCTTTGGCTCCTCTACAGCGATAGTATTAACAAAGCCATCCACATCTTTACGATGGGGTTCCTCTAATTCTCCCTCATAAGGTATCCTACACACCGCGCAAAAATCATGTAAAGACATTTCTCTGAATTCATCATATAAATGAAATGATACTGCAGGCGGTGACTTCTTAGGATAATAATAAAAGTTTTGCACGAAAGTATTGGTAAGTAAGAGATACTGATCGATTCGGTCGTTCATGAAACCGGTGAGGCCTGCAGTCCCGATTAAAGCATAAAAGTCTTCATGAATTCCGGCTTCTTTCAAGAAATCCTCACACGGCCATTCACATGACCGTACTTCCGCTAAGCGAGGAAGATTATACTTGGGTTTTTCCTTCTCTTTGTCTTGTTTTTCCTTAGAGCTTTGGCTAGAAGAGCCTTTAAAGAACCTCCTTAACATTTTCTAAAAATTTCTAAAATTTTAGTAACTTCAAAATGAAAGTGAATAAAACTAAACAAGATTGATAGCAACTACTCCTCCAAGTGCCTAGAGCCTATATCATGCATTGGAATTGCTTGGGACCTCAAAAATTTAACATGCAAGCTCAAGAACATGGTCACCTATGCAGCAAAAATTTGCAATGAATAAAGCACTAGAACAAAAACTAATTGGACCAATGGAGGAGTCACATACCAAGCAACAATCTCCCAAAGCAGTTTTGCGAATGGAGCTTTGAGCTAAGAGATCAAAAATCGCAGCAAAACGAGCTAGAACTCGGGCTTGAGCTGGATGGGGATTTTTTGGGGTAGGAGATGAAGTGTGTGGGTGCTGGCATAAGTGAAGGGGGGCCACCAGGGGCCCACGAGATAGTGGGGCGCGCCCTACAGGGGGAGCGGTGTTTTCAGTGCCTAAAATCCTCAAATATTCCAGAAAAAATCATACTAAATTTGCAGGGCATTTGGAACACTTTTATTTTCAGACTATTTTTTAATGCACGGGTAATTTAGAATACAGACGGATAATACTATTTTTGCTTTATTTATTCTAAATAACAGAAAGTAAAAAGACGGTACATAAGGTTGTGCCTTCTAGTTTCATCCATCTCGTGATCATCAAAATGAACCCACTAACAAGGTTGATCAAGTCTTGTTAACAAACTCATTCTGAATAACACGGAACCAGAGAAATTTTGAATAACACTAAGTTACCTCAACGGGGATATGAAAATCCCCAACAATAAGAATATCGTACTTTTTCTTGACAGTAGGGAGAGGAAATTCAAAACCTCCAAAAATAATAGTTGAAACTTTTTCAATAGAATTGATACTATGAACTTGAGATTGTTTCCTCGGAAAGTGTATCGTATGCTCATTACCATTAACATGAAAAGTGACATTGCCTTTGTTGCAATCAATAACAGCCCTTGCAGTATTAGGAAAAGGTCTACCAAGGATAATAGGCATACTATCATCCTCAGGAATATCAAGAATAACAAAGTCCGTTAAGATAGTGACATTTGCAACTACAACAGGCACATCCTCACAAATACCGACATGTATAGCAGTTGATTTATCAGCCATTTGCAAAGATATTTCAGTAGGTGTCAACTTATTCAATTCAAGTCTACGATATAAAGAGAGAGGCATAACACTAACACCGGCTCCAAGATCACATAAAGCAGTTCTAACATAGTTTCTTTTAATAGAGCATGGTATAGTTGGTACACCCGGATCTCCAAGTTTCTTTGGTATTCCACCCTTAAAAGTGTAATTAGCAAGCATGGTGGAAATTTCACCTTCTGGTATCTTTCTTTTATTAGTAATGATATCCTTCATATACTTAGCATAAGGATTTACTTTAAGCATATCAGTTAAGCGCATACGTAAGAAAATAGGTCTAATCATTTTAGCAAAGCGCTCAAAATCCTCATCATCCTTTGACTTGGATGGTTTAGGAGGAAAGGGCATGGGTTTCTGAACCCATGGTTCTCTTTCTTTACCGTGCTTCCTAGCAACAAAATCTCTCTTATCATAACATTGATTCTTTGATTGTGGGTTATCAAGATCAACAGCAGGTTCAATCTCTACATCATTTTCTTTGCTAAGTTGAGCATCAACATGAACATTATCATTAACATTATCACCAGGTTCATGTTCATCACCTGATTGTGTTTCAGCATCAGAAATAGAAATATCATTGGGATTCTCAGGTGTGTCTACAGTAGGTTCACTAGAAGCATGCAAAGTTCTATCATTTTTCTTCTTCTTCTTTTTAGAAGAACTAGGTGCCTCTAAATTGTTTCTCTGAGAATCTTGCTCGATTCTCTTAGGGGTGGCCTTCAGGATACAAAGGTTCCTGAGTCATTCTACCAGTTCTAGTAGCCACTCTAACCGCAAAGTCATTTTTATTATTCAATTCATCAAGCAAATCATTTTGAGCTTTGAGTACTTGCTTAACTTGAGTAGCAACCATAGAAGCATATTTGCTAACGCGGTGAAGTTCATCTTTAACTCTAGCCAGATTATCACCTACGCGTCCTATCTCGAAAGCATTATTCTTTAACTCTCTACCAACATAAGCATTAAAACTTTCTTGTCTAGCCATAAAGTCATCAAATTCATCTAAACAAGGGCTATGAAATTTAGTAGAGGGTATTTCAACTTTATCATATCTATAGAGAGAATTTACCTTTACTACCTGTGTCGGGTTACCAAGACAATGTGGTTCTTCAGGCGGTAAATTAAGACCATGTATTTCTTCAATAGGAGGTAAATTCTTAACATCTTCAGCTTTAATACATTTTTCTTTCATTGATTTCTTTGCCTCTTGCATATCTTCAGGACTGAGAAATAATACACCTCTCTTCTTCGGAGTGGGTTTAGGAATAGGCTCAGGAGTTGGCTCAATTGGTTTAGGAATTACTTCAGGAACTGGCTCAGGAAGAGTCCAATTATTTTCATTAGTCAACATATTATTCAATAGTATTTCAGCTTCGTCGACTGTTCTTTCCCTGAAAACACAACCAGCACAACTATCCAAGTAGTCCTTGGAAGCATCGGTTAGTCCATTATAAAAGATATCAAGTATTTCATTTTTCTTAAGAGGTTGATCAGGCAAAGCATTAAGTAACCGGAGAAGCCTCCCCCAAGCTTGTGGGAGACTCTCTTCTTTGATTTGCACAAAATTATATATTTCCCGCAAGGCAGCTTGTTTCTTATGAGCAGGGAAATACTTAGCAGAGAAGTAATAAATCATATCCTGGGGACTACGCACACAACCAGGAGCAAGAGAATTATACCAAGTCTTAGCATCACCCTTTAATGAGAACGGAAATATCTTAAGGATATATAAATAGCGAGACTTCTCATCATGAGTAAATAGGGTGGCAATATCATTCAACTTGGTAAGATGTGCCACAACAGTTTCAGATTCAAGGCCATAAAAAGGATCATATTCAACTAGAGTAATAATATCAGGATGAACAGAGAATTCATAATCCTTATCAGTAACACAGATAGGTGAAGTAGCAAAAGCAGGATCGGGTTTCATTCTAGCATTAAGAGACTGCTGCTTCCATTTAGCTAATAATTTCTTAAGATCATTTCTATCATTGCAAGCAAGAATTTCCATAGCAGCTGTTTCATGCATAACATAACCCTTAGGAACAACAGGTAAAACATAATCATTGGGGGGACCTTCATCATCACTATCATCAGTAATAGGATCTTTAGTAATTTCACTCCCCCTAAATCTAGCAAGTTGTTCATCTAGAAATTCACCTAATGGCACAGTAGTATCACGCACAGAAGTAGTTTCATCATGCATAGCAGAGGTGGCATCATCAATAACATGTGACATATCAAAATTCATAGCAGTCGCAGGTTTAGGTGTCGCAAGCCTACTAATAACGGAAGGAGAATCTAGTGCAGAGCTAGATGGCAATTCCTTACCTCCCCTCGTAGTTGAGGGCAAAATAGTAGTTCGATCGTCTTTCAAGTTCTTCATAGTGATCAACAGATATAAATCCCAAGTGACTCAGAGAATAGAGCTATGCTCCCCGGCAACAGCGCCAGAAATTAGTCTTGATAACCCACAAGTATAGGGGATCGCAACAGCTTTCGAGGGTAGAGTATTCAACCCAAATTTATTGATTCGACACAAGGGGAGCCAAAGAATATTCTTGAGTATTAGCAGTTGAGTTGTCAATTCAACCACACCTGGATAACTTAGTATCTGCAGTAAAGTATTTAGTAGCAAAAGTGGTATGATAATAATAGTAACGATAGCAAAAGTAAAGATAAATGTTTTTGGGTTTTTGTAGTAGTTGTAACAGTAGCAACGGAAAAGTAAATAAGCGAAGAACAATATGTGAAAAGCTCGTAGGTAATGGATCAATGATGGATAATTATGCCAGATGCGATTCCTCATGCAATAGTTATAACATAGGGTGATATAGAACTAGCTCCAATTCATCAATGTAATGTAGGCATGTATTCTGTAAATAGTCATATGTGCTTATGGAAAAGAACTTGTATGACATCTTTTGTCCTACCCTCCCGTTGCAGCGGGGTCCTTCCGGAAACTAAGGGATATTAAGGCCTCCTTTTAATAGGGAACCGGAATAAAGCATTAGCACATAGTGAATACATGAACTCCTCAAACTACGGTCATCACCGAGAAGTATCCCGATTATTGTCACTTTGGGGTTGTCGGATCATAACACATAATAGGTGACTATAGACTTGCAAGATAGGATTAAGAACACACATATATTCATGAAAACATAATAGGTTCAGATCTGAAATCATGGTAACAAGCATTAAGCATAGCAAAGTCATAGCAACATCAATCTCAAAACATAGTGGATACTAGGGATCAAACCCTAACAAAACTAACTTGATTACATGGTAAATCTCATCCAACCCATCACCGTCCAGCAAGCCTATGATGGAATTACTCATGCACGGCGGTGAGCATCATGAAATTGGTGATGGAGGATGGTTGATGATGACGACGGCGACGAATCCCCCTCTCCAGAGCCCCGAACGGACTCCAGATCAGCCCTCCCGAGAGAGATTAGGGCTTGGCGGCGGCTCCGTGTTGTGAAACGCGATGAAACTTTCTCCTTGATTTTTTTCTCCCCGAGACGGTATATACGGAGTTGGAGTTGTGGCCGGGAGGTTTCCAGGGGGCCCACGAGATAGGGGGCCGCGCCCTAGGGGGGCGCGCCCCCCTGTCTCGTGGACAGGTCGTGGGCCCCCTGGCACTAATTCTTTCGCCAAAAATTCTTATTAAATCTGAAAAGTGCCTCCGTGGATTTCCAGGACATTCCGAGAACTTTTCTTTTCTACCCATAAAACAACATCATGGTAGTTCTGCTAAAAACAGCGTCAGTCCGGGTTACTTTCATTCAAATCATGCAAGTTAGAGTCCAAAACAAGGGCAAAAGTGTTTGGAAAAGTAGATACGTTGGAGACTTATCATTTACCACAGACCTATGGGTCCATAGTTATTAGCTAGATGGCTTCTTCTCTCTTTTTGGATCTCGATACAATGTTCTCCCCCTCTCTTGTGGAGATCTATTCGATGTAAACTCTTTTTGCGGTGTGTTTGTCGAGATCCGATGAATTGTGGGTTTATGATCAAGTTTATCTATGAATAATATTTGAATCTTCTCTGAATTCTTTTATTCATGATTGAGTTATCTTTGCAAGTCTCTTCGAATTATCAGTTTGGTTTGGCCTACTAGATTGATCTTCCTTGCCATGGGAGAAGTGCTTAGCTTTGGGTTCAATCTTGCGGTGTCCTTACCCAGTGACAGAAAGGGTTGCAAGGCACGTATTGTATTGTTGCCATCAAGGATAAAAAGATGGGGTTTATATCATATTGCTTGAGTTTATCCCTCTACATCATGTCATCTTGCTTAATGTGTTACTCTGTTCTTTATGAACTTAATACTCTAGATGCAGGCAGGAGTCGGTCGATGTGTGGAGTAATAATAGTAGATGCAGGCAGGAGTCGGTCTACTTGTTGCGGACGTGATGCCTATGTGTTGGAAATATGCCCTAGAGGCAATAATAAATTAGTTATTATTATTATATTTCCTTGTTCATTATAATCGTTTATTATCCATGCTATAATTGTATTGATAGGAAACTCAGATACATGTGTGGGTACATAGACAACACCATGTCCCTAGTAAGCCTCTAGTTGATTAGCTTGTTGATCAATAGATGGTTACGGTTTCCTGACCATGGACATTGGATGTCGTTGATAACGGGATCACATCATTAGGAGAATGATGTGATAGACAAGACCCAATCCTAAGCCTAGCACAAAGATCGTGTAGTTCGTATGCTAAAGATTTTCTAATGTCAAGTATCATTTCCTTAGACCATGAGATTGTGCAACTCCCGGATACTGTAGGAATGCTTTGGGTGTACCAAACATCACAACATAACTGGGTGGCTATAAAGGTGCACTACGGGTATCTCCGAAGGTGTCTGTTGGGTTGGCACGAATCAAGACTAGGATTTGTCACTCCGTGTGACGGAGAGGTATCTCTGGGCCCACTCGGTAGGACATCATCATAATGTGCACAATGTGACCAAGGGGTTGATCATGGGGTGATGTGTTATGGAACGAGTAAAGAGACTTGCCGGTAAGGAGATTGAACAAGGTATCGGTATACCGACGATCGAATCTCGGGCAAGTACTATACCGGTAGACAAAGGGAATTGAATACGGGATTGATTGAATCCTTGACATCGTGGTTCATCCGATGAGATCATCGTGGAACATGTGGGAGCCAAAATGGCTATCCAGATCCCGCTGTTGGTTATTGGCCGGAGAGTTGTCTCGGTCATGCCTGCGTGTCTCCCGAACCCGTAGGGTCTACACACTTAAGGTTCGGTGACGCTAGGGTTGTATAGATATTAGTATGCGGTAACCCGAAAGTTGTTCGGAGTCTCGGATGAGATCCCGGATGTCACGAGGAGTTCCGGAATGGTGCGGAGGTAAAGATTTATATATAGGAAGTCCAGTTTCGGCCACCGGGAAAGTTTCGGGGGTCATCGGTATTGTACCAGGACCACAGGAAGGGTCTCGGGGGTCCACCGGGTGGGGCCACCTATACCGGAGGCCCTCATGGGCTGAAGGGGCATGGGAACCAGCCCCTGGTGGGCTGGTGCGCCCCCCTTGGGCCTCCCATGCGCCTAGGGTTGGAAAACCTAAGGGGTGGGGGCGCCTCATCTTGGCTTGGAGCCAAGCCACCCCTAGGGAAGCCGCCCCCCTCCCTAGATGGGATCTACAAGGGGCCAGCGCCCCCCCCCCCCCCATGGCCCCTATATATAGTGGAGGGGAGGGAGGGCAGCCAGACCTAAGTCCCTGGCGCCTCCCTCCCTCCGTGACACCTCTTCCTCCCCGCTTGCGCTTGGCGAAGCCCTGCCGGGATCCCGCTACATCCACCACCACGTCGTCGTGCTGCTGGATCTCCATCAACCTCTCCTTCCCTTGCTAGATCAAGAAGGAGGAGATGTCTCTCCCAACTGTATGTGTGTTGAACAAGGAGGTGTCGTCCGTTCGGCGCTAGGATCATCGGTGATTTCGATCACGACGAGTACGACTCCATCAACCCCGTTCACTTGAACGCTTCCGCTTAGCGATCTACAAGGGTATGTAGATGCACTCCCCTTCCCCTCGTTGCTAGATTACTCCATAGATTTATCTTGGTGATGCGTAGAAAATTTTTGAATTTCTGCTACGTTCCCCAACAGTGGCATCATGAGCTAGGTCTATGCGTAGTTTCTATGCACGAGTAGAACACAAGTTGTTGTGGGTGTTGTTTTTTGTTCAATATGCTTACCGTTACTAGTCCAATCTTGTTTTAACGGTATTGTGGGATGAAGCGGCCCGGACCGACCTTACACGTACACTTACGTGAGACAGGTTCCATCGACTGACATGCACTTGTTGCATAAGGTGGATAGCGGGTGCCAGTCTCTCCCACTTTAGTCGGATCGGATTCGATGAAAAGGGTCCTTATGAAGGGTAAATAGAAATTGGCATATCACGTTGTGGTTTTTGCGTAGGTAAGAAAAGTTCTTGCTAGAAACCCATAGCAGCCACGTAAAACATGCAAACAACAATTAGAGGACGTCTAACTTGTTTTTGCAGGGTATGTTATGCGATGTGATATGGCCAAAAGAATGTGATGAATGATATATGTGATGTATGATATTGATCATATTCTTGTAATAGGAATCACGACTTGCATGTCGATGAGTATGACAACCGGCAGGAGCCATAGGAGTTGTCTTAATTTATTGTATGACCTGCGTGTCAATGAACAACGCCATGTAATTACTTTACTTTATTGCTAAACCGTTAGCCATAGTAGTAGAAGTAATAGTTGGCGAGACAACTTCATGGAGACATGATGATAGTGATCATGGTGTCATGCCGGTGACGATGATGATCATGGAGCCCCGAAGATGGAGATAAAAAAGGAGCAAAATGATATTGGCCATATCATGTCACTTTTTGATTGCATGTGATGTTTATCATGTTTATGCATCTTATTTGCTTAGAACGACGGTAGTAAATAAGATGATCCCTCATTAAAATTTCAAGAAAGTGTTCCCCCTAACTGTGCACCGTTGAGAAAGTTCGTTGTTTCTAAGCACCACGTGATGATCAGGTGTGATAGATTCTAACGTTCACATACAACGGGTAAGCCAGATTTACACACGCGAAACACTTAGGTTGACTTGACGAGCCTAGCATGTACAGACATGGCCTCGGAACACAAGAGACCGAAAGGTCGAGCATGAGTCGTATGGTAGATACGATCAACATGAAGATGTTCACCAATGATGACTAGTCCATCTCACGTGATGATCGGACACGGCCTAGTTGACTCGGATCATGTAATCACTTAGATGACTAGAGGGATGTCTATCTGAGTGGGAGTTCATAAGATGAACTTAATTATCCTGAACATAGTCAAAAGGTCTTTGCAAATTATGTCGTAAGCTCGCGCTTTAGTTCTACTATTTTAGATATGTTCCTAGAGAAAAAAATTTAGTTGAAAGTTGATACTAGCGATTATGCGGACTAGGTCCGTAAACTGAGGATTGTCCTTGTTGCTTTGTAGAAGGCTTATGTCCTTAATGCACCACTCAGTGTGCTAAACCTCGAACGTCATCTGTGGATGTTGCGAACATCTGACATACACGTTCTGATAACTACGTGATAGTTCAGTTAAACGGTTTAGAGTTGAGGCACCAAAGACGATTTCGAAACGTCGCGAAACATATGAGATGTTTCGAGGGCTGAAATTGGGATTTCAGTCTCGTGCCCACGTCAAGAGGTATAAGACCTCTGCCGAGTTTCTTAGCCTGCAAACTAAGGGAGAAAAGCTCAATCGTTGAGCTTGTGCTCAGATAGTCTGAGTACCACAATCACTTGAATCGAGTGGGAGTTAATCTTCCAGATGAGATAGTGATGTTTCTCCAAAGTCATTGCCACCAAGCTACTAGAGCTTCGTGATGAACTATAACATATCAGGGATAGATATGATGATCCTTGAAGTATTCGCGATGTTTGACACCGCGAAAGTAGAAATCAAGAAGGAGCATCAATTGTTGATGGTTAGTGAAACCACTAGTTTCAAGAAGGGCAAGGGCAAGAAGGGATACTTCATGAAACGGCAAATCAGTTGCTGCTCTAGTGAAGAAACCCAAGGTTGAACCTGAACCCGAGACTAAGTGCTTCTGATATAAGGGGAACGGTCACTGAAGCGGAAATACCCTAGATACTTGGTAAATGAGAAAGGCTAGCAAGGTCGATAGAAGTATATTGGATATACATTATGTTAATGTGTACTTTACTAGTACTCCTAGTAGCACTAGGGTATTAGATACCGGTTCGGTTGCTAAGTGTTAGTAACTCGAAATAAAAGGCTACAGAATAAACGGAGACTAGCTAAAGGTGAGATGACGATATGTGTTGGAAGTGTTTTCCAATCTTGATGTGATCAAGCATCGCACGCTCCCTCTACCATCGAGATTGGTGTTAAACCTAAATAATTTTTATTTGGTGTTTGCGTTGAGCATAGACATGATTGGATTATGTCTATCGCAATACGGTTATTCATTTAAGGAGAATAATGGTTACTCTGTTTATTTGAATAATACCTTCAATGGTCTTGCACCCAAAATGAATGGTTTATTGAATCTCGATCGTAGTGATACACATGTTCATGCCAAAAGATATAAGATAGTAATGATAGTACCACCTACTTGTGGCACTGCCATGTAAGTCATATTGGTATAAAACGCATGAAGAAGCTCCATGTTGATGGATCTTTGGACTCACTCGTTTTTGAAAAGATTGAGACATGTGAACCATGTCTATTGGTATATACGCATGAAGAAACTCCATGCAGATGGACCGTTTGGACTCACTTGATTTTGAATCACTTGAGACATGCAAATCATACCATATGGGCAAGATGACTAAAAGCCTCGGTTTCAGTGAAATGGAACAAGGAAGCAACTTGTTGGAAGTAATACATTTTGATGTGTGCAGTTCAATGAGTGCTGAGGCATGCAGTGGATATCATTATGTTCTAACTTCACAAATGATTTAAGTAGATACTGAGTATATTTACTTGATGAAACACAAGTCTAGATTATTGAATGGTTCAAGTAATTTTAGAGTGAAGTTTAAGATCTTCGTGACAAGAGGATAAAATGTCTATGATATGATCATAGAGATGAATATCTGAGTTACAAATTTTGGCACGCAATTAAGACATTGTGGAAATTGTTTTACAATTAATACCGCCTGGAACACCATAGTGTGATGGTGTGTCCGAACATCATAGTTGCACCCTATTGGATATGGTGCGCACCATGATGTCTCTTATCGAATTACCACTATCGTTCATGGGTTAGGCATTAGAGACAACCGCAGTCACTTTAAATAGGGCACCATGTAATTCCGTTGAGACGACACCGTATGAACTATGGTTTGGAGAAACCTAAGTTGTCATTCCTTAAAAGTTTGGGGCTGCGATGCTTATGTGAAAATTTTTGATAAGCTCGAACCCAAAGCGGATAAATACATCTTCATAGGACACCCAAAATAGTTGGGTATACCTCCTATCTCAGATCCGAAAGCAAAAGGGATTGTTTCTAGTAACGGGTCCTTTCTCGAGGAAAAGTTTCTCTC
The DNA here is from genome assembly GCF_002162155.2 of Triticum dicoccoides. Taxonomy (NCBI): domain Eukaryota; kingdom Viridiplantae; phylum Streptophyta; class Magnoliopsida; order Poales; family Poaceae; genus Triticum; species Triticum dicoccoides. The sequence goes on from NC_041391.1 coordinate 593,246,037, forward strand.
GAAAGAATTGAGTGGGAGGATGGTGGAGACTTGATATGGTTAATGAACCATCACTTCAACTAGTGTGTAGCAGGGCATGGGAAGTTGTTCCTATGGCGCCTACACCAATTGAAGTGGAAGCTTATGATAGTGATCATGAAACTTTGGATCAAGTCACTACCAAACCTCGTAGGTCGACAAGGATGCGTACTGCGTCAGAGTGGTACATAATCCTGTCTTAGGAGGTCATGTTGCTAGACAACAATGAACCTACGAGCTATGGAGAAGCGATGGTGGGCCCGGATTCCGGCAAATGGCTCAAGGCCATAAAATCCGAGAGAGAGGATCCATGTATGAAACCAAAGTGTAGACTTTCGAAGAACTACTTAATGGTTGTGAGGCTGTTGGGTACAGATGGATTCTAAGAGGGAAGACAAACAATGATGGTATGTGTCACCATTAAGAAAGCTCAGCTTGTCGCTAAGATGTTTCCGACAAGTTCAAGGAGTTGACTACGATGAGACTATCTCACTCGTAGTGATGCTAAGAGTCTGTAGGAATCTTATTAGCAGTTACTGCATTATTTATGAAATCTTGCAGGTCAAAACATTGTTTCCTCGAAAAATTTCTTGAGGAAAGGTTGCATGTGATACAACCAGAAGGTTTCTGTCAATCCTAAAAGTTACTAACAAGTATGCAAAGCTCCAGCAATCCTTCTAAGGACTGGAGTAAGCATCTCGGAGTTGGAATATACACTTTGATGAGATGATCAAAGATTTTGGGTTTATACAAAGTTTATGATAAACTTGTATCTCCAAAGAAGTGAGTGGGAGCACTATAACATTTCTGATAAGTATATGTGAATGACATATTGTTGATTCGAAATGATGTAAAATTCCTGGAAAGCATAAAGGGTTGTTTGAAAGGAGTTTTTCAAGGGAAAACATGGATTAAGCTGCTTGAACATTGAGCATCAAGATCTATAAGGATAGATCAAAACGCTTAACGGTAGTTTCAAATGAGCACATACCTTGACATGATCTTGAAGGTGTTCAAGATGGATCAGTCAAAGAAAGAGTTCTTGCCTGAGTTGTAAGGTATGAAGTTAAGACTTAAAACTCGACCACGGTAGAAGAGAGAGAAAGGACGAAGGTCGTCCCCTATGCTTTAGACGTAGGCTCTACAGTATGCTATGCTGAGTACCGCACCTGATGTCTGCCTTGCCACATGTCTGGCAAGAGGGTACAAAGGTGATCAAGGAGTGGATCACCAGATAGCGGTCAAAATTGTCCTTGGAGTAAATAAGGACATGTTTCTCGATTATGGAGGTGATAAAGAGTTCGGCGTAAAGGGTTACGTCGATGCAAGCTTTAACACCTATCCGAATGACTCTGAGTAGCAAACCGGATACGTATAGTGGAGCAACCATTTGGAATAGCTCCAAGTGGAGCGTGGAAGCAGCATTTACAATATGACCTAGAGATTTGCGAAGTACATACGGATCTGAATGTTGCAGACCCGTTGACTAAAACCTCTCTCACAAGCAAAACATGATCAAACCCCAGAACTCATTGAGTCTTAATCACATGATGATGTGAACTAGTTTATTGACACTAGTAAACTCTTTGGATGTTGGTCACATGGCGATGTGACCTGTGAGTGTTAATCACATGGCGATGTGAACTAGATTATTGACTCTAGTGCAAGTGGGAGACTGTTGGAAATATGCCCTAGAGGCAATAATAAATTAGTTATTATTATTATATTTCCTTGTTCATGATAATCGTTTATTATCCATGCTATAATTGTATTGATAGGAAACTCACATACATGTGTGGGTACATAGACAACACCATGTCCCTAGTAAGCCTCTAGTTGACTAGCTCGTTGATAAATAAATGGTTACAGTTTCCTGACCATGGACATTGGATGTCGTTGATAACAGGATCACATCATTAGGAGAATGAGGTGATGGACAAGACCCAATTCTAAGCCTAGCACAAAGATCGTGTAGTTCGTATGCTAAAGCTTTTCTAATGTCAAGTATCATTTCCTTAGACCATGAGATTGTGCAACTCCCGGATACCGTAGGAATGCTTTGGGTGTACCAAACGTCACAACGTAACTGGGTGGCTATAAAGGTGCACTACGGGTATCTCTGAAGGTGTCTGTTGGGTTGGCATGAATCGAGACTGGGATTTGTCACTCTGTGTGACGGAGAGGTATCTCTGGGCCCACTCGATAGGACATCATCATAATGTGCACAATGTGATCAAGGGGTTGATCACGGGATGATGTGTTATGGAACGAGTAAAGAGACTTGCCGGTAACGAGATTGAACAAGGTACCGGGATACCGACGATCGAATCTCGGGCAAGTACTATACCGGTAGACAAAGGGAATTGAATACGGGATTGATTGAATCCTTGACATCATGGTTCATCCAATGAGATCATCGTGGAACATGTGGGAGCCAACATGGGTATCCAGATCCCGATGTTGGTTATTGGCCGGAGAGTTGTCTCGGTCATGTCTGCGTGTCTCCCGAACCCGTAGGGTCTACACACTTAAGGTTCGATGACGCTAGGGTTGTAGAGATATTAGTATGCGGTAACCCGAAAGTTGTTCGGAGTCCTGGATGAGATCCCGGACCATTCCGGAGGTCCGGAGGTAAAGATTTATATATAGGAAGTCCAGTTTCGGCCATCGGGAAAGTTTCGGGGGTCATCGGTATTGTATCGGGACCACCGGAAGGGTCTCGGGGGTCCACCGGGTGGGGCCACCTATCCCGGAGGCCCCCATGGTCTGAAGGGGCGTGGGAACCAGCCCCTGGTGGGCTGGTGCGCCCCCCCTTGGGCCTCCCATGCGCCTAGGGTTGGAAACCCTAAGAAGGGGGGGCGCCTCCACTTGGCTTGGAGGCCAAGCCACCCCTAGGGCAGCCGCCCCCCTCCCTAGATGGGATCTACAAGGGGTCGGCGCCCCCCTAGGCCCCTATATATAGTGGAGGGGAGGGAGGGCAGTCGGACCTAAGTCTCTGGCGCCTCCCTCCCTCCCGTGACACCTCTTCCTCCCCGCTTGCGCTTGGCGAAGCCCTGCCGGGACCCCGCTACATCCACCACCATGCCGTCATGTTGCTGGATCTCCATCAACCTCTCCTTCCCTTGATGGATCAAGAAGGAGGAGATGTCTCTCCCAATCGTATGTGTGTTGAACGCGGAGGTGCCGTCCGTTCTGCACTAGGATCATCGGTGATTTGGATCACGACGAGTACGACTCCATCAACCCCGTTCACTTGAACGCTTCCGCTTAGCGATCTACAAGGGTATCTAGATGCACTCCCCTTCCCCTCGTTGCTAGATTACTCCATAGATTGATCTTGGTGATGCGAAGAAAATTTATGAATTTCTGCTACGTTCCCCAACACTATATACATGATCATGCCTAGATAATCTCATAATTATTCGCTTTTCTATCAATTGCTCGACAGTAATTTGTTCACCCACCGTAATACTTATGCTATCTTGAGAGAAGCCAGTAGTGAAACATATGGCCCCCGGGTCTATCTCTTATCATATTTGCTTCCAATCTACTTTTATTTGCATCTTTACTTTTTGCATCTATATTATAAAATACCAAAAATATATTTATCTTATCATACTATCTCTATCAGATCTCACTTTTTCAAGTGGCCGTGAAGGGATTGACAAACCCTTTATTGCGTTGGTTGCGAGTTCTTTGTTTATTTGTGTAGGTGCGTGGGACTTTTGAGGAGCCTCCTACTGGATTGATAACTTGGTTCTCAAAAACTGAGGGATATACTTACGCTACTATTGCTGCATCACCCTTTCCTCTTCAAGGAAAACCAACGCAAGCTCTAGACGTAGCAAGAAGGATTTCTAGCGCCGTTGCCGGGGAGGTCTTCGCTCAAGTCAAGACATACCAAGTACCCATCACAAACCCATCTCCCTCGCATTTACATTATTTTCCATTTGCCTCTCGTTTTCCTCTCCCCCACTTCACCCTTGCCGTTTTATTCGCCCTCTCTTTCCCAATCTCCTCCTCTCTTTTTGCTTGCCTTTTTCTGTTTGCTTGTGTGTTGGATTACTTGTTGCCATGGCGCAAGATAATACGAAATTGTGTGATTTCTCGAATACCAATAATAATGATTTCCTTAGTACTCCGATTGCTCCTCTTAATGATGTTGAGTTCTTGTGAAATCAATACTGCTTTGCTGAATCTTGTTATGAAAGATCAATTCCCCGGCCTTCCTAGTGAAGATGTCGCTACTCATCTAAACAACTTTGTTGATTTGTGTGATATGCAAAAGAAGAAAGATACGGATAACAATATTGTTAAATTGAAGTTATTTCCGTTTTCACTTAGAGATCGTGCTAAAGTTTGATTTTCGTCTTTGCCTAAAAATAGTGTTGATTCTTGGAACAAGTGCAAAGATGCTTTTATCTCTAAGTATTTTCCTCCCGCTAAGATTATCACTCTTAGGAACGATATTATGAATTTTAAACAACTTGATCATGAGCATGCTGCGCAATCTTGGTAAAGAATGAAATTGATGATTCATAAGTGCCCTACTCATGGTTTGAATTTATGGATGATCATACAAAAATTTTATGCCGGTTTGAACTTTGCTTCTAGAAATCTCTTAGATTCGGCCGCGGGAGGCACGTTTATGGAAATCACGTTAGGAGATGCTACAAAACTTCTTGATAATATTATGGCTAATTATTCTCAATGGCACACCGAAAGATCTTCTAGTAAAAAAGTGCATGCTATAGAAGAAATCAATGTTTTGAGTGGAAAGATGGATGAACTTATGAAATTGTTTGCTACTAAAAATACTCCTCTTGATCCCAATGATATGCCTTTGTCTACTTTGATTGAGAATAATAATGAATCTATGGATGTGAATTTTGTTGGTAGGAATAGTTTTGGAAACAATGTTTATAGAGGAAACTTTAATTCTAGACCGTTCCCTAGTAATTCCTCTAATAATTATGGAAATTCCTACAATAATTCTTATGGTAATTTTAATCAGATTCCCTCTGATTTTGAGAATAGTGTGAAAGAATTTATGATTTCTCAAAAGAATTTTAATGCTTTGCTTGAAGAAAAATTGCTCAAAGTTGATGATTTGGCTAGGAACGTTGATAGACTTTCGCTTGATGTTGATTCTCTTAAAATTAGATCTTCTCCTCCTAAGCATGATATCAATGAGTCCCTCAAAGTAATGAGAATTTCCATTGATGAGTGCAAGGAAAGAACCGCTAGATTGTGTGCTAAAAAAGATAGCTTTATAAAAGTGTGTTCTTCTAGTTTCCATGAAAATAATGATGAAGATCTTAAAGTTATTGATGTGTCTCCTATTAGATCTATGTTTTGCAATATTAATCTTGATAATTATGGGACTGATGATGAGTCAACTTTACCTAGAAGGCATCCCAAGAATTCGAAGTTTTTAGATCTTGATGCTAAATTTGGTAAAAGTGGGATTGGAGAGGTCACGACTTTAAATAGCATTGAACCCACTATCTCGGATTTCAAGGAATTTGATTATGATAATTGTTCTTTAGAAGGTTGTATTTCCCTATTGCAATCCGTTGTTAATTCTCCTCATGCTTATAGTCAAAATAAAGCTTTTACCAAACGTATTATTGATGCCTTGATGCAATCTTATGATGAAAAACTTAATTTGGAAGTTTCTATACCTAGAAAACTTAATGATGAGTGGGAACCTACTATAAAGATTAGAATTAAAGATCATGAGTGTTTTGCTTTGTGTGATTTGGGTGCTAGTGTTTCCACGAATCCGAAAACTTTATGTGATATTCTAGGTTTCCATGATCTTGATGATTGCTCTTTAAATTTGCACCTTGCGGATTCCACCATTAAAAAGCCAATGGGAATGATCAATGATGTTCTCATTGTTGCAAATAGAAATTTGGTGCCCGTAGATTTTATCGTTCTTGATATAGATTGCAATCTTTCTTGCCCTATTATTCTTGGTAGACCTTTCCTTAGAACGATTAGCGCGATTATTGATATGAAGGAAGAGAATATTAGATTCCAATTTCCATTAAAGAAAGGCATGGAGCACTTTCTAAGAAAGAAAGTCAAATTACCTTATGAATCTATCATGTGGGCTACTTATGAATTTAGTGCCAAAGATGGCACTCGTTAGATCTATCTTTGCTTTTATGCCTAGCTAGGGCGTTAAACGATAGCGCTAGTTGGGAGGCAACCCAATTTTCTTTATGTTTTTTGTTTTTGTTCCTGTTTAGTAATAAATCTTGCATCTACCCTCTGTTTAGATGTGTTTTTATCTTTTAGTTAGTGTTTATGCCAAGTAGAACCTATAGGATAACCTATGATGATAGTTGATTTGATTCTGCTGAAAAACAGAAACTTTGCACGTACGAATTTAGTTTTTCTAAATCACAGAAACGTGATTTTGTGTTGATTTTTTTTACTGCTGATCAATAAACAAATTGTCCAGGACTTCCTATTTTGGTAGGATTTTTAGAGTTCCAGAAGTTTGCGTTAGTTATAGATTGCTACAGACTGTTCTGTTTTTGACAGATTCTGTTTTTCGTGTGTTGTTTGCTTATTTCAATGCATCTATGGCTATTAATTCCGTATATGAACCATAAAGAAGTTGGAATACAGTAGGTTTAACACCAAAATAAATAAATAATGAGTTCATTACAGTACCTTATGTGGTGGTTTTGTTTTCTTTCACTAACGGAGCTTATAAGATTTCCTGTTGAGTTTTGTGTTGTGAAGTTTTCAAGTTTTGGGTAAAGCTTTTATGTACTATGGAATAAGGAGTGGCAAGAACCTAAGATTTGGGATGCCCAAGGCACCCCAATATATTCAAGGATAGCCAAAAGCCTAAGCTTGGGGATGCCCCGAGGAGGCATCCCCTCTTTCGTCTTCGTTCATTGGTAACTTTACTTGGAGCTATATTTTTATTCGCCACATGATATGTGTTTTGCTTGGAGCGTCGTGTATTATATTATTCTTTGCTTTTTAGTTTACCACAATCATCCTTGCTGTACACACCTTTTGGGAGAAGCCTACTTGATTAGAATTTGCTAGAATACTCTATGTGCTTCACTTATATCTTTTGAGCTTGATAGTTTTTGCTCTAGTGCTTCACTTATATCTTTTAGAGCACGAGGGTGACTTAATTTTTGTAGAAATTGCTAGTCTATCATGCTTCACTTATATATTTTTGAGAGTCTTTTAGAACAGCATGGTATTTGCTATGGTTATAAAATTGGTCCTAGAATGGTAGGCATCCAAGTTGGGTATAATAAAAGCTATCATAGGATGTGAATTGGATGCTATGATCAATTAGATACTTGATAATTGTTTTGAGATATGGAGGTAGTGATATTAAAGTCATACTAGTTGGGTGATTATGAATTTAAAGAATGCCTGTGTTGAAGTTAGCAAGTCCCGTAGCATGCACGTATGGTTAAAGTTGTGTAACAAATTTGAAACATGAAGTGTACCTGGCTTGTGCATCCTTATGAGTGGCGGTCGGGGACGAGCGATGGTCTTTTCCTACCAATCTACCCCCTAGGAGCATGCGCGTAGTACTTGATTTTTGATGACTTCTAAATTTTTGCAATAAGTATATGAGTTCTTTTGACTAATGTTGAGTCCATGGATTATACGCACTTTTACCTTTCCACCATTGCTAGCCTCTTCGGTATCGTGCATTGCCCTTTCTCACCTTGAGAGTTGGTGCAAACTTCGCTGGTGCATCCAAACCCCGTGATACGATACGCTCTATCACACATAAACCTCCTTATATCTTCCTCAAAACAGCCACCATACCTACCTATTATGGCATTTCCATAGCCATTCCGAGATATATTGCCATGCAACTTTCCACCATTCCGTTTATCATCATGACATACATTACTTTTGTCATATTGCCATTGCATGATCATGTAGTTGATATCGTATTTGTGGCAAAGCCACCATGCATTATTTTTCATACATGTCACTCTTGATTCATTGCACCATCCCGGTACACCGCCGGAGGCATTCATATAGAGTCATATCTTGTTCTAGTTTCGAGTTGTAATTCATATGTTGTAATCAATGAAAGTGTGATGATCATCATTATTAGAGCATTGCCCAAAAAAAGAAAAAAAAAGAAAAAAAAAGAAAGGCCAAAAAAAGGAAGGCCCAAAATAAAAAATAAAATAAATAAAATAAATAAAAAGGGCAATGTTACTATCTCTTTTTCCACACTTGTGCTTCAAAGTAGCACCTTGTTCTTCATGTAGTGAGTCTCATATATTGTGCTTCAAAGTAGCACCATGTTTTTCATATAGTGAGTCTCGTAAGTTGTCTTTTTCATACTAGTGGGAATTTTTCATTATAGAACTTGGCTTGTATATTGCTACGATGGGCTTCCTCAAATGCCCTAGGTCTTTGTGAGCAAGCAAGTTGGATGCACACCCACTAGTTTTCTTTTGTTGAGCATTCATTTATAGCTCTAGTGCATCCGTTGCATGGCAATCCCTACTCCTCATGTTGACATCAATTGATGGGCATCTTCATAGCCCGTTGATTATCCTCGTCAATGTGAGACTTTCTCCTTTTTTGTCTTCTCCACACAATCCCCATCATCATATTCTATTCCACCCATGTGCTATATCCATGGATCACGCTCATGTATTGTGTGAAGGTTGAAAAAGTTTGAGATTATTTAAGTATGAAACAACTGCTTGGCTTGTCATCGGGGGTATAGAAGTTGGGAACATCTTTGTGTGACGAAAATGAAGCATAGCCTAACTATATGATTTTGTAGGGATGAACTTTCTTTTGACATGTTATTTTGAGAAGACATGATTACTTTGATTAGTATGCTTGAAGTGTTACTATTTCTTTTATCAATATGAGCTTTTATTTTGAATCATTTGGATATGAACATTCATGCCACAATAAAGAAAATTACATTAAGAATTATGCTAGGTAGCATTCCACATCAAAAATTCTCTTTTTATCATTTACCTACTCGAGGACGAGCAGGAATTAAGCTTGGGGATGCTTGATACGTCTCCAACGTATCTATAATTTTTTATTGTTCCATGCTATTATATTACCCCTTTTGGATGTTTATGGGCTTTACTTTACACTTTTATATCATTTTTGGGACTAACCTACTAACCGGGGGCCCAGCCCGTTTTGCTGTTTTTTTGCCTATTTTAGTATTTCGAAGAAAAGGAATATCAAACAGAGTCCAAACGGAATGAAACCTTCGGGAGCGTGATTTTTGGAACGAACGTGATCCAGAGGACTTGGAGTGCAAGTCAAGAAGCAGCCGAG
>NC_041391.1:593255746-593258965 GCF_002162155.2 Triticum dicoccoides
CCTCGGGCGACCACCGACGTACTTCTTCCTCCTATATAAGCCTACGTACCCCGAAAACATCAAGGGAGCCAACGAAACACAATTCCCACCGCCGTAACCTTCTGTATCCGCGAGATCTCATCTTGGAGCCTTCGTCGGCGCTCCACCGGAGGGGGAATCGACCATGGAGGGCTTCTACATCAACACCATAGCCACTCCGATGAGTTGTGAGTAGTTTACCACAGACCTACGGGTCCATAGTTATTAGCTAGATGGCTTCTTCTCTCTTTTTGGATCTCAATACAATGTTCTCCCCCTCTCTTGTGGAGATCTATTCGATGTAAACTCTTTTTGCGGTGTGTTTGTCGAGATCCGATGAATTGTGGGTTTATGATGAAGTTTATCTATGAATAATATTTGAATCTTCTCTGAATTCTTTTATGTATGATTGAGTTATCTTTGCAAGTCTCTTCGAATTATCAGTTTGGTTTGGCCTACTAGATTGATCTTTCTTGCCATGGGAGAAGTGCTTAGCTTTGGGTTCAATCTTGCAGTGTCCTTACCCAGTGACAGAAAGGGTTGCAAGGCACATATTGTATTGTTGCCATCAAGGATAAAAAGATGGGGTTGATATCATATTGCTTGAGTTTATCCCTCTATATCATGTCATCTTGCTTAATGCGTTACTCTGTTCTTTATGAACTTAATACTCTAGATGCAGGCAGGAGTCGGTTGATGTGTGGAGTAATAGTAGTAGATGCAGGCAGGAGTCGGTCTACTTGTTGCGGACGTGATGCCTATATACATGATCATGCCTAGATAATCTTATAATTATTCGCTTTTCTATCAATTGCTCGACAGTAATTTGTTCACCCACCGTAATACTTATGCTATCTTGAGAGAAGCCACTAGTGAAACCTATGGCCCCCGAGTCTATCTCTTATCATATTTGCTTCCAATCTACTTTTATTTGCATCTTTACTTTTTGCATCTATATTATAAAATACCAAAAAAATATTTATCTTATCATACTATCTCTATTAGATTTCACTTTGGCAAGTGGCCGTGAAGGGATTGACAACCCTTTATTGCGTTGGTTGCGAGTTCTTTGTTTGTTTGTGTAGGTGCGTGAGACTTTTGAGGAGCCTCCTACTGGATTGATACCTTGGTTCTCAAAAACTGAGGGAAATACTTACGCTACTATTGCTGCATCACCCTTTCCTCTTCAAGGAAAACCAACGCAAGCTCAAGACGTAGCAATGTGTATCTCTTATTGCATCTATGGGTGTTGATTTGAGTGCTTACCTCATGTTTTCTCTCGATTCCCTCTGTATTATTCATGTCCTTCCTCTAGTCCACCTCCAATTCATGAAGATCGGGCAACTACAGGATTTGCCCCATATCACAAGGTCTCAAGTCATTATTTATATTTATGTTACCCATAGAGCAAATGTGATGATTTGTTGATCAAAGGGATGATCATCAATTGGCTTGTCGAGATACTTGACCCGTCAAGTTGAGTATTTGATAGAATCTCGAGAGGGATATTTGACATCACGGGAAAAGGTCATGAGGTTCGGCTCCTCTCTCTCAACATAAGGTAGAACCTTGCAAGGTAAAGTGATAGAAGCATGTGTCTTGAGATCCATCTTGGTGAGGCATCCTCTCAAAGGATACTTTCCCGCATGGGTGCACTATACAACCTCTACGGGATCCAAATATTTGAAATAGCCGTTTCAATGCTATGGACGGGATCAGGATTAGTGACACTTATGGTCTAAGCCAAACTTGGAGAAAAACTCAATTTATCAATAAAAATGCCAACCTAAGTTGTACGGAAAGTGTTTTTTTAACCTCACGCCATAGAATTATAGTTCTATGGTAATTTTTTCATTAATAAATAGTATGTTACAAAGAGGAAGGAGAAAAGGGGGGAAATCTAAGAAAGATCTACAAAACAGTAAAAAGGCTACTCAGCCAACTCCTGTTTTTAAAACATGAGCATCATTGGATCAAAATACTTGCTCTTCATGTTAGTTTTGAGGAGATGTAAATTATTCTTTAGAGTATATTCCAGGTCTGGACTGTTGGTGTGGTTTTCCTAAAAACTATGTACGGGGAGTGGTGGAACTGCCACTCTTGCTTTATGTTGATTATGTTGATCTCGTTGATTATGTAGTGTCTCGCAATGCTCGTTTTTGTGGTTCTTTCTAAAGAATATTTATATGATCCCACTGATTCTGTATTACCTTGCGACATCGTCTTAGTGGTTATATTATTTACTATTTACACCCCCCCCCCACGGACTAATATTTAGTTTCTAATGATGCTCGTTTCGGTGGTTACTTACGTCGATCCCAGCTTACCATTTACCTTGTGTTGATCCCGACATGCTAGTTACTTATTGTACTGATTTATGTCACAAATCTGTGATGTTGTATTGACGCATATTTTGGTTGGCTATACAGTTTTATTATACAATGCTCTTTCCAGATTTCATATTTCTGGTTGAACTGTTTGCTTTGCCTGCATTTGAATGTGCATTTTTTTGCCTAAGTTTGTCTTTTTCGGAGTACATTCGATGTACTCACTTGGCTTGTTGATTTGGCCAGGCCCCGAAGACGATCCCTATGCTTGAGGGGATGTCACTGAGTTCGATGACTACGATGTGTTCCAAGTGTATCGATGTCTGTATTGAGTCTGCTACTGTTATGCTTCCGCTTATTCCATTACCACTCTGATTGAGGCCTTTTATGTACGAATAATGTCTAGGGCCGATGTACTAAGTTCGTCTTTTCAACTTCCTCGCTATTGTTGTAATAATCGAGCTTCTTGGTCATATACCTATAATGTATTTTGGTTTTGTATCTAGTTATTTAGTGAATATGGGGCCCGATGATATGATCTCTAGGCCAGCCCACAACATAATTGGTGGGTGACATGATTGGTAGATGACACAAGGGACCCTGTACTCCTAGAACCTTTATTTTGAAGCCTTCGTCAACACGGACTTAGGATATTGCCAACTATCTGAACCACGGGAAAAACATTCTTGCATCACGAGTGTTTGCATTCTCTTTACCCCCATCTCCTACTTACTTGCTAGTTGTTATTCTTTGCTCTTGGTACTCTTGTTAACTTGCTTGCTAAGTTCTTTGGCATGTATAGTCCTAGTTTTCTTGCTCTCAAAACTGCCAATATTAAAACTGGAAGTAGAAATTTGCGATAAGAATATCCCCC
>NC_041391.1:593259132-593266463 GCF_002162155.2 Triticum dicoccoides
CCCTAGACCATAGTTGGTCTCTAATATTATTTATGACTAGACGACAATGTTGTTATCTTTAAAAGCTTATCATTTTCACATGTGTAGATCCATATATTACGTCATTTTTTAATTTATAGTAAGTTAGAGGTAAATGTGCAAAACACATCAAGAACCAAAATTATCCAAGGATATGTGTCATGTAATTGTAGATTTCCATTGTACAAGTAAAAGAAATTGTAGTATTGCAAGAATGGCCATATACAAAATATGTAATTAGCCTAGCAGTCCTTTACTTCACCAATGAGTCTGCATGTGCATTTGTTATTTGAACTACAACATCACTTGCCTCATCAACTTGCGAGTTGCCTACGTCTGCAGGTGTTCTACTTGGGATTCCTCTGCGTCTCCTAGCCTTTTCAGCCCAGTTGACAAGGCCTTCAGTCACGTTTTCGTCAAACATAACTCTTTTGAAAGAACTCCCCATCTTTACCATTATGAAAATTGAATTAGAGTGTAAACATAGAGATTGAGGGCAGTTAGTTAAATTATTCTAGTAAATACCTACATGGTGGCATCAAATTTAGGAAAACAAACTATTCATATAAACAATAAGTTATATGATCACCTATATGTACCAATTCGTATATAGAATATTGTACTAGTAAATAAATTTTTTGTTACCAAGAATTAGTTACTCATAGACCTACTGAGTTGAGCAATCACTAAATATTCAAAGAAGTTCAAAGGCAATCCACATAGTTTAGAAAATAAACTCACATGAGAGACGATGGCATAAAGCGGTAGGGTGATGTAACAACAAACGAGTTGGCTAATGACACTGAAAGAAAGGAAACAAATAATGAGTTTCTTAAAATATCAAGATGTTGTGATTTACTAGTTACTCCTATGTTACCTTATGACAACTCGAGCTATAGCATATGCTCGATTTCCCATGATGCATGATTTAAATCCATATGTCACCTGCATGGTTGGCAATGCAACAGTTAGTTCTACATATACATATACAAGAATTGGACTAACTTTCAAGAACAAGCTCGATCAGAAACTTATAGTCTATGCAATTTCATCATATTGTTATTGTCTTCAAAACTAGAAGTTAGTTTGATTGGTGCCTAGTTAACATATTATTCTTACCAATAGCCAAAAGAATAGTGCAATCTCAAATGCGTTTTGGAATAGGACAATGTGGATCAACAAAAGGACCAACTTTGGCCGATGGAACCAAAAGAAATCATCTGAAGGAGCCACTACTAAATCTCCTTGAATCGCCGTATGCTTTTGTGCAACCTCGTAAGCCAATTCTGTAATGATGTGCTCCATCTTGCTTCCAACCAAAAGTAGCATCTACCAAAAAATCAATCGATGTTATAGTTATTCCTTTATGCACGATCCTTGTTATAAACAACAATTGTGTTCACTGTAAAGGTTGGTGTACTTTGGCGAAGTCCTACTTCATTATAGAATTATGAATTTTACAAAAAAAAAGGCTTGGCAATATTATGTATTGAAAATATGTGTATCTCATTATGCTCATTTTTCTATTTGCATTATGTCTCACGTTTACTTACAATGAATGGAACTAACGATATCCAAATGTAGACATACAAACCTACAATTATGACAAAAGAATAGTGTTATTATCGCATGAGTAATATAATATTATGTAGTGAATACAACCAAAAAATGAAAATTCAATAAACAAAGTTGTGAATGGGCCATAACTTGCAACCATTGGTGATACAAACCTTGAACATTCAACAACAAGAATACCATGAGCAATGCCCAGAGGTACCAACTACATAAGAACAACATGCAAAGTAGTTATTGTCTAAATCAAAAAATGAAAATACCAAAAGTCATGCTTTAGAAAAGAACATGACATTCATTTTGTAATAATAGCATTGATAACTTACCTAATACCAACAACCTTCTTGAAATCAACCTCCAACGCTCTGATCATGTAATTGTAAAAATTGAATGTTGGGTTACAATGTTTCTGTGAGAAGGAAACAAATAAAATGTTAATTAGTTCCAATGATATGGAAACATATATGTGACGTTCATTGATGGTAATATATGGCTAGTTACCATGACGAAACCAAGTCGCATTGTTGTGTAGTCTTCCTCAGTGACCGATCCATAGAATTGTTTGAAGAATGAACACTAAAAAAGGTGAATTAGTTTATAATCCAACTATAATCAAGAACAGATGAAATATGAATAATGTTTTGATACTTCAAATATACCATCCAACCAAATATCCTCCACCGTTTTTTGTGACCTTTAAAATGGTCTTGAATAAACTTGAACTCTTGAACATGCTTGATCATTTCAGGAGCTACATAACGAATCTTAAATATCATCAGGAAATAGTGGACACAACTTTATGTTGAGAAAAACAAAGGTGAAGTTATCATTATTCAAATTCTAAAACTATCGGCATCATACCATTATCACCATTTGCATGAATCTTGCTCTCCCAGTGATGCCAATTTCTCGTCTAGATGATAATTGATAAAAAAATCAATAGGAAGAACATGATAGATTACTTGTTAATACACATATAGTTTGAGGTTTAGTACCTGCACAGTTCCTAGAATAATGGTAGACGCGCTGAGAACAAAATGAGTGACCGCCAAGATGAAGATAAATATGTGCAACTGATGAATAGCTTCAACAGAGAGTACCGGAACTTTGCCCTACATGCGGAATATCAAATGAATATTTATATATATATAAGGGCCAATCTGTTGAAGATGGAAAACCCATCAAATACCAAATACCTAGGATAAATGCAGAAGTTAAGTGTTGTGTAGTTTGTAAATTTCTTGGAATTTTCTGAAATCTTTGCGATATTTCTAAGCCTTTTGCGGTGGATATTTCTAAGCATTTATCAACATTCAACTATTCTCGTATATACTCTGCTTTGTTTAGAATTGTGGTTACATGTTGGTGAACCAGACTCCCACGATAGTGCCATTTTAAGCTCATTGATGTAAAATCTCATTCATGGGCGGATCCAGTAGGGAGTCACGGGTACCACATCACACTAGGAAAATGTGAAGTTTCTTTTTACCATCTAGTAATACGTATATGTAGCATTTTCCAGCGATTCACTCCAACGTCCAAAGCTAAAATTAACAAATCTGATATAAGCCTAAGATAGCAAGATCTACTGCAAGTCCATTGATATCTTTTAATCAGCTGGTTCACTCCTGTAATTGTGATCTTGCATGCACCATTACAAAGAAAAACACAGACTTTTTTAGTCAACTAGACCAAATTCCTACCTTAGAAATAAAAACTAGACCGAATTTAAAATTGTTCCCGCTAACCAGCAGCCAGGCAGCCAACGAGAGAAGTCGAAGCATATGGGTACTCGTAATAGCAAGGTTAATAGCATAGCCAGCAGTCTTGGAAGTCACTCAAACTGACGTCCGTGTCGCCCCCCGAGCGCCACAACTTTTCCCCAACTCCCTTTTCTCATCTCATCGCCGCTAGAGGAGCCGGCTGGCGAAGCCCATCAGGCTCTGGGGATGATGGCAGTTGGGTGCGCCTTCGGCTAGTTCGTGGCGGTGGGTGTGGCTGCTCTGAGGTGTGGCATAGGTGATGTTCGGCCTTCGGCCGCGTCCGCGCAATCTCCTTTCCAGCAGGTGGCGCGGGCCGCTGACATGTGGTGCGCTTGCTCGTGCTGGCCTACTATGGTGTTGATCGGGCTCATGGGGGCCGGGATTGCGGGATTCAGTGGAAGATCTTGCATGCTGGTGATGCATGCAGTGGCATGGCGACAATGCGAGCAACTTGTGTTGTATGGCGTTCTCTTCCCCTGCGTGGCCCCGACTACCACCCCAACTTCGCGGTGCTGGACTCACCACCCTCCCACCACCCCATGGCCTCCTATCCCTCCGGTTGCACCGGGTGAAAACCATAGGTCTAACCCTAGTTGGTTATACCTGGAAATAACGGCGTCTTCAGATTGTTAGCTTGTCGAGGGCATTGCTTGGAGTTTGCTCAGAGTTGATCTTTTGGGTGAAAACCTACGATCTGATCTTCGATGGTTGGATCTGGCAACGACGGCACTAACGTGTCGTTCCTTCGGAAAGGCATTGCTTCCAAAGAATCTTGATTGTCGTCCTTGTGTCGTCAAGAGCTGGTTGGCGTTGGTGGTCGTTGTTGCATATCATCAATCGCTTGTTTGATTGTTTTTGAATTTTTTTTTTCTCCATCCACCTAAGCATAGCGGTCTTGTATGTCGTTGCTCTTTGCTGGTGTTATCTTTTGTGCATGTGTGTGCTGGTGTCGGTTATGTGTGCATTCTAGTTATGCAAAGACCGGGTGTGTACTCGTTATGATTGTATCCGTCATGCTACATTATGAATCAATAAAAAAATGCCCTTTATCCGGAAAAAAATATGGCTCATGATTCATACGGCTGATATGGCTCATATGAACGTTCGATGTTTACCTTTTTTAGGCAGTGATCATCGGAGGCGGCTCCAGCGGCCAGAAGCCGCCTGGCCCCGCCCAGAACGAAGTGCGCGGTCTCGGCGACGCCGTCCGGCGCAGGTGGCTTGCAGGGCAGCATGTGGCCCATGACGCTCCGTCGCACGCACAGCCTCCCCATGACCCCCTGGAACACGGCGAGCAGCAGCGATATGAATCCCAGCACCATGAGCTCCTCCTTCACCCTGAGGAGGACCTCATACAGCGGCTTCTTACTGCTCCTCATCATCCTCTGCAAACGTGCGCGCCCAAACGCAACAGTTAACACAGAAACAGTTAAGAAAGAAGACGACGTAGTAGCTTCATCGTACGTAACGCATGTATACCTTGCCTAGGCGGTGGAGCAAGCGCTCGAAGACGAGGGAGATGATGACGATGGCGGAGCAGATGGACGCCACGATCCATGTCGGCGTCAACTCGAGCGGCTTGGGTTTCCCTTCTTCTCCGCCGGCCATGGCGCCCCAAGCAGGGTCACTGCTAACCCTTGTTATTACTGTTAGTATTCCTCAACGACATGAACAAGCAAGCAAGGGCCAGTTCTTGATCGACTTATAATGGTCCTCGATGAGCACTAGCATAGGGGAAGTCCATTCCAAAACACAGTTCAAGAAAACAAGATGAAGAGAATGGCAACGATGATTACAATGTGCCCTCCCCATTTTCCAAACACTTTGCAGAGTACGCAGTCCATGGTCTCTGCCACACTGTCGATGTACGCTATGCCCCCAAGCTTCTTCACCTATGGGATTTGGTCTGTTGTTCCCAGAATCTGGTAGAGGTTTCGAGGCTGGCCGTCGCTGCCGTCGCGCGTCGTGTCCTGCTCCACGTCCCGACACGGCGTTCCTCGGTCCTGGCCTTCTCACACGGTCACGCTTGATCCAACGCATTACCGGTTGTCCTTGATCATCTGGTTTTATTTTCAGGTCCAATGCCGTTTGATCTCGATAGAACAGCTGTGAGGGCGTTCATCGAGGGTTCCTTTTCAACGAATGCTCGCCAGTTAGCATTACCGTGCATTATTTCATTCTTCCGAGGGCGAGACGGGTCGTGACGCAGCGGCGGCACGGAATCCGGAAGGTTCTAGAAAGAGGTGGGCACATGCAGAAAATGCTGTCATGTACCTGTGGTCCGTGAAAGGGTCACGCGGTGGTAGCCAAGAGCAAGATCCAAGCACCCGTCGCATCGGCCGTATCGCCCGTGTCCTTAGCTAACCTCATGGGGCTGGGTTTTTTTTTTTTGGACGGGGCTCATGGGGCTGAGTTAGTTCACGTGGCTGTCACCATCGACAACTTGAGAGGACCGGCTCGCCATTTCGGGGATATACAAGTCGATGAGCATGCGACATCCAGGGTAGATCGCATGCATGCCCGACTACCGAACCCAAATGGCACACTAGTGTCCAGGAAAGAACACGTCAGGATTACAGGCAGGACAAAATCAGGTTTCTGGGACATCTTGCATTTCACGGAGGTTGTGAGGTAGCCGAGATTGCTTGGAAGGCAAAACTCAAGAAGCCCAGATTAAATGAGCACAGAAATGGCGCGTAGCAGTACCAGGGAAATACCCAAGGACATATAAAAAAGAGAGAGAGAAGTGAGACAAACGCATCAACTTGATACGGGATACAGGACCACGCATGAGCACATGCACGGTCTACTGGCCAGCGTTGCCAATACGCTGGGCAATTACGACTGGAAGCAGTAACCGCCAGCTGACCAGTGCCCTAGACAGGAGATGTAAACTACTAGAGCATTTTTTTTTGAACGTTGGCAGTAGAGCTGCTAAATTCATTGATGAGAAGAAGTGTTACAAGAGCCCTTCGGAGAGGAAAGCACAGCAAGGGCTGATGCAAAAAGAAAAGAAAGTGAAATGCCGACACCACCACAAACCCAAGCACCACCAAACAAGACATGCACACCAACGGAATCCATCGTTGGGTCTCCAAGGTAACGCCTCCAAGGAGAAAGTGATGTCGAGGACAACACCGTTACCCGATTTGGCTAAGCCAAATCTTAGATTTTCACCCGGAGACCGCAAGCTATGAGGTATGAAGAGCAAACGAGCTCCACGGCAATACCTCCAAGGAGGAAGACGACATTTATAGACGCCACTACCGTCGGCACTGACCAGATCAATGCGGCTTTTCATCTGAAGCTGAATCTTCCACCAAACTGGATCCGAGGCCTACCAGCGCCACCGGACAGAGCAAGGCCATGCACACACTACCAGGAACGGACTTGCCACTGCCGCTCGCAGAAACTCGGCAAACACGAGCCAACCTGTCTGGGCCGCCCCGCCGCACGCAGACTGGGCGAGCCAAACCAGATCCGGCCATCCCCTGCCTCCGTGCGCAGAACCTGGGCGAGGATCCGCACCGCACTGCACAGGAAGAGCCGAGAAATGAACTGGAGCTTAGCCGGCTCGCACCGCAGCACGCCGAAACTAGGCAAACACCACGCCAAACTGACCACCTCGCACCACCGCGCGCAAGGTCAGGACCAACCGAGCTGGATCTGGTCTGCCTGGACCCTACTCTGCACCACAGCCACTGCACGGCGCCGCTACTCCACGAGCAGGACGTGGACATGCTTGGCAAGGAGGGGCCCCCAGCACTCGCCGGCCACACCGAACAACCACCACCAACACGTCCTCGGGCAGCGAGATCCGGTGATGGGAACATCAGATCAACGACCGCAGCAAGGTCCGCACCTCACGCGCAAACCTACCCCGGCCCCGACACCCGCCCTAGCGCCCCGCGCTCACCGCCTGCTCACCGCGCGCGCCGCGCCCACCGCGCCAGCCAGGCTCCCCGGCGCCCGCTCACC
>NC_041391.1:593266950-593270409 GCF_002162155.2 Triticum dicoccoides
GAACACAAAGAGGTCAAACGTACTGCACATTTTATTCCAAGAGAAGCTCGAGCATACGATTGGAAGCATGGTGGCCAGTGAACAGCGAAATGAAAAATGCTTGGAAAAAAAGTGAAATGTCGTAATTCATCGATGCAAAGCCGCCGCAACTATGCTTATTAGCGTCAGCTTAAACTCATGTCATAATCAGTCATCGTCATCGTGGCGGCGGCGGTTGTTCCCGCGACGCTGCTTCCTATCATCGTCGTCGTCATCATCATCATCGTGCTTCTTGTAACGTGGCTTCCTATCATCGTCGTCGTCGTCGTCGTCGCGCTTCTTGTAACGTGGCTTTCTGTCATCGTCATCATCGTCGTCGTCGTCACGTTTCTTGTACCGCGGCCTCCTCTCGTGGTCATCATCGTCGTCGTCGTGCTTCTTGTACCGCGGCTTCCTCTCATCATCGTCGTCGTCGTCGCGCTTTTTGTACCGCGACCGCCTCTCGTCGTCGTCGTCGTCGTCCTGAAGAAAAATACAGCAGGGGAACAGAGTCAACGGCGTTGGTGGGCCTATCTCACGCAGCATTCCGAAGCGTAAACAAGGTTCCGTGGGGCCGGGACGGGCCATGCAACCCTCGGCTGAGGACTCACGTTCTTCTTGCGGCCGTAGCTGGGCCGGTCGTCGTCGCCGTGGGACGGCTTCGGCTTCCGGTACGCACCACCGTCGTCGTCGTCGTCGTCGTGAGCCTTCCTCCCGTGCCCGTAACCAGCAGCGGAGCCGTGTGACTCCTCCGGCCTCCTCCTGTACCCCGCGGAGCCGTGGCTGTCCTGGTCCTGCGGCCTCCTGCGGTGCTGCTCGGCCGCGCCGTGGCTCCCATACGATGACGACGAGGTGGAGGCGGTGGAGATGGGGTAGCAAATCTCGTCGGAGGGCGGGAGGGCGCGGCCGAAGGTGAGGGTGATGTCATAGCCGCCGCCGTAGGGGGTGGGGTCGTGCTCGTCGAAGTCGGCCACCTCGTCGGCCTGGGCGCCGCCCCAGAAGATGCTCGCCATCCCGTGCGCACGTTCGTCCGCGTCTGCTGGAGGCTCCGGAGAGGGATCGAACGGGCTCGGCTAGCGCGGGAAACGCAAAGAGGAAAGAAGAAAGAGGATCGCGCGGGCCGCTCGGGGAGTTTCCATGGCTGGGAATCGGTCAAGCGGAGATGGGCGCGGAAGCAGCGCGCGTCCTCTTTTCCCCGCCCGCGGATCGCGGCGACTGGCGAAGACCAATGGTTCCTCTCGCTCCATTTGCCGCTGCCTGATGACCGTCGAGATGTGCAGCTAACGGCACGACGCACGTACTTGTTGCCTGTAAATAGCAGCACAGCAGCAGGTGAGAGTATGCAGTGAAACACCAGAACGGAACAGATCACAAACTGAGCAAGCTTTTCATCTTTTTCTTCCTTTTGGTTCTGACTGACACCTGACAGCATTACATTACATGTGTTGGCACATATGACATATAGCCACCATTTGGTGGAAACACAAGAGGGAAATGGAGAGGAGAGGAGAGATGGTATGAGCAAAGCCCCTGTTCCAACCGCCACGTCAGTCCGCTGTTCAACTGTTACATGGTCTAACAGCGCCGGTCTTCACAAATGGATCGATGACAGGCGGGCTTAATATGGCTCATGCCACTGTTGGGACGAACTTACATCTTTACAGGAAAGCAAACGGACCAACATCACGCACGCTCTTTACTCTGCACACGCATTTGGTGTAACTGTACAAAAAACAATTCCTGTAGGTATGGACGCTCGCAGCTGCTCATCTTCGTTTTACTTTTACCCGTCTGTTTGCTGTACTCTCTGCCTTGGCGCTTGGTTCGCGGGCAAGGGTTTCAGTAATGGTTTTAATGCAGCCATGATCTCTGCAAATGAAGGCCGCGCCCTTGGGTCCCTGCAGCAAATACAGGAGGCATGAACATTCAGACTACTAGGAATTGTACATTTGCCGAACAAGAATTCGGATGCCGATTACGAAGGCCCAATGTACAATATTTTGAAATTGCAACCGAGCAGATTAGGCATACTAACGTCTGCCAGCATCTTGTTATGATCTCTGCTACGGCGGGGTCGACGTTGTCTGGAATATCAAGGCGGCGACTCTGAAACCCAACTGCTCCAACGACTTGCATTGCGTTCATACCTTCCCAAGGTTGCTGTAGCGTACAAAGTTCCCACAGTATGACACCGTAACTAAAGACATCGCATCTGCCAACATACACAACCATTTCAGCAAGCACAAATTCATGTGAGATATGAATACATATGAACTGGGTTTTAAGCAGTAGACTAACTTCTCATCTGATGGTTCATTACGTAGAACTTCAGGTGCCATCCACTCCGCCTGCAAACCAACACGCACATTTAGTAATAAGTATGGTAGAGCACTTGAACCACCCAGATGCAAACAAGACGCCTACATGTAACATAATCAAGTTTTTATTCGCAAAAAAAAAAAACATAATCAAGTTTTGTTTTCCACCAGTGTACAAGAATTATCTGATATAACTCATATAAGTGCAACAAAATTCGAAGGCACTTAATCCCGTGCGCTAGCATAAGTATATTAGCGAACTATGTGACTACACCGCTAGGCGCTAGCTATTTGTGGACTTTGAACTAAAATACTTTAGTATAATAAAAGGGGTCACTTTTTCGCAAAAATAAATAAATAAAGGGGGTCACTTGTGTGTGTTTTTAGCAATTGGCTTCCTGATGTCTTCCCAGCCATTCAATGGCATTCGTTTATTAAGAGAGGAGAGAACTGTTTCCGGAACTGGAGAACTCGTACACTTCAACAAAATTTAAACATGCAGAAGGAAGTTCATCTATACTCTCCCACAGATGGAAATATGCAGTGGCTTAAAGTTTAAAGCACTGCTCACACAAAATAAAAGTTATACATAAAATGCAGGATCATGCAAGCTTACTGTTCCAGCTGTTGATCTTGATGATAGGAAGGTATTGTTCTTCATTCTTGATAGGCCAAAATCACAAACCTAATTGCAAAAAGTTATATAGCTTGCAATAAAAACAGAGCACATAATGCCATTGATATAATGGAACTTGTGTGTTACCTTCACAACCCAGTTCTTGTCAACCAGTAGATTTGGAGATTTCAGGTCTCTATGGACTATAACTGGTGTGCAATTATGCAGATAATTCATACCTCGTGCCTACAGACCATCGGAAGCAAGTTAGTAAACAATATATTAGCTGTATTTGTCAACAACTTACAGAGAGATATATTTAAAGCATGTATTGGTCTTACCACATCAAGTGCCATTCTTAACCGCCTCTTTTCATCCAACAGGTTGTTAGGTCGATGAATCAACCGGAACAAGCTACCTCTGTAATACCAATAGCACACCTAGTAATTAGTAAATACTGTGAACTCATTTAAAGGATGTTATGGAACTAAAGCAGACATAGTTTAT
>NC_041391.1:593270704-593281208 GCF_002162155.2 Triticum dicoccoides
CTACTATCTATATCAGCCTCCAAATCGTTTCATGTTTATTTCTGAACAGATAACTGTATCCTTAATAGAATCACTTGTCAGCAATCAAATGTGCGCTCCTTAAAGGGGGTTGCTGACAAGCATTCTGGAATGTGTGAGATACTTGTCTGTTCTCACTTTATGTTAAATTAGCTCGACTTACAAACTGCTCTCACTTAATGTTAAATTAGCTCGACTTACAAAGCAAGCCAGGTTATTAAAACATTACATGATCGAGAAGATGAGATCAAAACAATGTGACCCAGAAAACATAGAACAAAATTATTGTCCAAAGCAAAATCATAACAAACTAATTATTCAAGAATTCGACATTTGTAAGGATAAATGATTGATTAATTCCTTTGTGCCAATTGCTTCAGCATTTTCCATTTTAACATAAAACAGTGAATTCTAGAAAATCCATGAGCAACATGCCGCGTATAAATTTAAGTAAACTAGTTCAAAAGAATTTGTCAGAAAAGAAAAACATCTTCATGATACGTCAAACTTTGCATCAAATGGTCAAGTGGCGTGATGATCTTATGATGATAAACACAAGTCTCAAATAAAAAAAATTAAACCAAGAAAGCTACCTTGGAAGAAATTCGGTGACAATGGAAAGATTAGGCACCCGAGTGATAGCACCCATGAAAAGAACAACATTAGGATGACGTAACCGCTTCATTATTCGCACCTAGACATGAAGCAATTATCAGGATAACTGCATAAGAACAAACTTATTAAACCATTACTACACATGAAGGAAACAAACTGTGGTCAGGCTACTGACTTAATTTCTAGCAATAGCCTGCTTAAATTTGCACTCAATTAGTATGAATCTATTGTCAAAAGTAATTATCTAGAGAATATGGTGTAAACTCAACCAGTAAATCTACCATTACACATAATTTCTACTGCAATGCAGTACAATTTACAACAGCGCAGAAAAAATATGATTACTTCACAGAAACCTTGACGATTGGCTTACAAAATGCACATGCAGAGTGCATATGAAAGCCAACAGCACTGTACAACAGACATCAGGACATACTTACATAAGCATAATAAACACCAACAAAGCCGACATCACTGTACTTACATCTATTTATGCCATTTCAAATATAGAAAGCAGTTTACCTCAGCTTTAAATTCATCCAGAGCATCGCTTGAAATATCTTGTTGCAAAAACTTCTTGACTGCAACTTCCTATAGGCAAAGCAACTTATTATTCTTTAAAAATGGCATTAAACAGAATATAAAAATTAAAGGGATTGCTAAATGATTAACACAACTCCGCCTATGTTGTTTCAACATAGCCGGTCCCAAGCCCGGGTAAAGGAGGAGGGTTGTGATAGGCTTGGCGAGCCAACGTAAAAACTCAGCCACTCTTATGGAGATGAAACCCAAAAGATTTTCGTTGGAGCCTAACCCTTCAAGCACGCGCCACATCGGAACCTGGGTGTGGTGTCAAATGGGCAAGGGCCGGGCCGTCACCCCCCTGGTGGCATGCCGTATCTTGATCCGGATACGGTGGCAAGCAAGCGAGGATTGGGTCGTACATCCTTAGTGGCGCGCTACATCGGCGCCCGGATATAGTGGAAAATGAGCAAGGGTCTTCGCATTTGACTCGACGAGTGCGAAGGGTAAGGAAGCTAGCCGAGCCTAGGAGGATTCGCTTAGGTAGCTGGAACGTAGGGTCTCTGACAGGGAAGCTTCGAGAGCTAGTTGATGCAGCGATGAGGAGAGGTGTTCATATCCTTTGCGTCCAAGAAACCAAATGGAGGGGACAGAAGGCGAAGGAGGTGGAGGATACCGGCTTCAAGTTGTGGTACATGGGGACGGCTGCAAACAAAAATGGCGTAGGCATCTTGATCAACAAGAGCCTCAAGTATGGAGTGGTAGACGTCAAGAGACATGGGGACCGGATTATCCTGGTCAAGCTGGTAGTTGGGGACTTAGTTCTCAATGTTATCAACGCGTATGCCCCGCAAGTAGGCCACAATGAGAACACCAAGGGGGAGTTCTGGGAAGGCCTGGGAGACATGGTTAGGAGTGTACCCATTGGCGAGAAGCTCTTCATAGGAGAAGACCTCAATGGCCACATGGGTACATCTAACACATGTTTTGAAGGGGTGCATGGAGGCTTTGGCTATGGCGTGAGGAATCAAGAAGGAGAAGATGTCTTAAGCTTTGCTCTAGCCTACGACATGATTGTAGCTAACACCCTCTTTAGAAAGAGAGAATCGCATCTGGTGACTTTTAGTAGTGGCCAACACTCTAGCCAGATTGATTTCATCCTCTCGAGAAGAGAAGATAGGCGTGTGTGCCTAGACTGTAAGGTGATACCTGGAGAGAGCAGCGTAAGCTGGTGGTTGCTGACTTTCGCTTTCAGATTCATGTCCAGCGGGATAAGCGTGCCAAAGTCGCTAGAACGAAGTGGTGGAAGCTCAAGGGGGGGGTAGCTCAGGCATTCAAGGAGAGGGTCATTAAGGAGGGCCCTTGGGAGGAAGGAGGGGATGCGGACAATGTGTGGATGAAGATGGCGACTTGCATCCGTAAGGTGGCCTCAGAGGAGGAGTTTGGAGTGTCCAGGGGAAGGAGAAGCGAAGATAAGGATACCTGGTGGTGGAATGATGATGTCCAGAAGGCGATTAAAGAGAAGAAAGATTGTTTCAGACGCCTATTCCTGGATAGGAGTGCAGACAACATAGAGAAGTACAAGATGGTGAAGAAGGCCGCAAAGCGAGCTGTCAGTGAAGCAAGGGATCGGGCGTATGAGGACCTCTACCAACAGTTAGGCAAGAAGGAAGGCGAAAGAGACACCTATAAGATGGCCAAGATCCAAGAGAGGAAGACGAGGGATATTGGCCATGTCAAATGCATCAACCAGACCAACTCTTGGTGAAGGACGAGGAGATTAAGCATAGATGGCGGGAGTACTTCGACAAGGTGTTCAATGGGGAGAATGAGAGTTCTACCATTGAACTGGACGACTCCTTTGACGAGACCAGCATGCGTTTTGTGCAGCGAATCCAGGAGTCTGAGGTCAAGGAGGCTTTGAAAAGGATGAAAGGAGGCAAGGTGATGGGCCCTGATTGTATCCCCATTGAGGTGTGGAAAGGCCTCGGGGACATAGCGATAATATGGCTAACCAAGCTTTTCAGTCTCATTTTTTGGGCAAAAAAGATGCCAGAAGAATGGAGACGGAGTATATTAGTACCAATCTTCAAGAACAAGGGGGATGTTCAGAGTTGTACTAATTACCGTGGAATTAAGCTGATGAGCCATACAATGAAGCTATGGGAGAGAGTCATTAAGAACCGCTTAAGAAGAATGACAAGCATGACCAAAAGTCAGTTTGGTTTCATGCCTGGGAGGTCGACCATGGAAGCCATTTTCTTGGTATGACAACCTATGGAGAGATACAGGGAGCAAAAGAAGGACTTGCATATGATGTTCATTGACTTGGAGAAGGCCTATGATAAGATACCGCGAAATGTCATGTGGTGGGCCTTGGAGAAACACAAAATCCCAGCAAAGTACAGTACATTACCCTCATCAAGGACATGTACGATAATGTTGTGACAAGTGTTCGAATAAGTGATGTCGACACTGATGACTTCCCGATTAAGATAGGACTGGATCAGGGGTCAGCTTTGAGCCCTTATCTTTTTGCCTTGGTGATGGATGAGGTCACAAGGGATATACTAGGGGATATCCCATGGTGTATGTTCTTTGCGGATGATGTGGTGCTAGTTGACGATAGTCAGACAGGGGTAATAGGAAGTTAGAGTTATGGAGACAAACCTTGGAATCGGAAGGGTTTAGGCTTAGTAGAACTAAAACCGAGTACATGATGTGCGGTTTCGGTACTAATAGGTGTGAGGAGGAGGAGGTTAGCCTTGATGGGCAGGTGGTGCCTCAGAAGGACACCTTTCAATATTTGGGGTCAATGCTACAGGAGGATGGGGGTATTGATGAAGATGTGAACCATCGAATCAAAGCCGGATGGATGAAGTGGCGCCAAGCTTCTGGCATTCTATGGGATAAGAGAGTGCCACAAAAGCTAAAAGGCAAGTTGTACAGGACGGCGGTTCGACCCGCAATGTTGTATGGCGCTGAGTGTTGGCCGACTAAAAGGCGACATGTTCAACAGTTAGGTGTGAAGGAGATGCGTATGTTGAGATGGATGTGTGGCCACACGAGGAAGGATCGAGTCCGGAATGATGATATACGAGATAGAGTTGGGGTAGCACAAATTGAAGAGAAGCTTGTCCAACATCGCTGAGATGGTTTGGGCATATTCAGCACAGGCCTCCAGAGGCTCCAGTGCATAGCGGACGGCTAAAGCGTGCGGAGAATGTCAAGAGAGGTCGGGGTAGACCGAATTTGACATGGGGGGAGTCCGTTAAGAGAGACCTGAAGGATTGGAGTATCACCAAAGAACTAGCTATGGAGAGGGGCGCGTGGAAGCTTGCTAACCATGTGCGAGAGCCATGAGTTGGTCGCGAGATCTTATGGGTTTCACCTCTAGACTACCCCGACTTGTTTGGGACTAAAGGCTTTGTTGTTGTTGTTGTTGTTGCTGAATGATTAACACATAATGCTGAGCAAACATGAGGAATCTTCAAACTAACCAGGATGGTTACTGAAGCCTGTCACTATAAATATCACATTTCATTTCAAGGTCTGGGTGAAAACAGAAAGCAACAGGTGGCAAAAGTCTACTGGTAAAAATTTCCCTTTTGGTGCAAGGCTCAAACACTTAACACTATTTATTTACCTTTGTATCTCAGTGCAAGCATTTCACATTATGGAGGAGAAAAAGAACAAGATAGCGTTTTTTGCAGAATTTTAACTGACTTTCCTGATTGATAAATGTCAATGACACTGAAAATTAGAGACCTATAGTCTCAATGTTATAAGTCAACATTTCTTTCACATCAGTAGTCCCCATAGACAAAGAGAAGTTAAATTGGCTTCCTTATATTTCCTTTGCTCATTTAGCAATTGACATGGAACTAGTTAATAAATTTGAAGACTATAAGAGCACATTTAAACTGAAAGACTTACTGTTCCATGCCATTCACCTCTATAAACTTCTCCAAATGATCCTGAAACACAAATTGGTTGCACGGAAATTAAAAACTTTGAAATCATTTATGCTAACATCAGAGAATCATTACACACAGCCGCTGAAAAAAATAATATGACTAAGATAAAATTCATGTAAATAAATCAAGAGAGCGGTACCAAGGCCAATCCGTTCCCCGATTGCAATTTCTTCCAACTGCATCTCAAACTCTGCAACATCGTCTAGAGTAACTTCAGATTTTGCACTTTCTGTCCCGCTTGATTTATCTGAGGTTCTTTCAGCTTCCCGGGGAACTTCGGCAGAATCCCTTTCTTGATCTAGAGCATTATCTTGGCCATGACCAATTTCAGTGTGCTGTTTATCCCAAAAGTCATCTGCAGCTTTCTCAACTGATTCATTTCGTTCAGATGTGCTTGGTAAACTAAGTAGCTGATTACCAGGCTCCGAGTGTTCATATTGCTTGCTAACAGCAGCAGTTGTTGCAACAACTGCAGCTGCGGTAACGGTGGCTGCAGCTGCAACGGGCACATCAAATTTCATATCACTGTTAGATTTTGCGGCTGCCACAACCATCGAAGACGCCACCACTGCAGCAGTTGCAACAGCAGCGGCCGTGACAGGCAATTGCTTTGAGAGCTGTGACGAAGTTTCCTGGGGAGGTGCCGAAGGTTCATAATGAGAAAAATAGGGAGATGTGTTATCACGGATATCCGGATGATGGTATATACCCAAACCCTCGATAGGTTTAAGTGAGTCCAGAAGTGCCCGGTGAGGTACAATTTTTGATTGGAGTTCATGCCCAGGACGATGAGACGGTGATGGGCCATGACCACGATCAGCATATTCCCTTGATCCAACCTCATTCATTCTCCTTTTCATTTCATCCTTGCTTTGAAATAGGGTGGCATCACACACAATTAGATCCTTTGGCTCCTCCATTGAATCTTCTGAAAACAAGTCAGGCGGTGCCACTACTCCATTTTCAAGTAAGACCTCATGGATTTTCCGCGCTAACTGTGGATTTTCCCTGGCAGCATGAATCATGTACTCTGAGATATCCTTTACTTTCATCCTCCGGAAACCCGTAGTGCTGCCCACTTCTGGGGAAGAAGGTGAACTTGATAGAGAATTATTTGCACCAACTGGTTTTTCTTTGTTCTTTGGTGCCACCGCTTCTTCTGTGCCTCTACTTTCATTGATAACAGGTTTATTTTCACTTGGGAATGTGCTAACCGATAAATTTTCAAAAGAACTTATCGTATTTTGTTGATTGCTTGTTTGACTAGTCGCAGCTCCATCTGTATCAGAAGGACCAACGTTGCTTGATGTCGATCTTCTGTCAAGTAGCTCATACTCAAAGGAATCGCATGCAGAATTTGAGACTCCACTGTGAGAAGATCCCAACTGATTGGTCATATCAGCTTTGCTTAACTGATGATTATCTGAGTAGGAACTGTCTTCAAATTCTGTAGACAAAACAGCACCCTCTGAAGGAATAACTGTGCCAGGATCTGTCACGAGATCAACGATGAACTCCCTGCAAAATGCAGCATGGCATAGAAGGTTATAAAGTCTCTAGTGCATCTTCTTTAGTTTTTTCTAGGTCCTAACATTTGGGTGAAGCAAGAAATCTAACCACGCACAGCACAATTATCCCATCAGATGCTTATATGTGCTACAGAATCTCATTTATGCTGACTGTGTGTGCAAAGGGTGTAATACCTTCCATCGTCATATTTCACAATGTTCAAAGCTCCATCATCCGATCCAGTATACTGCCTTCCTTTCAGGAGTCGACAAGGGATATGAAGGCTATCAGCCAAAACCTACATCCAAGTGTGGAGAGGAAATAACTATTAGTACACCAGTGAGGCACCTATTGGACAAATGTCTTGCACAGTGTTTCCCCATGTCAGCAAAGCAATTGTTAGCATACTTATGGATCATTTTTTGACAAATGTTTCGCTCATGGTTTGCTGCATTATATCTATATATTTCATAGAACAGCGAGGAAACGTTATCATCCATTTTGATATTAGAACAATGTGAAACAACAATGTTGATATGAAATTCTGCATCGAATTACGGGGTGACAAACTAAAACATTACAACAGATATCCATGCTTAGCAAATTCTGTTTGTACAAAGATAGGAGACGATTGGTCCCGCCATCTAAAAATGTTTAATATATTTGTAAATTACTGACCTTAAATAGCAGCGCGCGATGACGAGCTAGACCAGTTTTTAATTGGCCAAGAGGCACAACTACACTTCCAATACGTGCTCTCAGGGATCTGATCATATTCTGGTATTTTCTCGACGTGTTCTCAGGATCAAATATTAGTCCGCCCATGTGGTTAGAAACTAAATTAGCAAGTTTTTGAATCAAAACATTGCCAACAAATTCTGAATTTCTCGATCGAAGTTCAATAGCAATGATTGAGGCCTTCTGCTCAAGTTTCATAAGCTCAGGATCTTCACCTCTGTGAACCAATACAGTTTCCCAGTTGACACTATTATGTGAAACTGGCTGTGCTCGCAGTTCACTCAGAGAGGGCATGTTTATTGATGCCGGCCCATTCCCAATGACGTAGAGATCATAAAAACCATCTGTTATCTTGTCATCATAGCCAAGGGCGTTGAAATTCTGTGGACCAAGAACAAATATATCATATAATATGTGTCAGAATATGGTAATGGTAGAATAAAAGTAATGAGCATTTGAGTATATAGAAAGTTAGAAACACCACAATACATGGTCCATAAGAAACCCTATCGAAGATGCCATTTGTGCTCATTTATGGTCCATCAATCCCGTTTACAAAGTCGACATAGGATTCATGCATTATCAAGCAACAAATTAGTGATTACAAATAAGTATAAACATAGAAGAACTAATTTGCTGAAGGAGCTCCTACTGTTACCAGTCAACCGCTAATAATGGATCTACCAGCATCACACTCTTGAACACACACAAGACATTATACTATGGCATATAGTCATACATGAAAGTGAGTATCAGATGTTATCCTGCAACACAAACTCTAAAGAATTCCTATCAAGAGGTTAGTCCTTTTGGAAATTTCCCTGAATTCGTGGGTTTTCGGTATGGCGCAACCAAACAACTTCTGTTAGTTACTCATGCTGGATTCAACATGCCATGACATCCAATTACTAAGTTTTTGGGTCCCTGTGGATTTCATCTTCTGTGTTCCAAAGTAGCTACCACTTTGCTTAAGAGAGAGACCCTACTGTTACGAATCTAATAAGGAATATACCAGCATCAAGCTCTTGCTAGAAGACTAGGAAGCACACAGCAATGAGCATTATCGTAATGGATGATCACAATTGTGATATGAGAAACATAATGGACAATCGAAACCGATCATGGAAGCAGGCAGGGCTAGATTGCTAACTGACCCAGTATCGGGCCGCGAGGACCTCAGCGAGGGAGCTCGCGGGGCGGCGGAAGCCCAGGCTCATCTGCTTGGCGACCTCGATCTCCATTTCCTCGGGGTTGTCCCGGGCGCTCATCTCCAGCACGAGCTGCAGCTGGAACTCCTCGAGGTCGTCCTCCTCCTTCTCCCTCTCCCGCTTCCTCTCCTCGGCCTCGGACGACTCCCTTATGACCCGCTCCTCCACCGCGTCCTCCTCCCGCGATCGCCGCCGCTCGCCCTCCTGCGAGAGCCTGCGCTCCATTCCCTCCTCCTGCGCGCGCCTCCTCTCGCCCACCGGCCCCGATGGCCGCCTATCCTCCCCACCCAGCGACGCGGACGCCGACCCCTCCGCCTCCGCGGTGGGCGGGGGCGTCGGGGGCGGGGGCCGCGTCGGGACGGAGTCGAGCCAGGTGGACACCACCGAGGGCGGCTGCTGCTGCCGCTGCTCGGGGAGGTGATGGTGGACCGCGCCTCCGCCTCCGCCTCCGCCTCCTCCTCCGCCGCCGCCGCTGCCCTTGCGGGGGAGCGGCGGGGCGGGCGGCGACGCGCCGTCCCCGGACCCCTCCCCGATGTGGAGCTTCCTGAAGAAGTTCTTCATGCCGCCTCCCTCCGCCGCCGAAACGAAAGTCGCCGAGCAGCAGCAGCTATTGGGCGCCTACTGGTGTTGGTGGTGGGTGGGTGGATCCGACATGGCCACTGACGCGGGACGGACGGGGGTAACTTTAGCCAACTATTGACCCGCCTCGACGCCTCCCAGTGGCCAGACGTCATTAGTTTAAGCGTGCCGTTATCGCTAGCGACCTGCCGCTACAGCCCCGCCCCCGCATTTTTCTCTCGTTCCACGGCAGGTCGGTACCCCGTACCCGGCAGCGATTCCTCCCCGGCGGGGAAGGAAAGGGACCGGAGCGGGTTCGTTTACCAGAAACAGAAAGAGTCAGGGGTTTGCGCGCTAATTACCCCCCGTTCTTCAGGATTTTTGGTAAGCTCGTATCGCTTGCGTCTTCCTACAACGCGTGCAGTTATTATGGAAAGGCGTGCGGATGTCTCGTCGCGTCTCGTCTGACCGCAGAA
Organism: Triticum dicoccoides; assembly: GCF_002162155.2. Taxonomy (NCBI): domain Eukaryota; kingdom Viridiplantae; phylum Streptophyta; class Magnoliopsida; order Poales; family Poaceae; genus Triticum; species Triticum dicoccoides. Next base: position 593,280,326 of record NC_041391.1, read on the forward strand.
TACTCGAGCGTGCTGGCCTGTGAGGCTGGCCTGTGGGGCGGGCGATACCCTGGCCCGCTTGTCATCGAGCTGCCGCCGTGCGGGTGCGCTCCCGTGCGCGGCCGGTCTTGCCCGCCGAACGGAAGGTGATAAGTAGAAGAATGGAAAAAGAAAGCATGTTTGTTTAGTTGTGTGTAAGCGGAAGCAGACAAAGGATAGATAACGCTGACAGCGCCACCCGACCTGCGTGGACCCGGCTCACGGAGGCATACCCCGGTTTGCTTGGCCGTCTGACATGGGTGGACTGGTGGACAGCCCACTACGCTTGGCTGGCTAGGTAGTGGTGGCGGCGCCGCTCGTTCGTTCGTTCGTACGAGCACTTGACGGCACGGTCCCGCCCATCATTCACGCTTGCTCCGCTAGCGCGTGGGTCTCGCTTGGGGCGGCTTTACCCTCCTCCCACTGACAGGCTGATCTGGCTGGTTTATTGGCCCACTTGCCATTTGCTGCTGGTGTAGTAGTGAACAGCCGAGCATTATCATAGCAACACAAACGGCCTGCCTACGACCTTTTATTTATTTATTTATTTATTTATACACATCCCACACACCACGCAATCATGTTCACCCGCTGACATGTGGGGGCGACAGCCGTAACCTGCTTCGGGGCCAGAATGCCCTTCGCATCGCTTGCTGAGAAGAAGAGGGCTGTCAGTCAACTGATTTTGGGCTCTGTTAAATTGTTGTTCTGTTTCTCGTGCATGTTTCTAATATTAGGGCATCTCCAACGTCGACTCTCGAACCGTCTGTATCCTTCTAGACGCAACTGTTCGGACACTACAAGCCATCCAACACCGATTCCATCGGTCAGTTCGGACCATAATTTTCTCACAAAATCGAAACAA
>NC_041391.1:593281372-593437577 GCF_002162155.2 Triticum dicoccoides
CTTTATAGGAGTCTGGACACGAGCCACATAGGACTCCGACACCCCCGGCCCATAAAACCTAAGGCGGAGCCCGCGTTTTTGTAGCTTGCCGCACTGTTTCCACGACAAAATCCTATACTCTATTCTTCCATCCCGCCGCTCTCCATCAAATTCTCGCCCTTTTCCTCCACTTCTCTTTCCTCCCGCTGTCGACGCATGGACCCGGACGAGACCCTGCCGGGGACGGAGGTGGTGGAGGACCCAAGCATCACTCTCTCCCGGAAGATCAACTCGGCGACACGGCAAAAACGTCACGTCAAAGCAAAGGCCACAATGGAGGAAAAGCTCAAGGAGAAGGCCGACGGAGGGCGTGCTGGTGGCGGACGTGGCGGTGGGCATGCTAGTCACAGACGTGGTGGAGGTCGAGGGCTGGGTCGCGCTGCCCCGCCACCCTTGCCGATCGTGCTGACGCCGCCATGGCCGAAACAACCTCCGTACTACTACGCCGCCAAACAGTTGGGTAGGTAGTGTTGGAAATATGCCCTAGAGGCAATAATAAATTAGTTATTATTATATTTCCTTGTTCATGATAATCGTTTATTATCCATGCTATAATTATATTGATAGGAAACTCAGATACATGTGTGAGTACATAGACAACACCATGTCCCTAGTAAGCCTCTAGTTGACTAGCTCGTTGATCAATAGATGGTTACGGTTTTCTGACCATGGACATTGGATGTCGTTGATAACGGGATCACACCATTAGGAGAATGATGTGATGGACAAGACCCAATCCTAAGCCTAGCACAAAGATCGTGTAGTTCGTATGCTAAAGCTTTTCTAATGTCAAGTATCATTTCCTTAGACCATGAGATTGTGCAACTCCCGGATACCGTAGGAATGCTTTGGGTGTACCAAACGTCACAACGTAACTGGGTGGCTATAAAGGTGCACTACGGGTATCTCTGAAAGTGTCTGTTGGGTTGGCACGAATTGAGACTGGAATTTGTCACTCTGTGTAAAGGAGAGGTATCTCTGGGCCCACTCGGTAGGACATCATCATAATGTGCACAATGTGACCAAGGGGTTGATCACTTGATGATGTGTTACGGAACGAGTAAAGATACTTGCCGGTAACGAGATTGAACAAGGTATCGGCATACCGACGATCGAATCTCGGGCAAGTACAATACCGCTAGACAAAGGGAATTGTATACATGATTGAATAAATCCTCGACATCGTGGTTCATCCGATGAGATCATCGTGGAACATGTGGGAGCCAACATGGGTATCCAGATCCCGCTATTGGTTATTGACCGGAGAGTCGTCTCGGTCATGTCTGCATGGTTCCCGAACCCGTAGGGTCTACACACTTAAGGTTCGATGATGCTAGGGTTATAGGGAATAGATATACATGGTTACCGAATGTTGTTAGGAGTCCCGGATGAGATCCCGGACGTCACGAGGAGTTCCGGAATGGTCCGGAGGTAAAGATTTATATATGGGAAGTCCTGTTTTGGTCACTGGAAAAGTTTTGGGTGCTATCGGTAATGTACCGGGACCACCAGGAGGGTCCCGGGGGTCTACCAAGTGGGGCCACCGGCCCCAGAGGGCTGCATGGGCCAAGTGTGGGAGGGAACCAGCCCCAGGTGGACTGGTGCGCTCCTCCTCCCCCCACCAGGGCCCAAGGCGCCTAGGGTTTGGGAAGGGGGTGCCTCCACCTTACTTGGGGGGCAAGTTTCCTCTCTTCCCCCCCTTGGCCGCACCCTAGATGGGATCTAGGGGCTGCCGCACCCCTTGGGGTGGGAACCCTAGAGGGGGTGCAGCCCCCTCCCTCTCCCCTATATATACTTGAGGTTTTGGGGCTGCCATACACATGAGTTTCCACCTCTCCCTGGCGCAGCCCTACCTCTCTTTCTCCTCATCTGTCGCGGTGCTTGGCGAAGCCCTGCTGGAATACCACGCTCCTCCATCACCACCACGCTATTGTGCTGTTGTTGTATGGAGTCTTCCCCAACCTCTCCCTCTCTCCTTGCTGGATCAAGGCGTGGGAGACGTCACCGGGCTGCACGTGTGTTGAACACGGAGGTGCCGTCCGTTCAGCATTAGGATCTCCGGTGATTTGGATCACGATGAGTACGACTCCTTCAACCCCGTTCTCTTGAACGCTTGCGCTTAGCGATCTACAAGGGTATGTAGATGAACTCCCTCTCTCTCGTTGCTAGTCTCTCCATAGATAGATCTTGATGACTCGTAGGAAAATTTTGAATTTCTGCTACGTTCCCCAACAGTGGCATCATGAGCTAGGTCTATTGCGTAGATTCTATGCACGAGTAGAACACAAAATAGTTGTGGGCGATGATTTGTTCAATTTGCTTACCGTTACTAGTCCAGTCTTGATTCGGCGGCATCGTGGGATGAAGCGGCCCGGACCGACCTTACACGTACTCTTACGTGAGACAGGTTCCACCGACTGACATGCACTTGTTGCATAAGGTGGCTAGCGGGTGCCAGTCTCTCCCACTTTAGTCGGATCGGGTTCGATGAAAAGGGTCCTTATGAAGGGTAAATAGCAATTGGCATATCACGTTGTGGTTTTTGCGTAGGTGAGAAACGTTCTTGCTAGAAACCCATAGCAGCCACGTAAAACATGCAAACAACAATTAGAGGACGTCTAACTTGTTTTTGCAGGGGTATGCTATGTGATGTGATATGGCCAAGAAGAATGTGATGAATGATATGTGATGTATGAGATTGATCATGTTCTTGTAATAGGAATCACGACTTGCATGCCGATGAGTATGACAACCGGCGGGAGCCATAGGAGTTGTCTTAATTTATTGTATGACCTGCATGTCATTAAACAAACGCCATGTGATTACTTTACTTTATTGCTAACCGATAGCCATAGTAGTAGAAGTAATAAGTTGGCGAGACAACTTCATGGAGACACGATGATGGAGATCATGATGATGGAGATCATGGTGTCATGCCGGTGACGATGATGATCATGGAGCCCTGAAGATGGAGATCAAAAGGAGCAAAATGAAATTGGCCATATCATGTCACTATTTGATTGCATGTGATGTTTATCATGTTTATGCATCTTATTTGCTTAGAACGATGGTAGTAAATAAGATGATCCCTCATTAAAATTTCAAGAAAGTGTTCCCCCTAACTGTGCGCCGTTGCGAAAGTTCGTCATTTTGAAGCACCACGTGATGATCGGGTGTGATAGATTCTAACGTTCACATACAACGGGTGTAAGCCAGATTTACACACGCGAAACACTTAGGTTGACTTGACGAGCCTAGCATGTACAGACATGGCCTCGGAACACAAGAGACCAAAAGGTTGAGCATGAGTCATATGGTAGATACGATCAACATGAAGATGTCCACCGATGATGACTAGTCCGTCTCACGTGATGATCGGACACGGCCTAGTTGACTCGGATCATGTAATCACTTAGATGACTAGAGGGATATCTATCTGAGTGGGAGTTCATAAGATGAACTTAATTATCCTGAACATAGTCAAAAGTTTATTGCAAATTATGTCGTAGCTCACGTTTTAGTTCTATTGTTTTAGATATGTTCCTAGAGAAAATATAGTTGAAAGTTGACTGTAGCAATTATGCGGACATTAGAAGGCTTATGTCCTTAATGCACCGCTCGGTGTGCTAGACCTTGAACGTGGTCTGTGGATGTTGCGAACGTCTGACATACACGTTTTGATGACTACGTGATAGTTCGGTAATGTTAAATGGTTTAGAATTGAGGCACCGAAGACATTTTTGAAATGTCGTAGAACATATGAGATGTTCCAAGAGCTGAAATTGGGATTTCAGGCTCGTGCCCACGTCAAGAGGTATGAGACCTTCGACGAGTTTTCTAGCCTACAAACTAAGGGAGAAGATCTCAATCGTTGAGCTTGTACTCAGATTGTCTGGGTACAACAATCGCTTGAATCGAGTGGGAGTTAATCTTCCAGATGACATAGTGATGTTTCTCCAAAGACATTGCCACCAAGCTACTAGAGGTTCGTGATGAACTATAACATAACAGGGATAGGTATGATGATTCCTTGAGCTATTCATGATGTTTGACACCACGAATGTAGAATCAAGAAGGAGCATCAATTGTTGATGGTTAGTGAAACCACTAGTTTCAAGAAGGGCGAGGGCAAGAAGGGGTACTTCATGAAATGGCAAATCAGTTGCTGCTCCAGTGAAGAAACCCAAGGTTGAACCCAAACCTGAGACTAAGTGCTTCTGTAATGAGACGAACAGACACTGAAGCAGAACCACCCTAGATACTTAGTAGATAAGAAGGCAGGCAAGGTCGACAGAAGTATATTGGATATACATTGAATCAAATGTGTACTTTACTAGTACTCCTAGTAGCACCAGGGTATTGAGATACTGGTTCGATTGCTAAGTGTTAGTAACTCGAAGTAAAAGGCTACGGAATAAACGGAGACTAGCTAAAAGTGAGATAACGATGTGTGTTGGAAGTGTTTCCAAGGTTGATATGATCAAACATCGCACGCTCCCTCTACCATCAAGATTAGTATTAAACCTGAATAATTGTCATTTGGTGTTTGCGTTGAGCATAGACATGATTGGATTATGTCTATCACAATACAGTTATTCATTTAAGGAGAATAATGGTTACTCTATTTATTTGAATAATACCTTCAATGGTCTTGCACCTAAAGGAATGGTTTATTGAATCTCGATCGTAGTGATACACATTTTCATGCCAAAAGATATAAGATAGTAATGATAGTACCACTTACTTGTGGCACTGCCATGTAAGTCATATTGGTATAAAATGCATGAAGAAGCTCCATGTTGATGGATCTTTGGACTCACTCATTTTTGAAAAGTTTGAGACATGCGAACCATGTCTATTGGTGTATACGCATGAAGAAACTCCATGCAGATGGATCGTTTGGACTCACTTGATTTTGAATCACTTGAGATATGCAAATCATACCACATGGGCAAGATGACTGAAAAGCCTCGTTTTCAGTAAGATGGAACAAGATAGCAACTTGTTGGAAGTAACACATTTTGATGTGTGCAGTCCAATGAGTGCTAAGGCATGCAATGAATATCGTTATGTTCTTACTTCACAGATGATTCGAGTAGATGTTGAGTATATTTACTTGATGAAACACAAGTCTGAATTATTGAATGGTTCAAGTAATTTCAGAGTGAAGTTGAAGATCATCGTGACAAGAGGATAAAATGTCTATGATATGATCATAGAGATGAGTATCTGAGTTACGAGCTTTGGCACGCAATTAAGACATTGTGGAAATTGTTTCACAATTAATACCGCCTGGAACACCATAGTGTGATGGTGTGTCCGAACATCATAGTTGCACCCTATTGGATATGGTGCGTACCATGATGTCTCTTATCGAATTACCACTATCGTTGGGTTAGGCATTAGAGACAACCACATTCACTTTAATAGGGCACCACATAATTCCGTTGAGATGACACCACATGAACTATGGTTTAGAGAAACCTAAGCTATCGTTTCTTGAAAGTTTGGGGCTGAGACGCTTATATGAAAAAGTTTCATCCTGATGAGCTCGAACCCAAAGCGGATAAATACATCTTCATAGGGCACCCAAAATAGTTGGGTATACCTCCTATTTCAGATCTGGAAGCAAAAGGATTGTTTCTAGAAATGGGTCCTTTCTCGAGGAAAAGTTTCTCTCGAAAGAATTGAGTGGGAGGATGGTGGAGACTTGATGAGGTTGTTGAACCATCACTTCAACTAGTGTGTAGCAGGGCACATGAAGTTGTTCCTGTGGCACCTACACCAATTGAAGTAGGAGCTTATGATAGAGATCATGAAACTTCGGATCAAGTCACTACCAAACCTCGTGGGTCGACAAGGATGCTTACTGCTTTAGAGTGGTACGTAATCCTGTCTTAGAGGTCATGTTGCTAGACAACAATGAACCTACGAGCTATGGAGAAGCGATGGTGGGCCCGGATTCCGACAAATGGCTCGAGGCCATAAAATCCGAGAGAGGATCCATGTATGAGAACAAAGTGTGGACTTTGGAAGAACTGCTTGATGGTCGTAAGGCTATTGGGTACAGATAGATTTTAAAAGGAAGACAGACAATGATGGTAAGTATCACCATTAAGAAAGCTCGACTTGTCGTTAAGATGTTTTCCGACAAGTTCAAGGAGTTGACTATGATGAGACTTTGTCACTCGTAGCGATGCTAAGAGTTTGTTGGAATTATATTAGCAATTACTGCATGATTTATGAAATCTTGCAGATAGGATGTCAAAACATTGTTTCCTCGACATTCTTGAGGAAAGGTTGTATGTGATACAGCCAGAAGGTTTTGTCAAATCCTGAAAGATGCTAACAAGTATGCAAAGCTCCACCAATCCTTCTAAGGACTGGAGTAAGCATCTCGGGGTTGGAATGTACGCTTTGATGAGATGATCAAAGATTTTGGGTTTATACAAAGTTTATGAGAAACTTGTATTTCCAAAGAAGTGAGTGGGAGCACTATAGCATTTCTGATGAGTATATGTTGTTGACATATTGTTGATCAGAAATGATGTAGAATTTCTGGAAAGCATATAGGGTTATTTGAAAACTGTTTTTCAATGGAAAACCTGGATTAAGCTACTTGAACATTGAGCATCAAGATCTATAAGGATAGATCAAACCGCTTAACAGTACTTTCAAATGAGCACATACCTTGACATGATCTTGAAGGTGTTCAAGATGGATCAGTCAAAGAAGGAGTTCTTGCCTGAGTTGTAAGGTGTGAAGTTAAGACTTAAAGCTCGACCACGGTAGAAGAGAGAGAAAGGACGAAGGTCGTCCCCTATGCTTCAGACGTAGGCTCTATAGTATGCTATGCTGTGTACCGCAGCGGAAGTGTGCCTTGCCATGAGTCTGGCAAGGGGGTACAAGAGTGATCCAGGAATGGATCATTGGACAGCGGTCAAAATTGTCCTTGGAGTAAATAAGGACATGTTTCTCGATTATGGAGGTGATAAAGAGTTCGGCGTAAAGGGTTACGTCGATGCAAGCTTTAACACCTATCCGAATGACTCTGAGTAGCAAACCGGATACGTATAGTGGATCAACCATTTGGAATAGCTCCAAGTAGGGCTGGGCATATAACCCGAAAATCGATGTACCGAACCGAACTAACCGGTACCGAAGCCGAATTCACCGAAACCGAAAACTTCGGTAGCACATTCGGTTTGCATTAGTTGAAAACTGAACCTAGTCCGGTGAATTCGGGTGTGTCCCTCCGCTACCCGAACAGACCGAAAACCGAGTAACCACGTAGGTCCGATCTGCATGCCCATTGCTACTCTTTCTTTTTTTAAGAATCGTTGCTACTTTTTCATGTGAACAGGGACTTGTCTATTTTCTATCAGTGCTCGAGTCCCACAGCGGGATCGGGAAGTGGAGTGGCTGACCCAACGAGCCGCTGTTGCTAATTTTATAGAGTAAAAGTTTGGGTAATAGAGAAGTACTTTCCCCACTTGTGTCAGCTGCCAGCCCACCACCGCTCATTTTACTAGGGAGGCTAGCCTTTAGCTAGTACGAAGAGCTACAACCACTGTACATCAGAATAAAGTGCTGCTACTAGTACAGGTAGTGTACAGTTAGAATAAATGCACCGATTCAGACTGTTGTTAAATAGTACTAGTATATCTCGGTGCTGTTCGGTAGAGCCGACGACCGAACCGAAATTTCGGTGCTGACAGTCTCCGGTTAGCTAATTTTCTATTGACCGATCGGTCAACATTTCCATAGAACCGAAATTTCAAATAGACCGAAGCACCGAGCCAATCGGTTCAGGGGAACCGAACGCCCAGCCCTAGCTCCAAGTGGAGCGTGGAAGCAGCATTTACAATATGACCTAGAGATTTGCGAAATACATACGGATCTGAATGTTGCAGACCCGTTTACTAAAACCTCTCTCACAAGCAAAACATGATCAAACCCCAGAACTCATTGAGTCTTAATCACATGGTGATGTGAACTAGTTTAGTGACACTAGTAAACTCTTTGGATGTTGGTCACATGGCGATGTGACCTATCAGTGTTAATCACATGGCGATGTGAACTAGATTATTGACTCTAGTGCAAGTGGGAGACTGTTGGAAATATGCCCTAGAGGCAATAATAAATTAGTTATTATTATATTTCCTTGTTCATGATAATCGTTTATTATCCATGCTATAATTGTATTGATAGGAAACTCAGATACACGTGTGGGTACATAGACAACACCATGTCCCTAGTAAGCCTCTAGTTGACTAGCTCGTTGATCAATAGATGGTTACGGTTTCCTGACCATGGACATTGGATGTCGTTGATGACGGGATCACATCATTAGGAGAATGATGTGATGGACAAGACCCAATCCTAAGCCTATCACAAAGATCGTGTAGTTCGTATGCTAAAGCTTTTCTAATGTCAAGTATCATTTCCTTAGACCATGAGATTGTGCAGCTCCCGGATACCATAGGAATGCTTTGGGTGTACCAAATGTCACAAGTAACTGGGTGGCTATAAAGGTGCACTAAGGGTATCTCTGAAAGTGTCTGTTGGGTTGGCACGAATCGAGACTGGGATTTGTCACTCCGTGTAACGGAGAGGTATCTCTGGGCCCACTCGGTAGGACATCATCATAATGTGCACAATGTGACCAAGGGGTTGATCACGGGATGATGTGTTACGTAACGAGTAAAGAGACTTGCCGGTAACGAGATTGAACAAGGTATCGGCATACCAACGATTGAATCTCCGGCAAGTACAATACCGCTAGACAAAGGGAATTGTATACGGGATTGAATAAATCCTCAACATCGTGGTTCATCCAATGAGATCACCGTGGAACATGTGGGAGCCAACATGGGTATCCAGATCCCGCTGTTGGTTATTGACCAGAGAGTCGTCTCGGTCATGTCTGCATGGTTTCCGAACCCGTAGGGTCTACACACTTAAGGTTCGATGACGCTAGGGTTATAGGGAATAGATATACGTGGTTACCGAATATTGTTAGGAGTCCCGGATGAGATCCCGGACGTCACGAGGAGTTCCGGAATGGTCCGGAGGTAAAGATTTACATATGGGAAGTCATGTTTTGGTCACCGGAAAAGTTTCGGGTACTATCGGTAATGTACCGGGACCACCGAGAGGGTCCCGGGGGTCTACCAAGTGGGGCCATCGGCCCCAGAGGGCTGCATGGGCCAAGTGTGGGAGGGGACCAGCCCCAAGTGGGCTGGTGCGCCCCCCACCAGGCCCAAGGCGCCTAGGGTTTGGGAAGGGGGCGCCTCCACCTTACTTGGGTGGCAAGTTTCCCCTCTTCCCCCCCTTGGCCGCACCCTAGATGGGATCTAGGGGCTTCCGCACCCCTTGGGGTGGGAACCCTAGAGGGGGAGCAGCCCCCTCCCTCTCCCCTATATATACTTGAGGTTTTGGGGCTGCCATACACATGAGTTTCCACCTCTCCCTGGTGCAGCCCTACCTCTCTTTCTCCTCATCTCTCGCGGTGCTTGGCGAAGCCCTGCTAGAATACCATGCTCCTCCATCACCACCACGCCATTGTGCTGCTGCTGCTGTACGGAGTCTTCCCCAACCTCTCCCTCTCTCCTTGCTGGATCAAGGCGTGGGAGACGTCACCGGGCTGCACGTGTGTTGAACGCGGAGGTGCCGTCCGTTCGGCACTAGGATCTCCGGTGATTTGGATCACGACGAGTACGACTCCTTCAACCCCGTTCTCCTGAACGCTTCCGCTTAGTGATCTACAAGGGTATGTAGATGCACTCCCCTCTCTCTCGTTGCTAGTCTCTCCATAGATAGATCTTGGTGACTCGTAGGAAAATTTTGAATTTCTGCTACGTTCCCCAACAGGTAGTCCCCAGCAGTCGTCGTCATACCGTTCATCATGGACGTCAACACGGCGCCACTGCTTTTCTCTGAGAGTTCATTGTCGCAGCTTCTCCAAACACGGACGACGGGCGTGGAGCAGATGGGTGCTCGCGCACTGTTTGCTGGTATGCCTAAAGCGGGAGAGCCGGCGTCGACGACGCGGGCATGGAGATGTATGAGATCATCCATGAGGAAGGCGGAGAGAAAGGTTGCTATGAGGTCGCGGACACATAGTAGCAGGACTGGGTGCTGGACAACAGGAGGAGAAGGAGGAGGACGAGGACGATGATACAGATGATTTGGGTGGCGATTCAAAGAAGAAGGATAGAGGAGAAAGCTTCAACATGCGGGAGGACGAGGTGTTGTGCGATGTATGGTTGGCTACTAGCCTCGATCCGATCCATAGTTTTGTAGCTGGATTTGCATAGTTTTGTAGCAGGATATGCATAGTTTTGTAGCATGCTATGTATGCATTATTACGTAGATCATTTGTAGCCGGATTTGCATAATTTTGTAGTCAGATTTGCATAGTTTGGTACCCGGGTATGCATAGTTTTGCTGACAATGTTCTATTTGGTAGCCTTCTCGTGCGTGTAGTGTGTTCAAAAAGTTAGAGAAGAAAAAATTCATCGTCATGCATTGTTGGTTGAAGTTGAATGGATAACCCATGTGGAACCTATACATTGCCAAGACCGCCGCCCAAGGCACTGAGGAAGAAACCGGTGATCCAAATGACCCAACAAAAGAACCGCCCAAGAAGGATAGAAGAGGGTTCAGGGAAAAGAAATGAGAGGAGGAGAAGGAAAAGCGGAAGGTGCGGCTGCCAAGATGATGGAGAGGTTCAAAGACATCTCGATGAAGAAGGAGGAGGCATACATCAAGTGCTCGGGTGTCAAGGAGGAAAAAAGGAAATGAGGTTTAACTTGTTGATGGGGGCGAACGAGAAGAAGCTCAAGGTTAAAGAGAAAAGGGCAATGATCGAAGAGAAGAATGCCATGATCAAAGAGAAGAAGGCCATGCTTGAAGAGAAGAAGGTGATGATCGCAGTTGATGTGGAGGACGCAAAGATGTTAACCTTGAATTTGGTGGATTTAGATGACGACACAAGAATGATCGTGCAACCCATCTGTTTCAAGATGTTGCAGTGATAGAAGGATGAGCTGGAGAGGGTGGAGCAGGAGAACATGGAGGCGGTGGAGAAGGAGGCGGAGGCGGAAGCAGCCTACACGGCGACCACAACAGATTGAGCATGGAGGCTCGGAGCAAATGGTACGACAGAGCAGAAAAATCTAAATTTTTGCATGGACCGTCGGATTGATATTCTTTTGTGGTAGGGCATGTAAAAACTAAGAATACTTGTCTCTTTTTGGTTATGATCGGCCGATGATGGGATCCGACATTGGTGTCACTACTGCAGGATGTTGCTAATGTGACACTACAATCAGAGACCCTTCAACGAAACTGTGTGCGATGCAATAATTGCAAACGGTGATGTAAAAAAATCGTCAAAAAAGATGCAAAACCTTTGCGATGACGGATGCATCAAACACGGTTAAGAATTTAGTCGTGTGTGCGATAAGGGGCATATGGTTCAGTTCAATGAACTGTTTGCGATGAGGAAGAAGAACAGAAATAGGCAGCCAGATGAAGGTGTGTGCGCTATAGGGCATACAGTTCACTCAGATGAATTGTTTGTGATTAGGCGGAACAAAAGAAACGGCCAGCCAGATCAAGGTGTGTGCAATAGAGGGCAAACAGTTCACTCGGATGAACTGTTTGCGTTGAGCCAAGATAACATAAACGGTTCAATTTAACAAGATATGTGTGATATGCGGCAAACAGGTCTGTAATAAGAAATGTGTGCAAAGACCGATAACAACACAGACGGTTGCTGCTAATAAGACGTGTGTGGTCTACTGCTATTCCTTCTCCGGATATAACATGCCCGAGGAATCCAACTTCCTTCAACCAAAACTCACACTTGCTGAACTTGGCATATAACTGATGTTCTCTGAGCTTCTCAAGCACCAAACGCAAATACTCCTTATGCTCCTCTTCATTCTTCGAGTAGACTAATATGTCATCAATGAACACCATGACAAACTTATCCAAAAACTCCATAAACACCTTGTTCATCATGTTCATGAAATAGGCAGGTGCATTAGTCAGACCAAATGACATAACGGTATACTCATACAGTCTGTACCTTGTGGTAAAAGCTGTCTTAGGTATATCCTACTCTCGAATCTTCAGTTGGTGGTATCCTGATCGCAGATCGATCTTGGAAAATACTTTAGCTCCTTGCAACTGGTCAAATAGATCATTAATCATCGGTAGCGGGTACTTGTTCTTGATCGTTACTTTATTCAATCCACGATAATCAACGACCATCCTCAATGATCCATCCTTCTTCTCCACTAGAAGCACTGGTGATCACCAAGGTGACGAACTTGGGCGAATATAGCCTTTATCCAGTAACTCCTTAATCTGCTTCTTAATTTCCTCCAAATCCTGTGCGGGCATCCTGTACGGTCTCTTAGATATTGGCCTTGTGCCTGGCAAAAGTTCAATCAAAAACTCAATGTCTCTCTCTGGTGGCATGCCTAGCAACTCCTCGGGAAATACATCAGGGAAATCCTTCACCATTGGTACTTCCACCTGTACAACTCCTGATAAGGAATTCACTTGAGTCCTCTTTGGCACATGCCGGGATACATACTTAATCCTTCTTCCTTCTAGGGTGGTGAGCATAACCGACTTACTGGCGCAATCGATGTTTCCTCCATACATTGATAGCCAATCCATACCCAGAATCACATCCAAACCTTGCGACTCCAAAATTATCAGATCTGAGGGGAAAACATGCCTCCCTATGGTCAATGGCATCTGAAAACATCCTTGGCTAGCCATATACTCCGCTCCTGGCGAGCTCACTAACATAGGTGTTCTAAGAACCTTGGTGGGCAGTTTATACTTATCCACAAATCCCCTTGATATGTATGAATGCGATGCACCTGTATCAAAAAGAACGATTGCAATAACAGACTTAACCAAAAACTTACCTATTACTGCATCTGGCTGGGCTTCTACCTCCTCCACGTTAACATGGTTCACCTGTCCCTTGTTGAAAGGGTTGGGCTTCTTCCCAGAGCTTCCATTTCCATTTCCATTCTTTGCTTCAGGACATTCAGTGGCATAATGTCCAGTCTTCTGGCACTTGAAACAGGTAATGTGGCTCAGATCCCTCTTGGCTGGTGTTGATGGGTTGGAACGATTCTAACTGTTGCTTCCTCCATTCCCATTGCCATTCTTGGGGCCACTATGGTTGTGCGAACTTCCTCCATTGTGATTGTGACCTCCATGGTTATGTTGAAGGTGTCCTCCTGAGTTCGGGGTAAAACGAGGCCTCTGCTGAGCTCCAGAATTGTACTTCCCTTGTCCATACTTCCTCTTGCGGTTGTCAATCTACTGCTGCTTCCCTTTAATCATGAGAGCTCTATCTACCAACTCCTGGTAGTTGTTGAAGGTTGCCACCATCAATGGCATGCTCAGCTCATCATTCAGTCCTTCCAGAAACTTCTCCTGCTTAGCTGCATCCGTAGCAACGTCATCTGGGGCATAACGAGCTAACTTACTAAAAGCATCCACATACTGGCCAACTGTACGTCCTCCCTGGCGCAAGTTGTGAAACTCACGCTTCTTCATGGCCATAGCTCCTGCTGAAACATGGGCAGTACGGAAAGCGTGCTGAAACTGGTCCCATGTGACAGTGTCGATGAGGTAAGTGACTGTGAAATTTTTCCCACCATGATGTTGTGGCTCCATCAAGCTGATGTGTGAAAAAACGCACCCTCTCCACTTCTGTGCATCCTACAGTGGTCAACTCCCTTCCAATCTTGCGGAGCCAATCATCTGCAACAATCGGCTCGGTGCTACTAGAGAACACCGGTGGATTCAGCCTCAAGAAACGGGCTAAGTGATCAACTGGTGGTGGTGGTGTGGGTTGTTGTTGTTGTTCCCCTGATTCTGATTCTGGACTAGTAGCTGCATCAGGGTATTCTGCTGCTGGATCAACTGAGTAAGCTCCGCTGGGAAAGCAAATCCATTGTCACGTCTCAGAGGCATGTGATGGGTTTAGAAAAGATGAGAGTATAGAATAGAAATAGATCTAGAGGGGAAAACACTACCCATATGCACATGAGACAAACACAATCATATCACTTCAATCAATTCAAACAAGGGCATACATCGGTCTAACTATCGTTACAAAAGTGCTCGGACTATACTATATACATGGGGGAATACTACTACTGATATGGTGGTCGACTAGAAAAATTGATCGGTGGAAGACTCCATGATATCTGCTCCAGATTCATCAACATAGTCATCATTGCTATCATCAGGGTGCAAGTCGGTGTCGTCGATGATGATGTAGTTCTCCAGGCAAGTGGAATCATCATCATCTCCTTCTGGCGTGGGGTCTCCCATGAATACTCCTAGCTTCTTCTTCAGATCATCATTCTTCTCCATGAGTATCGTCATTTCCTCTTCATATCCATCGCGTGTAGACTCGAGTTCTTCCTCTAGCTCTGTGATCTTGGTCATTGCCTTCTTCAGATCTATCATGCCTACGCACATCTGGTTCTCCTAGCGACGAATGTGCTGGTTTAACTCCTGGATGAAAGTTGTAATAGATATATCCTTCCTGGTGCTGATCATCTCCCATTTCTCATCTCGGCGCCCACAAATCTGGTAGATAGTATCCTTGAGGTCTTTGTGGTAAATTTCTCCAATGCGTCCCATGGTGATGTGGGCTGCCATGCTCTTTCCTAGACTCCAGGTTGGGGCATCAAAGGAAAACTCTATGGGCTCAGTGACTGGCATGAACGTCCTTCCTGGAACTTGAACTCGAATCATCCAACGCTCCTCTTCTGATAGAGTGGCGATGTAGGTCCCGGTGAAGCTTGGTAGTCCGATGTTCAGGTATTTAGTGACTTCCTTCAAGTGGCGTCCAAAAGGTGTATCTTCATCTGGTTGGGTGAACTTGTTCCTTGCATCCGCCATCCTAAAGAGTAGAAAAGGGAGAGGAGTCAGAAATGAGAAGAGAGTAGTGATCTAGGGCTTTAGCTTAGTGGTCGTGTCCTACAGTGACTGTGTGCTCTGATACCATCTTGTAGCGACCAGACCTCAAATAGTCCAATCTCTATGCATCAGTGTCATCCCTGGATTGGTAATGCTGACACGCACAACACTTGAAGGATTTGTAACAGAGTAGCAATCACACACTTATTACATCGAATGTCTCAAAAGAGAACTTATTACAATAAATATGGCTTAAGGCCATCTAAAACGATAACAGCGAAAGGCTTGGAAGATAAAGTGAGTCCATCAACTCCAACGGCATCACTGAGTGAAAGATCACGACCTAAGGCACCTTACTCGTCGTCTGAAAAGTCCGCAACATGAACGTTGCAGCCCGAAAACGGGCCAGCACATGGAATATGCTGTCAATGTAACACAATAGAGTAATGAACAGAATAATGATATCACTACATGGAATATGGCTGGTGGAAAGCTCTATGGTTACAGTTTTGCATAAAGCCAATTTTTCCCTACAACAAAGGAATAAATTATTATTTAACTATCATGGTGGTTGTTAAACATTGAGAAGGTTCCTCCAACTCAATCCCAATTAAGCATCATCATTTAACCCAATCAAATTAAATTAAGTAACATGATGAGATCCACATGATAATCCAAAATCTAGATACTCAAGATGTCCATAACCGGGGACACACCTAACCATGATTAGTTTGTACACTCTATAGAGGTTTGCGCACTTTTCCCCACAAGACTCGAATACATCCATGGTCAGAGAATCGAGACACAGTCTTTATGAAACAATAACTCTTTACTCCGGGTGGACAGTTACACCTACTTTCCCCTACATCTGCTAGCCCACCACTTAAAGAGGTCTTGCAACGTACTCAACTATGCTAGAGCCCATAATAGCTTGTGGATGCACACGGAAGTTTCTAGCATGAATAATCTTATGATCCCTTTAAGTCTAGGTGGCGGTCCATAGGAGAATCACACGGAATCCCGGGATTTCCAAAAATACAGGCAACACTAGGTTCCCCAGGTGCCTCAATCCACCCAGATGTGTATTTAAGTAGCCACATCAAGTAAACCATTAAGTAACAACACTCACATCTGTCATGGATACACTGACCCAATTCACGTCTACAAGCATAGCATAGCAATATAAGCAACATAGAAGTAACTCCCAAAGGTTTAATAATAAACAGGTAATAGGTACTACCTCATCTAATTCCCAAAACCCACATGTTAAAACAGATCCTAACCATGCAATTGTTTGAGGATTGATCTAATGCAATAAAACTGGGTAGTAAAGAGGTATGATCAAAGTGTTACTTGCCTTGCTGATGATCCGTGAAACCTAGAGACTCGTAGTAGCACGCTTCACACTCTGGGTACTCTATCGCAAACAAACAAGCATACAATAAGCACTCAACTAGAAGCACGGGTAAAACTCAAATAAGAGATCTAACCAGAAAGTTCAACTTAAGAACTACAGTTTGCAAAAAGAAATCAAATCAAATGAAGCAACGGAACTCAAACTATGAAAGAAACAAGCTTCGTTTACTAATCTGGACTTAAGTCAAATTTTACAGTAGCAAAAACTTGTTTAAGTTGGTTAAACAGAAAGAGGGCTCCGAGACAAAACTCTAGGCGCTTGAATCGCCTAATTCCGATAAACAAGCGAAAAGATAAACTAAAACTAAGATCTAGGCTGAAATCGCGCTCGAAAATAATCACGGGAAAACCCTGGAAAAAGAAAACTGACAAACAGGCTAACGAACGGACGTTCACTATCTGCGGCTAACGAGTGAACAAAGTTCGTTAAAACGAACGAACGAGCGGACGCTCGCTAAATAAACTAAACCGGAAAAAAACGATCTAATAAAAAAATAAACCGCGGTTCTAAAAAACCGTGTGGTTTTCTTCCAAAAACCGGCGACGGCGGCGGAGGTCAACCTTGGCGGCGGCGGGGTCGGCGGCGGCGGGTGGCGGGGCGGCGAGTGGATCCGGCGGCGGCGGCGCGGAACGGGGCGCCGGCGGCAGCGGCTTAGGGTTAGGGTTTGTGGCGCGGGTGGGCTGCGGCGGGCTGGCGGCTCGGGCGGCTTATAAGAGGGGCCGGCTGGGGAGTCCTGGCCGGTTACGGCCCGGAGTCGGTTCTTTTTTTTAAAAAAAAATTCCGCACAGAAAATCAAATAAAAGAAATACTAAACGAACTCCAAAAATCCTAAAATAAATTTTCCCCGCCCTCTAAAAATAAGTCAGGCCGGGTGAATATTTATTTGGGCCGCTAATGCAATTTTGAAAAACACACATTTTTCCTAATTCAAAAAAGCGGTAAAACTCTGAAATAAAATCTTATTTGATTTTAATATTAAATCTCCAATATTTCTTTATTTTGGGAAAGTCATTTTATCCCCTCTCTTTTATTTTATCAAAAGAAATATTCAAAGAGAAAATAATTAAAATCAAACGATCCTCTTTTTTTTTCAAAATTTGAGAAAACTCAAATATGAAAATTACGAAATCCCCAACTCTCTCCGCGGTCCTTGAGTTGCGTGGAATTTCTGGGATCAAGACAAAATGCAATAAATATGATATGCAATGATGATCTAATGTATAACATTCTAAACTGAAAATTTGGGATGTTACATTATCTATCTCTATCAGATCTCACTTTTGTAAGTAACTGTGAAGGGATTGACAACCCCTTTATCGTGTTGGGTGCAAGTTGTTTGATTGTTTGTGTAGGTATTCGGTAATTTGTGCGTTGTCTACTACTAGATTGATACCTTGGTTCTCAAACTGAGGGAAATACTTATCTCTACTTTGCTGCATCACCCTTTCCTCTTCAAGGGGAAAACCAAGGCAAGTTCAAGAAGTAGCAGGAAGAATTTCTGGCACCGTTGCCGGGGAGATCTACGCCAAGTCAAGACATACCAAGTACCCATCATAAACTCTTATCTCTTGCATTACATTATTTGCCATTCACCTCTCATTTTCCTCTCCCCCACTTCTAAAATGATTTTTGAAAAGATTCGCCCTTTTCTTCACCCTTTTCTTTGCATTCTTTCTGTATGTCTTTCTGTTTGTGTTTACATGTGCCTTCTATTTTCTTGCATCTTTGCTTGCTAAAAATCTATTGATATGGATCCACTTAAAGTTTTCTACTTGGATCATCTTCGATCTATATGTGCTCGTGCTGAAACCTCAACTAGTTTAGTTGAGGGAAAATCTTTAGATGAGCATGCTCATTTTGTGCGTCATCGTTTGTGTGAAAAAGGGAGACTCATATGGAGTCAAATAAATAGTTTGTTGTGTTATGCTTGGAATCTTTGTGAAATTTATGATTTTACTTGTTGCTCTAAGAACCCTAAAAAACACGTTCCCTACCTACGTGAGTTTAACGATAATGAAATCTTATCTTCTTATGAAAAGGGTGTTTATAGTTACTATGATATCGAACAAATTGAAGAATCTGTTGCTTTTAAGGGTGCTCATTAAGTTGGTTCTTTGATTGAAAAGTATGATATTACTCTCTACAAATCTGAAAATTCCGACATACTTAAATATTTCTATGAAAACTATGCTCATAATGCCTATGTTAAGGAATTTATTGAGAGAATGACCATTGCTTTGGAAGAAAATAATGATATGCATAAATCTATAGATAATTATGATTCCGATGATTTTATTGAAATATCCCTTGATGAACATGATGCTTGCTATTCTTATAGCCATGATGCCAATATTTGTGGAGATGAATTTGTTATAGTTCCATATGTTAAACATGAGATTGTTGCTATTGCACCCATACTTGATAGTTACTTGAATCAAAAACATGATTGCAATGATATTAATATAAATTCTATTAATGTCAATTGTGTTAATAATATGCAAAACCCTAAGCTTGGGGATGCTAGTTTTGCTATGTCCGCTACTTATTGCAATGATCGTGATTGGGATGATTCTTCTTTTGATTGTGGAAATTTATTTAAGCCCCATGATGAATATAAGATTGATAATAGTGTTTGCAATAATATGGAAAGTGGGTTTGGAAGAGTGTCAACTTTAGATCCCACATATTTGGAGAATGTTCAATCTTATGAAATTTTTGACAAAAGTGGGTTTGGAGAGGTCATGACTTTAGTTAATGTTAATCCCACTACTTTGGAAGAGTGTCAACTTCGCATGCATGTGGATCATGTTGAGAATATGTTATGTGATAGCTATTTTGTTGAATTTTCTTATGATCCTACATGTAATTATTTTGAGAGAGGAAAATATGGTTGTAGAAATTTTCATGTTACTAAATTACCTCTCTTCATTGTTGAGATTGCTATTGTCTCTTTCTTCTTCCTTGCATGTGCTAGTTTTTGCTTGCCTTGACAATTTATTTGCTTATAAAATACCTATGTATAGGAAGTATGTTAGACTTAAGTGTGTTTGTCACATGTTTTATGATGCTCTCTTTGTGCTTCAATTCTTGCCTTTCATATGAGCATCATTGAAATCTCAATGCCTCGCTAAAAAGGCTTTAAAGAAAAGCGCTTGTTGGGAGACAACCCAATATTTTTTCTTCCTGTTTTGCAATAAATAATTCATCTAGCCTATGATTAGATGTGGTTTTATGTTTTAATTAGTGTTTGTGTCAAGTAAGACCTTTGGGATAGCTTACGGTGATAGTTGTTTCGATCTTGCTGAAAAACTGAAACTTTTACACCCACGAAATAATCCTCATGTTTTATAGAATCGTTCTTTTGATCTGATTCTTTTTGCACAAGATTGGAACACAAATTTTCTAGGCTGTCCTAATTTTTCAGAATTTTTGGAGTTACAGAAGTATTCGAGAGTTACAGATTACTACAGGTTGTTCTGTTTGTGACAGATTCTGTTTTCTATGTGTTGTTTGCTTATTTTGATGAATCTGTGGGTAGTATCGGGAGGTATGAACCATGGAAAAGTTGGAATACAGTAGATATTACACCAATATAAATAGATAATGAGTTCACAACAGTATCAAAAGTGGTGATTTATTTTTCTTATACTAACGGAGCTTATGAGATTTTCTGTTGAGTTTTGTGTTGTGAAGTTTTCAAGTTTTGGGTAAGGATTTGATGGACTATGGAATAAGGAGTGGCAAGAGCCTATGCTTGGGGATGCCCAAGGCACCCCAAGGTAATATTCAAGGACAACCAAGAGCCTAAGCTTGGGGATGCCCCAGATGGCATCCCCTCTTTCGTCTTCGTCTATCGGTAACTTTACTTGAGGCTATATTTTTATTCACCACATGATATGTGTTTTGCTTGGAGTGTCTTGTATGATTTGAGTCTTTGCTTTTTCCACAATTATCCTTGCTGTACACACCTTTTGAGAGGGACACGCATGAATCATGATTTATTAGAATACTCTATGTGCTTCACTTATATCTTTTGAGCTAGGCGATTTTTCTCAAGTGCTTCACTTATATCTTTTTAGAGCACGGCGGTGGTTTTATTTTATAGAAATTGTTGAACTCTCATGCTTCACTTATATTATTTTGAGATTCTTTAAACAACATGGTAATTTGCTTTGGTTATAAATTTAGTCCTAGTATGATAGGCATCCAAGAGGGATATAATAAAAACTTTCATATAAAGTGCATTGAATACTATGAGAAGTTTGATTCCTTATGATTGTTTGAGATATGAAGATGTTGACATTAGAGTCATGCTAGTGAGTAATTGTGAATTTGAGAAATATTTGTGTTAAGCTTTGTGAGTCTCGTATAATGCACGTATGGTGAATCATTATGTAACGAAGTTGGAGCATGAGATATTTTTTGATTGTCTTCCTTATGAGTGGCAGTCGGGGACGAGGAATGGTCTTTTCCTACTAATCTATCCCCCTAGGAGCATGTGGTGTGGTACTTTTTTTTGATGACTAATAGATTTTTGTAATAAGTATGTGAGTTCTTTATGACTAATGTTGAGTCCATGGATTATACGCACTCTCATCCCTCCACCATTGCTAGCCTCTCTAGTGCCGCGCAACTTTCGCCGGTACCATACACCCACTATATACCTTCCTCAAAACAGCCACCATACCTACCTATTATGGCATTTGCATAGCCATTTTAAGATATATTTCCATGCAACTTTCCACCGTTCCGTTTATTATGACACGCCCCATCTTTGTCATATTGCTTTGCATGATCATGTAGTTGACATCGTATTTGTGGCAAAGCCACCATTTATAATTCTTTCCTACATGTCGCTTTTGAGTCATTGCACATCCTGGTACACCGCTGGAGGCATTCATATAGAGTCATATTTTGTTCTAGTATCGACTTGTAATTTTGAGTTGTAAGTAAATAGAAGAAGAGAAAGGCCAAAAAAGGAGAAGGCCCAAAAAAAGAGAAGGCCCAAAAGCGACATGTGAGAAAATAAAAAGAAAAATAGAAAGGCCAAGAAAAGGGAAGGCCCATAAAAATGAGAGAAAAAGAGAGAAGGGGCAATGTTACTATCCTTTTACCACAATTGTGCTTCAAAGTATGTCACGCCCAATATGCGACCCTATCCAAAAGGAACTCGAAGGTCCCACCAAGGATAGACCCGCATATTGAAACACTTTTGCAAGGTGGATATCATTACATCAACATTTCATAATACATGGGGATACATACATAAGGCATACAATGCCACAGGAATACAACATCACAATACATAAGAGCATCATCCGACTACGGATGAATCACAAACAGAAACTCAAACGACATCCACCCTGCTAGCCCAGGCTGCCGACCTGGAACCTATCCCCTGATCAAAGAAGCAGAAGAACAACTCAACGCAAGCAAGCATCGCTCTCGCGTCATGATCATCGCATAACCTGTACCTGCAACTGTTGTTGTAGTAATCTGTGAGCCACGAGGACTCAGCAATCCCATTACCATGGGTATCAAGACTAGCAAAGCTTAAAGGGAAAGGAAGGGGTAAAGTGGTGAGGCTGCAGCAGCGACTAAGCATATATGGTGGCTAACATACGCAAATAAGAGCGAGAAGAGAGAAAGCAGAACGGTCGTGAAGCTAGCAATGATCAAGAAGTGATCCTGAACTCCTACTTACGTCAAACATAACCCAGAAACCGTGTTCACTTCCCGGACTCCGCCGAGAAGAGACCATCATGGCTACACACGCGGTTGATGCGTTTTAATTCGGATCTGGTGTCAAGTTATCTACAACCGGACATTAACAAATTCCCATCTGCCTATAACCGCAGGCACGGCTTTCGAAAGATTATACCCTGCAGGGGTGTCCCAACTTAGCCCATGACAAGCTCTCGCGATCAACGAAGGAATAGACCTTCTCCCAGGAAGACCCGATCAGACTCGGAATCCCGGTTTACAAGACATTTCGACAATGGTAAAACAAGACCAGCAAGACCGCCCGATGCGCCGACATCCTGATAGAAGCTGCACATATCTCGTTCTCAGGGCAACACCGGATGAGTCAAGCTACGAGTAAAACCAGCCCTCGAGTTGCCCCGAGGTGGCCCCGCAGGTTGCTCAGTTCGGACAACCACTTAGACAAGCACTGGCCCGGGGGGGGGGCTAAAATAAAGATGACCCTCGAGAGAGCGACTCCCAAGGGAAAAGGTAGGTGGTGGTGAGGCAAATGGTAAAACTAAGGTTGGGCCTTGCTGGAGGAGTTTTATTCAAAGCGAACTGTCAAGGGGGTCCCATAAATCACTCGACCGCGTAAGGAACGCAAAATCCGGGAACATAACACCGGTATGACGGAAACTAGGGCGGCAAGAGTGGAACAATACACCAGGCAAAAGGCCGAGTCTTCCACCCTTTACCAAGTATATAGATGCATTAATAATAATATAAGAGATATTGTGATATCCCAACATAAACCTGTCCACCATGGAGAAAAATCTTCAACTTCACCTGCAACTAACAACGCTATAAGAGGGGCTGAGCAAAAGCGGTAACATAGCCAAACAATGGTTTGCATAGGAAAGGTGTCAAAGGTTAGAGGTTCATGGCAATATGGGATGGCTTGATAAACAGGTGATAGGTAGCACGGCAAAGCGATAGAACGAAGCAACTAACATAGCAATGATAGTACTGAGATCCAGGGTAGCGGTCATCTTGCCTGAAATCCCGCAAGGAAGAAGAACGAGTCCATGAAGTAGACGAACGGACGTAGTCGAACAAATCCTCACGAACGCAACGTTACCGGAACTAAGAAGCAACACCGGAAATAAACAAACAACATGGTAAATGCACAAGCATAAACATGGCATGATGCACAAACAAGTATGATGCATGTCCGGTTTAATGAGGCATGGCATAGCAAAGTGCAACAATCAATACTACAAGTTAAGTGGAGCTCAATATGCAACGAGTTGCATATTGACGAAACACCACATCAATTATTTAGTTCTCTCTCGTTTAAGCTACCAAACAATATTAAATGTTGTAAAACATGGCAAGAGGTGAAGCATAATGAAACTACCTATCTAGGCAATTTTAAATGAGGCCGGAAGTAACAAACAACAATTCTGAAAAATCCCCATATGCAAATTATGGATTCGGTACTGTTCTGCCTATTACATAATTTTAGAGTTGTTAAACAGGAAAATAAAGTGGACCATGCTAAACTAGGCATTTTTCCACCCCATTTACATATAAAGTTTATTTAAAACGGAGCTACGGTTATTTAGTTATGAAATAAATCATTTTAACGTGGCATTTATGCAAAAATAATGCAAACAGCAATTTAAACATTTTAAACATGCATGAAAGTTGCATATTATTAAACTAGATGAAATTCTAAGCATATTGCATATAAGACATGTTTTATTTGGATGCATGGTTAAATAGTTATTAGCAGTTTAAAATAGGGGCATTTTCTGTAATTATTAAATCACTGGATAATACACAAATTCGCAGACGCTGGAAAAAACGTATCGGGCCGAATCTGAGCAAACGGGCCAACAGGAGCAGGCGCTGGGGGGGCAGCTCACCATGGGCCAAGGCCCGGTCGGCGGAGACAGGAGCTGGGCTGGAGGGAAGGGGAGGTTGGGCCGTGGCCCACGTGGTTCTGGCCGGCGGGAGGCCGTGGCCCACGCGGGCGGCGTGGTCACCGGCAGGAGCGGGACGGGGCGAAGGAGGCGGAGGCAACGGGTTCCGGCAGGTCTGGCGAGGCCGGAGGAGGCCCTGGGGTCGGCGGCTCTGGCCGGATCCGGGTGGGTCCGACCCCGGGGAGTCCATTCCCGGCGGCAGCGAGGTCCACCGGCTACGAGACCCTGGGCGGCGGCGGCGGCGGTCCTGCAGCACACGGGATCTGAGAGGGAAAAGGGCGAAAGAAGGAGGAGGAGAAGGCAGGGGGAACGGAGGCGCGACCTGGACGGAGGTGGCCGGAGACGGCGAAGCCCGGCGGGGTTCCGGTGGCGCGCGCCGGCGCGAGGCAGCGGAGGCGCTGGCGAATGGGAGGAGGTGCGGGGCGCATGGGCGGCGACAATGCGGGCTTCGCGGGGCCCAGATCGGCCCGGGGCGGGCCTGGTGCGGGCCGGGAGAGCCGCGGAGAGGTGGGAGGAGGCCGGGGCGACGTGGCACACGGGGAGTGGAGGAGGCTGGCAGTTGCGGCGGCGCAGGTGGCGGCGCGGCCACTAGAACGGCGCCAAGTGGCGGAGGGAGGCTGGCCGGGCGCGGAAATGGAGGAAGATGCGGCGGCTGAGAGGTGGGAGGAGGGGTAGGGTAGGTTTAGGGGCTAGGGATGCCCAAAATGAGCTATGTGGGTGTTTATATAGAGAAATGGCTAGGGTTAGGGGGGTTTTGAGGCCGTCTGATCTCGATCTGGCGGCTCCAGACGCGAGGGGGGGGTATGTTGGACCTAGGTGGGCTATGTAGAATGCCTTGGGCTGAGAAGAGAGGGCTGAAGTGCGGCCCGGCACAGTTTCCGGATACCGAAAACATCCGACGAATGAACCGGCGACGGTGCCGCTATATATTTACCGGTTGGGCTAACAAATGGACTCCGAATGCGACGAAACTTGGCAGGCGGCCTGTCTACACTATAATAAGACCGCACGACAAGTTGCAACCCATTCCGAGAACATTTTTATGCCTCTTATAAAATAATATTCGGAGGTGCCGCGGGCGCGTGCGAGTGTGTCTGGCTCAGAACGGACAACGGAGAGAACCGGCGGAACCCGAACGGATGCAAGTTTTATAAAAACGATGCCGATGCAATGCGCATGATGCTATGAGATGAGATGCATAACAAGAACAAAATGCAAAACAACAGACAAAAACCCAACCACGAAGGAAATAATAAATCACATAGCCGGAAATGGCAAGAGTCGGAGTTACGAATATGGAAAGTTGTATCCGGGGCGTTACAACACTCCACCACTACGAGAGGATCTCGTCCCGAGATCTAGGATGGCACCGGAGGGAAAAGGAAGAGGAAGATAAGTGGTAAAACTAAGTTGCTTCTTCGACCAATGAGTGAACCCATGAACCTTGAGAGGTTGAGCAATTAGAGATGAACGAGATTGCAAACAATCCGTTAGAAAAGAGGAACAAGGAACATTACGATAACTTGAAGGTTGCAAAGACATGAATGGCGAGCACAATGGACAAGAAGGAATTGAAACCACTCTGGTTGAAACGAGATAAGAATGAATAAGAATGATATAATTTTGACAGCACTCCGATTGTAAATGGAAGAAATTGAACATGAACTTGACAAGATGAGGGGATACTTGAAGAAATCAACAACACACTGCCTCGGGAACTATTGAAAGAAAATGGCACAAGGGGTAAGAAAGATTTCAGACAGCACTCCGGTTGGAAAGAAAGGCAAAAACTTGATAAGATGGAAGAACTCGAATGAAAACACGACACGCCAGTTAAATGGATAAGAGAGAAAAGAACACAATCCTCACAATTCGAGATGATGAGTGAAAAGAGCAACATCACAATGCCTCCGGAACGAAAGAATGGAAGCTAGATTGTTGGGATAAAGGGGCGGAGAAGAAAATGACAATTTCTGCCGCAAATGAACTTGGAAAGCATCCTTGCAAAGAAGGATTGAACGGAGTTGTTGGAAAACCAACAACGAAAAGAATAAGCTTGTAGTGGGCTTATGGAAAACTTCTCACAATTGAGGTGAAATTCTGCCAGTACAGAAACAAATAATAGAAATGATAACACCAACGAGATGAATAACTTCTTCCACTGTGATGATTGAGAGATAACTTGGACAATTGATAATCACCACAATAGCAACATTCCTTAGGGAAGGCTTTAGGTGAAATATGACACAAGATAACTCCAACAAAGAGATTGATGGATTTAAAATACCTCATTCTTGACAACAATATGAATCATGAAACATGAAGGAAATTTTCAAGAGTGACATAACACCATCTCAAAAGATATTGTAGAACGAATTGCACTTCGAAATGTAAGATGAAGAATACTTGAGCTCCTCAAAACAAAACGTGTGTTGAACACCATGTTTATTTTAGAGTAAAGCTTAGCAGATCATAGCTCTGAGAGAAATCTTGAAGAACAAAATGAGAATGAAAGAAGTCCTTGATGAACCATCATGTAGAGCCTCCATGAAGAACTCCGGTAATAAAAGGGTGATAAAAAGAAGGAGAAGTTGAGAACACAAGGTGAAGCCTTGCGATGATTTAGATGGAGTTTTGCGATGATATAACCAAGAAAACTTGGAACTCCGGAAATAAAAGAATTGAATCACTTGGATGAAACAAGAATAAGAATTATGTCATGCCTATCCTTCACCAATTTAAATTGATGACAAGCAACGGATTTGGCATACTACTTATTCTCGTAGAAAGGATTAAGAGGGATATAGCGTAAACTTGTGAAGGTCTTCAAGGAACCATCCATGGAATTGAAAACAACGAAAGAACGAATGAATTGATATGATAACGAAGGAAGAGAAATCTGGAACGAACCACCGTAAGAACTGAAAATGAACGAAGAAAAGATAAAGAAACACCGGGAAGAATTAGAGAACGAATGAAGATACTTGAGGGGATTTAGATACATGAGAAAGAAGAGAACATGAACTGATTTGGGGATATTTGAGCAGTGTACCGGTAAGATTTGGATAACGAGAGCTGAAGGTTGAGAATGAGGAATTATGACAGGATGGCCTTTGGAGGAAAGAAATGGAAACAACTCATGAAATGCTCCGGATGGTAAGAAAAGAATTGTCACAATCAAAACAATTATGAGGATAACATGAAGATAGAACCATGAATCTTGAAGAGAATGGAGCAAGATTTAAGAGAAACTCTTCTTCGGTCTTCAAATGTTGAGAATGACGATGAGGAACACCAGCAAATTTACTGAGATACTCCGGTATGATGACAAGCGAAGAGGTTGAGCCAACAATGAAATGATTTGAAATCGATCTTGGAAAAGGCATGTGACTGATGAGAATTCATTCTTATGTCAAACTTGGAAAATAATTTGGGAATGGCTCGAGGAAAATTAGAAGAGTCAGGTAAGATCCTGGGAAAAGACATGTGGGTTAGGGCCCACTGAAAATAAAACACCGTTGGAAATGATTTTAAAGAGAGATTGCACCGTTGAATTAAATAGCTTGAATGAGATAACAATCTCCAAATAGCTTGAACGGATCTTGAATGAAAAGAGGAGCCTTCTGAGATATGTTCAAACACTCCGGATCAAATGAATAGCAAGAGGTGAGCCATTAAGAGGTGCATCGACATGAGAGAGCATTTTACACGAGGAAAGAATATGATCGACACTGAAAACTTGAAATGGATCCACCGGAGAAGAGAAAGGGATGAAGAATGATGAACTTGAAGCTCGTGAGCACCTTCACGAGGGATCACCGGATCAAAACATTGATTGAAAAGAGTGAAGAGACTTCACATGAATAAATGGATACTTGATTATAATATATGAGTCCTTGAAGAAAAGGGGTGGGAGGGCGGGAAAAACAAAAACAACTTGGGATGGATGAAACAAACACCGGTGAGAAAACTTAGAGTTGATCTTGCGGATGGGGAGAATGATGGGATCATCTCGAAGAGAAGCGCACCTGTTGGAAAAGAATTAACATGACGACCTCGATGATCAAGAAGGATTAGAAATCACATAGAAATATGAGAACACCGTTTAGGAAAGGTATGGATCAACACTTGACATCGAAGCAACTCGAATACCACAACTCAAAACAAAACAAAGGATTTGGCTTGCAGAATAAGCCGGAACAAACATATGATAGAGATTTCGTTCTAAGTTTTCGTGGTGGGGCCCACATGGGCTCGAGTGTACAACACCATCATGTACAAGGCAGTGCACATGACATACGAAGTGTCCCCGAACCAGCATAGCCAAGGGTTCTTTAAGACACAACAAGACCACTGTAAAAACGACTGTGGAAAGGCGGACCACTAGACGTCGAACCCTAATCTCATATCATGCATCTGTCGAAAAGATATTCTAGGAGCTACTTGAATTCCCACCTATAAAACTCCTGAAACTTTCTGGTTATGCAATCTGGTGTTGGGGATACAGGGGAAGCAATATATCTCACCCAAACTAACAATACCTACATCCAAGCTGTATCCATCCGTCAACACATAACCAAGAAACCTTTGGAAATCGTGTACCTCAACCTTCGAAAAGCATCTGTTATACGAGCTATGGCAATACTCCCGAGCTCGCCCCAGTACTGGGTTATCGGGGTTATCTCACCAACAACTGCATAAAAGAGATTTTCGATGTCGGCAAATCTCAGGTATTCCAGAACTGCAACGATAAAATTCTGACGACAACACCTCGAAGCTCGACTCCCCGGGTCAAAGCCACATAAATAGACAGGAGGCACCAAGAACAATGTTCTCGTCACAAAACCATCGGAACGATTCCAAGATACCCGCGTGATCCTAAATTTTTTTAGTGAAATTTGAGGAGAGGAAAGACAAAACATCTACGTCAGGAGACCTCAGCAGAGTGACGAAGGGACTGAGGAGTAAAAAGAATCCTACTCTCCGATATGTATAATCCTAAGACTCAAAATAGTTTTCTTCTAGACTCAACAACGGCCAACAATCAAGGGGGCTCCTATGGTCGGTTGAGGCTCTGATTACCAACTTGTCACGCCCAATATGCGACCCTATCCAAAAGGAACTCGAAGGTCCCACCAAGGATAGACCCGCATATTGAAACACTTTTGCAAGGTGGATATCATTACATCAACATTTCATAATACATGGGGATACATACATAAGGCATACAATGCCACATGAATACAACATCACAATACATAAGAGCATCATCCGACTACAGATGAATCACAAACAGAAACTCAAACGACATCCACCCTGCTAGCCCAGGCTGCCGACCTGGAACCTATCCCCTGATCAAAGAAGCAGAAGAACAACTCAACGCAAGCAAGCATCGCTCTCGCGTCATGATCATCGCATAACCTGTACCTACAACTGTTGTTGTAGTAATCTGTGAGCCACGAGGACTCAGCAATCCCATTACCATGGGTATCAAGACTAGCAAAGCTTAAAGGGAAAGGAAGGGGTAAAGTGGTGAGGCTGCAGCAGCGACTAAGCATATATGGTGGCTAACATACGCAAATAAGAGCAAGAAGAGAGCAAGCAGAACGGTCATGAAGCTAGCAATGATCAAGAAGTGATCCTAAACTCCTACTTACGTCAAACATAACCCAGAAACCGTGTTCACTTCCCGGACTCCGCCGAGAAGAGACCATCACGGCTACACACGCGGTTGATGCATTTTAATTCGGATCTGGTGTCAAGTTATCTACAACCGGACATTAACAAATTCCCACCTGCCTATAACCGCATGCACGGCTTTCGAAAGATTATACCCTGCAGGGGTGTCCCAACTTAGCCCATGACAAGCTCTCGCGATCAACGAAGGAATAGACCTTCTCCTAGGAAGACCCGATCAGACTCGGAATCCCGGTTTACAAGACATTTCGACAATGGTAAAACAAGACCAGCAAGACCGCCCGATGCACCGACATCCTGATAGAAGCTGCACATATCTCGTTCTCAGGGCAACACCGGATGAGTCAAGCTACGAGTAAAACCAGCCCTCGAGTTGCCCCGAGGTGGCCCCGCAGGTTGCTCAGTTTGGACCAACACTTAGACAAGCACTGGCCCGGGGGGGGGGCTAAAATAAAGATGACCCTCGAGAGAGCGACTCCCAAGGGAAAAGGTAGGTGGTGGTGAGGCAAATGGTAAAACCAAGGTTGGGCCTTGCTGGAGGAGTTTTATTCAAAGCGAACTGTCAAGGGGGTCCCATAAATCACCCGACCGCGTAAGGAACGCAAAATCCGGGAACATAACACCGGTATGACGGAAACTAGGGCGGCAAGAGTGGAACAAAACACCAGGCAAAAGGCCGAGTCTTCCACCCTTTACCAACTATATAGATGCATTAATAATAATATAAGAGATATTATGATATCCCAACATAAACCTGTCCACCATGGAGAAAAATCTTCAACTTCACCTGCAGCTAACAACGCTATAAGAGGGGCTGAGCAAAAGCGGTAACATAGCCAAACAATGGTTTGCATAGGAAAGGTGTCAAAGGTTAGAGGTTCATGGCAATATGGGATGGCTTGATAAACAGGTGATAGGTAGCGCAGCAAAGCGATAGAATGAAGCAACTAGCATAGCAATGATAGTAGTGAGATCCAGGGTAGCGGTCATCTTGCCTGAAATCCCGCAAGGAAGAAGAACGAGTCCATGAAGTAGACTAACGGACGTAGTCGAACAAATCCTCACGAACGAAACGTTACCGGAACTAAGAAGCAACACCGGAAATAAACAAACAACATGGTAAATGCACAAGCATAAACATGGCATGATGCACAAACAAGTATGATGCATGTCCGGTTTAATGAGGCATGGCATAGCAAAGTGCAACAATCAATACTACAAGTTAAGTGGAGCTCAATATGCAACGAGTTGCATATTGACGAAACACCACATCAATTATTTAGTTCTCTCTCGTTTAAGCTACCGAACAATATTAAATGTTGTAAAACATGGCAAGAGGTGAAGCATAATGAAACTACCTATCTAGGCAATTTTAAATGAGGCCGGAAGTAACAAACAACAATTCCGGAAAATCCCCATATGCAAATTATGGATTCGGTACTGTTCTGCCTATTACATAATTTTAGAGTTGTTAAACAGGAAAATAAAGTGGACCATGTTAAACTAGGCATTTTCCAACCCATTTACATATATAGTTTATTTAAAACGGAGCTACGGTTACTTAGTTATGAAATAAATCATTTTAACATGGCATTTATGCAAAAATAATGCAAACAGCAATTTAAACATTTTAAACATGCATGAAAGTTGCATATTATTAAACTAGATGAAATTCTAAGCATATTGCATATAAGACATGTTTTATTTGGATGCATGGTTAAATAGTTATTAGCAGTTTAAAACAGGGGCATTTTCTGTAAATATTAAATCACTGGATAATACACAAATTCGCAGACGCTGGAAAAAAACGTATCGGGCTGAATCTGAGCAAACGGGCCAACAGGAGCAGGCGCTGGGGGGGCAGCTCACCATGGGCCAAGGCCCGGTCGACGGAGACAGGAGCTGGGCCGGAGGGAAGGGGAGGTTGGGCCGTGGCCCATGTGGTTCTGGCCGGCGGGAGGCCGTGGCCCACGCGGGCGGCATGGTCGCCGGCAGGAGCGGGACGGGGCGAAGGAGGTGGAGGCAACGGGTTCCGGCAGGTCCGGCAAGGCCGGAGGAGGCCCTGGGGTCGGCGGCTCTGGCCGGATCCGGGTGGGTCCGACCTCGAGGAGTCCATTCCCGGCGGCAGCGAGGTCCACCGGCGACGAGACCCTGGGCGGCGGCGGTGGCGGTCCTGCAGCACACGGGATCTAAGAGAGAAAAGGGCGAAAGAAGGAGGAGGAGAAGGCAGGGGGGGCACGGAGGCGCGACCTGGACGGAGGTGGCAGAGACGGCGAAGCCCGGCGGGGTTCCGGTGGCGCGCGCCGGCGCGAGGCAGCGGCAAGGCGGCGGAGGCGCTGGCAAACGGGAGGAGGTGCAGGGCGCACGGGCGGCGATGATGCGGGCTTCGCGGGGCCCAGATCGGCCCGGGGCGGGCCTGGTGCGGGCCGGGAGAGCCGCGGAGAGGTGGGAGGAGGCCGGGGCGACGTGGCACATGGGGAGTGGAGGAGGCTGGCGGTTGCGGCGGCGCAGGTGGCGGCGCGGCCACTAGGACGGCGCCAAGTGGCGGAGGGAGGCTGGCCGGGCGCGGAAATGGAGGAAGATGCGGCGGCTGAGAGGTGGGAGGAGGGGTAGGGTAGGTTTAGGGGCTAGGGATGCCCAAAATGAGCTATGTGGGTGTTTATATAGAGAAATGGCTAGGGTTAAGGGGGTTTTGAGGCCGCCTGATCTCGATCTGGCGGCTCCAGACGCGAGGGGGGGTATGTTGGACCTAGGTGGGCTGTGTAGAATGCCTTGGGCTGAGAAGAGAGGGATGAAGTGCGGCCAGACATGGTTTCCGGATACCAAAAACGTCCGACGAATGAACCGGTGACGGTGCCGCTATATATTTACCGGTTGGGCTAACAAATGGACTCCGAATGCGACGAAACTTGGCAGGCGGCCTGTCTACACTATAATAAGACCGCACGACAAGTTTCAACCCATTCCGAGAACATTTTTATGCCTCTTATAAAATAATATTCGGAGGTGCCGCGGGCGCGTGCGAGTGTTTATGGCTCAGAACGGACAACGGAGAGAACCGGCGGAACCCGAACGGATGCAAGTTTTATAAAAACGATGCCGATGCAATGCGCATGATGCTATGAGATGAGATGCATAACAAGAACAAAATGCAAAACAACAGACAAAAACCCAACCACGGAGGAAATAATAAATCACATAGCCGGAAATGGCAAGAGTCAGAGTTACGAATATGGAAAGTTGTATCCGGGGCGTTACAAAGTAGCACCATGATCTTCATTATAGAGAGTCTCCTATATTGTCACTTTCATATACTAGTGGGAAATTTTCATTATAGAACTTGGCCTGTATATTCCAACGATGGGCTTCCTCAAATTGCCCTAGGTCTTCATGAGCAAGCAAGTTGGATGCACACCCACCTAGTTTCCTTTTTGAGCTTTCATAAACTTATAGCTCTAGTGCATCCGTTGCATCCTAATCCCTACTCACTCACATCGATATCTATTGATGGGCATCTCCATAGCCCGTTGATACGCCTAGTTGATGTGAGACTATCTCCCTCTTTTTTGTCTTCTCCACAACCACCATATTCTATTCCACGTATAGTGCTATGTCCATGGCTCAAGCTCATGTATTGCGTGAAAGTTGAAAAGGTTTGAGAACATCAAAGTATGAAACAATTGCTTGGCTTGTCATCGGGGTTATGCATGATTTGAATATTTTGTGTGATGAAGATGGAGGATAGCCAAACTATATGATTTTGTAGGGATAATCTTTCTTTGGCCATGTTATTTTGAGAAGACATAATTGCCTCGTTAGTATGCTTGAAGTATTATTGTTTCCATGTCAATATTAAACTTTTGTTTTGAATCTTACGGATCTGAACATTCATGCCACCATAAAGAAATTACATGGATAAATATGTTAGGTAGCATTCCACATCAAAAATTCTATTTTTATCATTTACCTACTCAAGGACGAGCAGGAATTAAGCTTGGGGATGCTTGATACGTCTCCAACGTATCTATAATTTTTGATTGTTCCATGCTATTATATTATCTATTTTGGATGTTTTATATGCATTAATATGACATTTTATATTATTTTTGGGACTAACCTCTTAACCTAGAGCCCAGTGCCAGTTCTTGTTTTTTCCCTGTTTTAGAGTTTCGCAAAAAAGGAATACCAAACGGAATCAAACCTTCACGATGATTTTTCTTGGACCAGAAAACAACCAGGAGACTGGAGATGAAGTCGGAGGAGCCATGAGGCGGCCACAAGGACGGAGGGCGCGCCCAGGGGGTAGGGCGCGCTCCCCCCACCCTTTTGGGTCCCCCGTGCACCTCCTGACCTAATTCTTTCGCCTATGTATTCCCAAATATCCCCAAACCACCAGAGACATCCACAAAAACACTTTTCCACCACCGCAACCTTCTATACATGTGAGATCCCATCTAGGGACCTTTTCCGGCACCCTGGCGGAGGGGGATTTGATCATGGAGGGCTTCTACATCAACTCTATTGCCCTTCCGATGAAGCGTGAGTAGTTTACCATAGACCTGCGGGTCCATAGCTAGTAGCTAGATGGCTTATTCTCTCTCTTTGATTCTCAATACCATGTTCTCCTCGATGTTCTTGGAGATCTATTCAATGTAATACTTTTTTGCGGTGTGTTTGTCCAGATCCGATGAATTGTGGATTTATGATCAGCTTATCTATGAACATTATTTGAATCTTCTCTGAATTCTTTTATGCATGATTTGATATCTTTGTAATTCTCTTCGAACTATCGATTTGGTTTGGCCAACTAGATTGGTTTTTCTTGCAATGGGAGAAGTGCTTAGCTTTGGGTTCAATCTTGCGGTGTACATTCCCAATGACAGTAGGGGCAGCAAGGCAAGTATTGTATTGTTGCCATCGAGGATAAAAAGATGGGTTTTTTCATCATATTTCTTGAGTTAATTCCTCTACATCATGTCATCTTACTTAATGCATTACTCTGTTCTTTATGAACTTAATACTCTAGATGCATGGTGGATAGCGGTCGATGTGTGGAGTAATAGTAGTAGATGCAGAATCATTTGGGGTCTACTTGACACGGACGTGATGCCCATATTCATGATCATTGCCTTAGATATCGTCATAACTTTGCACTTTTCTATCAATTGCTCGGCAGTAATTTGTTCACCCACCATATTATTTGCTATCCTGAGAGAAGCCTCTAGTGAAACCTATGGCCCCCGGGTCTATTTTCCATCATATTAGTTTCCGATCTACTATTTTGCAATCTTTTACTTTCCATTCTATAAACCAAAAATACCAAAAATATTTACTTTACCGTTTATCTATCTCTATCAGATCTCACTTTTGCAAGTAACCGCGAAGGGATTGACAACCCCTTTGTCGCGTTGGGTGCAAATTATTTGATTGTTTGTGCAGGTATTCAGTGAATTGTGCGTTATCTCCTACTAGATTGATACCTTGGTTCTCAAACTAAGGGAAATACTTATCTCTACTTTGCTACATCACCCTTTCCTCTTCAAGGGAAAAACCAACGCAAGCTCAAGAAGTAGCACATGTGTACACGCTCTTAGCCGCGAACCTAAGGTGAGGTTCATCCAGTTGCCGCATCCAGGCCCCGTGCCAGGATACGGGGCGTGTTCTGTTGGCATCCTGGTTCACCTTTTCGTAGTAGGGTCGATGATGGCCGAGGAGAGTTCAACTAGGGAGTCCTTCTTCGTGCTGCCCCAGACCCAGTAGTGCTCATGGATTTCGACAAGGTTTTTGCACACCAAGCCTGTAACCCTGAGTGCTTTTACATCATCGGTGGTTTCCACCTGTCACACCCTGATTTTCATACCACAACACTTAAGCTAATATATCTTGATAAAATGTGGTTTGGCAAAAACTTTTGCATTATTTGGCTCTTATTTGGATTGGTTTTTCTTTTTGTGTGATTTCAAGTGCTCATAAAGGTCAACATAGCTCCACCTTCTATTTAATTTCCTTGATCCAAAACTTCTGCCCAATGATCATACCATGTGTATAGTACAATATAGAATTTTCTTACAAAAATAGTTTGGCCAAAAAGTATTTTCTAAATTTAGTTTTCCAAAAACCGCTGAATTGAGGGTTGCACTGCAAGTACTTGATTTGGGGTATGAAAAATCTTTCAAAGAGTATGTTTGACTCCTATTAGGTATAGGACTCCTATAAACTACAAAAATATAATTTTAAAAGTTATTTTTTTATTTTATTTAAAGGCTTTTTCTTTAGACCAGAAATGGTCTTTAACAAGTTAAAATTATTTTAATACTTAAAAAATATTTGTGAAAATTTAGGGAAACTCAGTGGACATATATTTTCCATATATAAGAGTTTCAACACATGGTCATGTTCAAAATATTGATCAAATCCCTCGAAAATCCTTTCTGGATATTTCAAGCTTTTGAAATGTTTACAAAGTAAATATTCTCTAAAAATTCCAATAAAATTCTAGCATGTCACCTATGAAATATTTGTTGATCTTGCCAAGTATAATGTCTTGGAGAATAAGGTAACATCACCAAAACCCTTCAAAACCATTTCTTTCCATTTTGAAGTTTGAGCAACTTTGCATTGCCAAACATTTCCAAATGATCTCAAACTTGGTGCACATGCTAAAATGGTCTAACTATTAATATAGACCAAATGTGACAAGTTTTTGATAAAGATAACCTGGACAAAGTGCCCCAAAACCATCTTTGTCCAGATCCAAATTTGGACAACTCTACATTACCAACTTTCTCCTTTTGGTCTCAATTTTTGTGGACATGTTCAAATACTCAAATGATGACACTACACCAAGTGGTGCATCAAGGAGAAAAGATTTGCATGACTAAATCTTGGAAAATCCATTTCTGTTGATTTCTAGGATTTACCAAATTTACATTGGCAACTTTCTTCACATAGACTCAAAATGGGTGAACAACCTCAATTCTATATGTCATTTGATCCTGTTAGTTATCATGGCAATTGGACTTCACTTGCTTGCCCAAATCAACATCAAACACCTTATGTCATTTTGCCAAAAGCATCAGTTTTCCCCCTTTCACTATTCTTCTTTGCTTCCACTTTTTATCACAGATCATAATAAACCTCTTCTACCTCCAGTAACAATGGTTGCATCTCTAATCAATAATTGAGGGGTGAAACCACCTCTTTTACCTCTCTGGACAACCCTTGCACCCCTCTTCCTCACCTTCCTCCTCACTCCAGTGGCCACCCATGGCATCCAAGGCTTTCCCCGCATTCTTTAATCCTCCCTAGAGCTACCAGACATGCTTTGTCGTGCCCACTTTGCCAATGAAATAGCATGTTGGCCATTTGCACGCTCTGGAGCGCGCTACAGTGCGCTCCCGCACTGTAGCCGCCCCCTGCCAACCATCTCCGGCCACCTCGGCTCTCACCCTCACACCAGCCGATGTGCCTCGACGTCCACGGCACGCCACGTCCTGGTCACCCTCCTCCTTCTCCCTCCTGTGGCCCCCCTCGCACGCGCGCCGGCCGCCCGCAAGCTCCAATGCACGGCCTCACACGCGCGAGCTCTCTGGAGCCTTCCCCACTCCTTCTCTTCCGTCGTCTGGACGTGAACCTCATCCACAAACGGTCTGGACTCGCTCACGAGAGCCCTCACGTCCTCTAGCCTGGCCCGTGACCTCGCCAGCGCACGAGTCCATG
Source organism: Triticum dicoccoides (assembly GCF_002162155.2). Classification (NCBI taxonomy): domain Eukaryota; kingdom Viridiplantae; phylum Streptophyta; class Magnoliopsida; order Poales; family Poaceae; genus Triticum; species Triticum dicoccoides. The sequence goes on from NC_041391.1 coordinate 593,318,888, forward strand.
GTGGACCGGTGCCCGGCTATATAAGCCCGCCCCGGGCCGCTCTAGGGGCATCCACCTCCTCCTCATACCTCCAAGAACACGCCCTCACCACCCAAACGTCCTCAAGGGGCTTCTGTGCTCGGGATCGACCGAAGCTCCGCCGCCTCGGGTCGCCGTTGATTCAGAGGTACACGCCTTCTCTGCCCCTGTTTGGCCTCGATCTGGAACCTCCGCGGTCCACTGACCCTTTTCCCTCTTCTTCCCGCTTTGTTTGCAGCCGGGAACAGCCGAAGCCGTCAACGCCCGAGGCTCCTCCACCGCGTGATCTCGTCGCTGGCGAACCAGGCCACCCCGGCGACCCCCTTCAGCTCCACCATGTTGACGACTCGACGCTGAGCACGCCTGTGCCCTCCATTTGCCCCGCCGTGCCCTGCAGCGATGCCGGTGAGCTAGCCTCCCTCTCTGGCCCAAGGTTGACGACGACGGCCGTGGGGCCCGTCGGTCAGCCTCACACACTGACGGGTGGCCCCCACCCATCAAGTTTAAAACGCACGCGCGCGTACCAGTTCACTTCATTGGCTGAAGGCGTATTCAGCCTTTACACCTTCAACGTAGCAGCCTCGCGTGGGCTGAATCCCTCTAGGCCTGCTGCACTGTGGCCTTTCCAGCCCAGTGGCACAATGCCACTTTTCTTTTTCTTTTTCTGTCTATTTTCTAAAAAATCCAGAGGATGAAATATTTATCCAAATGCAATAATTCCAACTCCTAAAATCTTAGAATAATCCCACCTATTTATTGATGTAACTTTCATACACATCCATTACACTTTTCTGTACTATTCAAATTTAAATTCAAATTTGAACAATAAAATCTCTGTTTAAAAATCCACTACTCCGCCCCCTAAATCTAAATCCAAAACTAAGAATTTTCCCCATCTTAGTTTTCTCCCTAGTATTTAACAAAAATAAGTTGACATTTTTCTGAGCATTTTGATTTTCTGCTTTTCTATTGCCTTATTTTTCTCGTTGGTATTTTGCGAAGATAGATTGCATTGTTGACAAAAGAGATTGGACCAGAAGACTTTGAAGACCCAGAAGACTTTGTTGAGCCAGGAAAGCAGCCCTTTGACCATACTGCGAAACCTTTTTATGCATGTCATATAGCACTTGTTGTTGTTGCACGGGAATCATAATGATATGGTGACCACTTGAGGTGGTTTGCCTCTGTTGCTTTTCTCGTTGACACTTGCATGATGCATGACCCTACCTTTCTATTATGGTTATGCCGGTGGGAGTAGATAGGATGCTAAAGTAGTTGCTACGCAAAAGGGGATGGGTATATGCATGGTGATGGAAGCAAGCTTGTTTTCAAAAACTTTTTGAAAACCCCATCGGGTGCCACTTATGCCCGAGGGAGATAATGAGTTGGGTACCCACTTGATGACGAAGTGGTGTACCAAGGCAAGTGTGTGTGTGTTGTTTTCAAAATGGATTGGTTTAAGTTGCGACCGTTATTCCAACCTTACATGCGCAACCACTCTACCCTTATATGGGAAAGGGCATTATTGATTACCTAGGCTGATACTAGCATGGTGCCTGCATTACTAGTGACGGGAGAGTTGTTGCTCTCTCGGGACGGGGTCGTGCCAGGTAGGGCGGCCAAGAACATTTTTATGGGGCACCGGACACACCGTTGGTACCCCGTGCCAGTGGTATGTGATGAATATGGGAGCGAGGCTACACAATTTTAAGTTGCGAAATGTTGGGCACGGGGGTTACTACCAATCGAGTGGAATCTATGTTAGTGTCATCTAGGGAAATATAGTGATCGTGTGCTTACCCCGGGTACTTGAGGTACCGCGGGTCGTGGATGACACGGAAGTTCCCCGGATCTTGTGGGTAAAGTGTGCAACCTCTGTAGAGTGTAAAACTATTCGAATATCCGTGTCCACGGTCAAGGACAGTTGGGTAACCTCTCTTGGGCTATGTCCACTTGTTTACAAACCATTGTGTGTGTGTTTGGATAAATGGGAAAAACTACTTGGGTCAAGCCAAAGGACTTGACATGATTGAGTTGGGTTGATGCCTACTCCCTTCATGTTGATATTTGTAACCAGTCCCTATGGTTACTTGAATTCATATGATGCATGATTTACCAATTGTTGAACATGTCATAGCACAATAAAATTAGCTTTCTGCAAAAATTTACCTATGTCATGCATTGTTGTATCTTGAACCAAAACATGGGTTGCTTGCGAGTACATTCAAAGTACTCATTGGCTTTCCACTGGTTATTTAATTGACCAGGCATTGAAGAACAGGAGTTCGAGGAAGAGTTCATTGGTGACGAACATGCGAACTAGGACGGTTCCCAGTCAGAATGCATATAGGGTTAAGGCAGATGGCATGGGTTCTACTTATCGACGAAGATTTCCGCTGCTTATGTTTCATTTGATGTTCAGCCCTTAAGGCTTATCTATGTAAGACCTGACCATAATGGTCACAATTTGTGTAAGACGGTATGTATGTATGTAAGATTCTTGTTATTCAGCTTCTGTGTGTTCAGTGAGCATTGATCTCTGGGATCACTGTACATGTGCATTCGGTGATCTCGACTTATGAGTCGGGGTTCCCAGAGAGCTAGTATCAGAGCCATCCTAACTATAGGAGGCCTTAGTTAGCATGGTCGTTAGTTAGGATATTTTTTTTTTCAAAACCACCTATACCTCACCTCTTTTTTGAGATTTCCCAAAACTAAGGGATATTTTCAGTATTGACCCCTCCTATTCAACTTTTGTAGATGGCCGTCGCCCCCTTGAGACTCCTTATAACAGGATTTCCATCACTCCTAAGAGATTGCCTCCAACAATGCCACTATCCCTTGCTGCCCATGTACACCCTGCACGAACTGGAAAATGATGTGTTTGAAAAGGAGTTCTACGCCAAGGTTTTTATGCCTGCCAAGACCTCACCTCAGGGGTGGTTCTTCATTGGACCACCCATGCCAACAACAGACCTAGACATTCAGCAAGTGGCATATGAAGCACTCCTCCATCTTCGAGACCTCCTTCTAGAAATGAAAGAAGAACATGCCACCCGCTACCTACCTGGCAAGAGAGGATTTGGAGCTCCGACTCAAGTGATGATTTCCCCGGAAGACGAGGATCCAACCCTCAAGTACCAGATCCATTTCCTCAACGCAGGAGACTGCCTTCTACATCACCTTACCGAAGCATTTCTCAAGGCTCTCCAAGATCTCCCTTCACTTCTGCACCTCCACTGCCTCGAGAATAAGAAGGTGGTCGAGAAGGAACAACAAATCACTGCCCTACAAGCCCACATTTCTAATCAGGAGCAGCAAATCAAGGAACTTCAGAAAGCTCACAACCAAACCCCACATCGGAGGCATAGGAATGGATTTCCATATCCACCTCGTAGAGGATCATCGTCAGGCCCCCGACGACAATACCCAAGACTGAATAGCAACCCTTTTGCTTCTGTCACATGTCACAGGTGTGGTGAACTCGGGCATATTAATAGGATGTGTCCCAACAAGCAGCCGACTGTCGCATGTCCATTGGCACCCAGGAGAACCTAGAAGCTGAAGACCTAACGCCTTTCTCTCAAAGTGATGAAGCAAGCATGACTACTGAATCCGAGGAGCCCTAGGGTAGGATGAGTCGTGTACCCCCTATGCGCAATCGTGTCCATATGATGGTTCAAATGAAACCATGTTGAGTGTTGCTTGTTCTTATCTGTTTGTGTTTCTATATAAGTCGCAGTTTTGCCTTAGGCAGCATGTATGCGACTATATCATCTATCTTATCTTAATGAAATTGTGTGTGGCCTTTTAGCACCTGTTTGTTTTCACCTGCACTATAGAACCCCCTTTAGTCATCCCCCCATCTATGCTACTTTTCCCTCTCATCCCTCTCTCCTCAACTGAAGACCGGAAAGACAAGGTGCACCAAGGATTCTACTTCAACAACCAACTAGCACTGAAGACTTTTGCTACAGCCTCCCCGACAAGTGCAATCTCGTAGAGATATGTTTACTCCTCAAGATTAGAAGCCCATCCCTAGACCCTTCGAGACTTCACATATAACCCAGCTCGAATCCTTAACCATGAGCTTAACCTACGAAATTGCAAGAGAACTAGTTAAGCTTCAGTAACCTTTGCTCATCACATGGTTCATTATGGAACTAGTGGACATAGTGAACTAGCACATTATCATCCTAAGATAGCACCGGAACTGACGATGCCATAGGGAAGATTGTTTTGAGGATATAGAAATAGAGGACAAATGACTTGATGAGTTTATGTCAGTGACCTTGAGGATTTATCCGAGACTCTTTGGTGGAGTATGAGGCTTTCATGTTGGTAGAAGAACTTGGTGGGATCATGTTAATAGAGTAGCATAACTTTCATTGCCCCTGAGTAAATTGGATTTAGTAGGATAATTATGGTCGCAAGCTGAAATTCTCAGAAGTATAAGGATTTGACTTAGCCAGGGGATATTGATAGGAGATAGTTGGCATTACGATAATGACTTGGGGGGAAATGTAGGAATTCTTGTTGGACATAAGATTTGGATTTAAATAGGTGATCCTAGTGGAGTATAGGTGCTCAGTAAGTCTACATGGTTCGGAGTAAATTGGATTTAGACTGATGATCTCAATCATGGTACCATGTTTCTCGGTGGATGATAAACTAGGAGATAGGATTAATTGTCAGAGTTGATTTAGGGATCTATATAAGCCTGACCTTGGAGTTTACTTGACCATGATAATGAGAATTGGTGGACTGACTATAGTAAGGGCAACCCTTTGAAGTATTCAGGGATTATAGGACATTAGTAGATCATGTGGAATGCCATAGATATTGGATTTGTAGAATTAATGGATTATGTAGTGATTGATGGAGGTTAATGGGCTAATGGAGTTGATTCATAGGAAGGAAACAAGATCTTGGAGTGGCATATGACGTGTTTCCTTAGGATAGAAATGCATTATCTTGGGCCTTGCAAGAATAGACTGAGCACTTGGATTGTCATGTTTAATTCAAGCTTGGAAGCTTGTATGCTCTACCCATGGATTTTTACATAGGGATAGCCATGCATATGAGTTTGGGTATAGTTGAAATGTATGATTTTGTTAAACCTCCTCTCGGGAGCCATGAGGGTATGAATAACATGAGTAATGGTTGGAGTTGACCTATACGAGATGATTCTTTTGGTTATATGATATGATTTGTTTGAAGGACTAGGTAGAACTATTGGCATCTCAGAAACCGTGCTTAAGGATAAGATGATAAACGTGCACCCACACACTAGAATCCTTGAAACCCTTAAGACCTACCAAGCCACAACATGGTTGGATCATGACCAGGGGCCTTGACTCAAGAAGACCATGGCCAATACTCAATCGTGACAACCATCAATGCCCCATCCCACTTTATGTACCCCATGGACAAGTCTTCATGGATTACTTGGACAAGTTGGTTGTCATCTTTATTTGGTGACCTACTTGCCTACCCAAAGACGGAAGAAGAATCGTTCAGCTGGTTAGGGAACATCTGAAGACCGCCATGTCAAGGAGGAAGAACTATACCAACCACCATTGTCAAGAAGTGAACTTCCTCGTTGAAGACCGTGCGTATCTGCAAACCACTCCTCTCGAAGGAACCAAGCATTGGCATGTAAAAAGGAAGCTCATACCAAGATTTACCGGCCCCCTCCGAGGTCACTGCAAGATGAAGAGTAGACAACTACCAGCTGGAATCACCGCCTGAGTTACCCATTGTGCGCAATGTTTTCCACATGACACAACTCCGGAAGTGTTTCCGACTTCCTAACTAGCCTGATCACTGACAAGGGCATTGATCATCAAGCCATCGACCCCCAGCCCAATCTGACCTACCACGAGCTACCCATTTGCAACTTGGATCCAGCTGAACGCTGTACATAGGGCTACACCATCAAGCACTTCAAGGTTCAATGGAGCACCACTCGGAAGCAGAAGCTGTATGAGGATGTGAAGACTACCCCAAATCCAAGTTTCCATACTCTTTGCCGCGCCTAGTTTGGGAATCTCGGGGACGAGATTCTTGTAAGGGGGGTAGGTCTGTCACGCCCTGATTTTCATACCACAACACTTAAGCTAATATATCTTGATAAAATGTGGTTTGGCAAAAACTTTTGCATTATTTGGCTCTTATTTGGATTGGATTTTCTTTTTGTGTGATTTCAAGTGCTCATAAAGGTCAACATAGCTCCACCTTCTATTTAATTTCCTTGATCCAAAACTTCTGCCCAATGATCATACCATGTGTATAGTACAATATATAATTTTCTTACAAAAATAATTTGGCCAAAAAGTATTTTCTAAATTTAGTTTTCCAAAAACTCCTGAATTGAAGGTTGCACTGCAAGTACTTGATTTGGGGTATGAAAAATCTTTCAAAGAGTATGTTTGACTCCTATTAGGTATAGGACTCCTATAAACCACAACAATATAATTTTAAAAGTTATTTGTTATTTTATTTAAAGGCTTTTTCTTTAGGCAAGAAATGGTCTTTAATAGGTTAAAATTATTTTAATACTTTAAAAATATTTATGAAAATTTAGGGAAACTTAGTGGACATATATTTTCCATATATAAGAGTTTCAACACATGATCATGTTCAAAATATTGGTCAAATCCCTCAAAAACCCTTTCTAGATATTTCAAGCTTTCGAAATGTTTACAAAGGAAATATTCTCTAAAAATTCCAAGAAAATTCTAGCATGTCACCTATGAAATATTTGTTGATCTTGCCAAGTATAATGTCTTGGAGAACAAGGTAACATCACCAAAACCCTTCAAAACTATTTCTGTCCATTTTGAAGTTTGAGCAACTTTGCATTGCCAAACATTTCCAAATGATCTCAAACTTGGTGCACATGCTAAAATGGTATAACTATTATAATAGACCAAATGTCACAAGTTTTTGATAAAGATAACCTGGACAAAGTGCCCCAAAACCCTCTCTGTCCAGATCCAAATTTGGACAACTCTACATTACCAACTTTCTCCTTATGGTCTCAATTTTGGTGGACATGTTCAAATACTCAAATGATGACACTAAACCAAGTGGTGCATCGAGGAGAAACGATTTGCATGACTAAATCTTGTAAAATCCATTTCTGTTGATTTCTAGGATTTACCAAATTTACATTGGCAACTTTCTTCAAATAGACTCAAAATGGGTGAACAACCTCAATTCTATATGTCATTTGATCCTGTTAGTTATCATGGCAATTGGACTTCACTTGCTTGCCCAAATCAACATCAAACACCTTATGTCATTTTGCCAAAAGCATCAGTTTGCCCCCTTTCACTATTCTCCTTTGCTTCCACTTTTTACCACAGATCATAATAAACCTCTTCTACCTCCAGTAACAATGGCTGCATCTCAGATCAATAATTGAGGGGTGAAACCACCTCTTTTACCTCTCTGGACAGCCCTTGCACCCCTCTTCCTCACCCCCTCCTCACTCCAGTGGCCACCCATGGCATCCAAGGCTTTCCCCGCATTCTTTACTCCTCCCTAGAGCTACCAGACATGCTTGGCCGTGCCCACTTTGCCAATGAAATGGCATGCCGGCCATTTGCACGCTCTGGAACGTGCTACAGTGCGCTCCCGCACTGTAGCCGCCCCCTGCCAACCACCTCCGGCCACCTCGGCTCTCCCCCTCACGCCAGCCGATGCGCCTCGATGTCCATGGCACGCCATGGCCTGGTCCCCCTCCTCCTTATCCATCCTGTGGCCCCCCTCGCACGCGCATCGGCTGCCCGCAAGCTCCAATGCACGACCTCACACGCATGAGCTCTCTGGAGCCTTTCCCGCTCCTTCTCTTCCCTCGTCTAGACGTGAACCTCATCTACAAACGGTCTGGACTCACTCACGAGAGCCCTCACGACCTCTGGCCTCGCCCGTGACCTCGCCGGCGCACGAGTCCACGGTGGACCGGTGCCCGGCTATATAAGCCCGCCCCGGGCCGCTCTAGTGGCATCCGCCTCCTCCTCACACCTCCAGGAACACGCCCGCACCAACCAAACGTCCTCAAGGGGCTTCTGTGCTCGGGATCGACGGGAGCTCCGCCGCCTCGGGTCGATGTCGATCCAGAGGTACACGCCTTCTCTGCCCCCGTTTGGCCTCGATCTGGAACCTCCACGGTCCACTTACAGCCGGGAACAGCCAGAGCCGTCAACGCCCGAGGCTCCTCCGCTGCGTGATCTTGTTGCCGGCGAACCAGGCCACCCCGGTGACCCCCTTCAGCTCCACCAGGTCGATGACTCGACGCTGAGCACGCCTGTGCTCTCCATTTTCCCCGCCGTGCCCTGTAGCAACGCTTGTGAGCTCGCCTCCCTCTCTGGCCCAAGGTTGACGACGACGGTCGTGGGGCCCGTCGGTCAACCTCACACACTGACGGGTGGGCCCCACCCGTCATGTTTAAAACGCACACGCGCACGTACTGGTTCGCTGCGTCGGCTGAAGGCGTATTCAGACTTTACGCCTTCGATGTAGCGGCCTCGCATGGGCTGAATCCCTTCTGGGCCTGCTGCACTGTGGCCTTTCCGGCCCAGTGGCATAGTGCCACTTTTCTTTTTCTTTTTCTGTCTATTTTTTAAAAATTCCATAGGATGAAATATTTATCCAAATGCAATAATTCCAACTCCTAAAATCTTAGAATAATCTCACCTATTTATTGATGTAACTTTCATACACATCCATTACACTTTTCTGTACTATTCAAATTTAAATTCAAATTTGAACAATAAAATCTCTATTTAAAAATCCACTACTCCGTCCCCCTAAATCCAAATCCAAAACTAAGAATTTCCCCTTCTTAGTTTTCTCCCTGGTATTTAATAAAAATAAGTTGAGATTTTTCTGAGCACTTTGATTTTCTGCTTTTCTATTGCCTTATTTTTCTCGTTGGTATTTTGCGAAGATAGATTGCGTTGTTGACAAAAGAGAATTGACCAGAAGACTTTGAAGACCCAGAAGACTGTGTTGAGCCAGGAAAGCAGCCCTTTGACCATACCGCGAAACCTTTTTATGCATGTCATATAGCACTTGTTGTTGTTGCACCGGAATCATAATGAGATGGTGACCACTTGAGGTGGTTTGCCTCTATTGCTTTTCTCGTTGACACTTGCATGATGCATGACCCTACCTTTCTATGAGGGTTATGCCGGTGGGAGTAGATAGGATGCTAAAGTAGTCGCTACACAAAAGGGGATGGGTATATGCATGGTGATGGAAGCAAGATTGTTTTCAAAAACTTTTCGAAAACCCCATCGGGTGCCACTTATGCCCGAGGGAGATAATGAGTTGGGTAACCACTTGATGACGAAGTGGTGTACCGAGGCAAGTGTGTGTATTGTTTTCAAAACGGATTGGTTTAAGTTACGACCGTTATTCCAACCTTACATGCGCAACCACTCTACCCTTATATGGGAAAGGGCATTATTGATTACCTAGGCCGATACTAGCATGGTGCCTGCATTACTAGTGACAGGAGAGTTGTTGCTCTCTCGGGACGGGGTCGTGCCAGGTAGGGCGTCCAAGAACATTTTTATGGGGCATCGGACACACCGTTGGTACCCCATGCCAGTGGTATGTGATGAATATGGGAGGGAGGCTCGACAATTTTAAGTTGCGAAATGTTGGGCACCGGGGTTACTACCAATCGAGTGGACTCTATGTTAGTTTCATCTAGGGAAAGATAGTGATCGGGTGCTCACCCCGGGTACTTGAGGTACCGCGGGTCGTGGATGACATGGAAGTTCCCTGGACCTTGTGGGTAAAGTGTGCAACCTATGCAGAGTGTAAAACTATTCGAATAGCCATGTCCATAGTCAAGGACAGTTAGGTAACCTCTCTTGGGCTACGTCCACTTGTTTACAAACCATTGTGTGCGTGTTTCGATAAATGGGAAAAACTACTTGGGTCAAGTCAAAGGACTTGACATGATCGAGTTGGGTTGATGCCTACTCCCTTCATGTTGATATCTGTAACCAGTCCCTATGGTTACTTGAATTCATATGATGCATGATTTACCAATTGTTGAACATGTCATAGCACAATTAAATTAGCTTTCTGCAAAAAATTACCTATGTCATGCATTGTTGTATCTTGAACCAAAACATGGGTTGCTTGCGAGTACATTCAAAGTACTCATTGGCTTGCCACTGGTTATTTAATTGACCAGTCATTGAAGAATAGGGGTTCGAGGCAGAGTTCATTTGTGACAAACATGTGAACTAGGACGCTTCCCAGTCAGAATGCCTGTAGGGTTAAGGCAGATGGCATGTGTTCTACTTATCAACGAAGATTTCCGCTGCTTATGTTTCATTTGATGTTCAACCCTTAAGGCTTATATATGTAAGACTTGACCATAATGGTCACAATTTGTGTAAGACGGTATGTATGGATGTAAGACTCTTGTTATTCATCTACTATGTGTTTATTGTGCATTGATCTCTGGGATCATAGTACACGTGCATTCGGTGATCTCGACTTATGAGTCGGGGTCCCCACACCACCATAGCGAACTTGTAGTCGGTGTTGTTGACAAACCTGGCAAAACAGTCGCAAGGCTTTGTGGCCATGCAGTAGTGGTAGATGAGGACATGATGGCGCACACACAACTGGGCGACGACAACTTTCTGATCTATGTTGGGACGACCGCCGGTGTACTGTAGGTCGATGCCGACGACTTTGTACTTTTCTCGAGCAAGGAACTATGGTGTTGATGTAGTCGTCCACCACGGCCGGGTCGATGGTGTACACCACCGAGAGATATGTCTCCCTCGCGTGGGTCTCCACTTTATGCTCGCCGAACTCCATTGGAGGTGCCGCTAGACATCCCCTCTCTATGTCTCGTCGTGGTTGTGCTTGTTGTGTTGTCGGGCACAATCGAAAGGTTGAAGAGACTATGGTTATAATGGCCGCGGGAATTAAAGGGGAAGCCGGATGGCCTGGAATATCAGCACGCCCGGATGGTAGTTTTAATTTGCAGTGTGTAACTCCATCGTGCCACACATAACTGCATCATGGCAATGTGCACGGCGCAACCGCATGCATATGAGGCCCCCGACGTGATTGTGTGCAGGCCCAACCGCCGACAGAGCATGCATGGAGGGACGCGAGTAGAATGCTTTGTGGTCGCCTCAACAACGAGCAACCATATATATATATATGCATATAGCAGTTGAATACGCAAGGAAAAGCCGTCCACAAGCCGAGCACATGGAGGTACGCGAGCAAAGCGCACCAACAGACAGCAGAGCATGTCGACGGACGCGAGCAGAGAGCGCTGTGGTGCCTAAGGGCAAGCATAGCGTGCTACGACGCCTAACAACGAGCAGAGCGCACCGAGGCCGACACAATGGTACATGGCAAATAAGATGAACTATGCGAGTGATGGTGGAGAGATCAAGCATGATTGCACGAGTCATATTAGAGTTGCATGTGTGATACGTGGCATACAGTTGATCCATCTGAGCTGTTTGTGATGGAATAAGCCACGTGTATTGTGGGAAAACGCTTGCTGGTATATAGCTGTCTGCGTATATGAATTCATGACCAACGGGTTCCCTAGTGTGGTCCGTGTGCGATGTGATATGCTCTATCTATAGAACATCAACATATATACTTATAAGAACAGCATTGCATGGCCAAATTAAGCATACAATTACATAAGTGACTACACACATAACATTACCCACACACCAAGGTAAGCAATTACATGCATACTAAACTAGGAGAAACGAGAATCTAATCATCTACATCTTGTTGTGATGATGTTTGCCATAGCTCTGCTTCCAGCTGGATCCCTGGTCGTGAATGGTTAATAAAATCTAAGTCTATTGCATATTAAGGTCAAAATAGTACTACCAATCTACGAGTCTCATACGATGCCATTTCAAGGATTGTACCACAAAAGCCCGAAATATTACAAGGTTCAAATTCCAGAGTTACATGGCTCAAATTCGAAGATTACAAGGTTCAAACTAATATTAGAAATGAAATTCAGCTCATTTAGCTGCAAAAGCCCGTGTTGATCAGCTGAACATGGATATAAGAGAGGTTCAAACTAAAAATAAAAATAGTAAGGCCGCTTTCAAAACCTCGTCATTTCTGCAAAGGGATCAGCCGCTGACAAGACATGTATGGTTTGACACAATGACTTCCAATTACTCTGTCATATGCACTTCCAATACGAAGTTTAGCTTTTTTGGAGCCTCTTTCATTCTGCAATAGCTGCCGGCTCTGATCAACAAACCATTCATATTTCCTATTTAAATGCATGTTTAACCTCATTACCTTCAGCACCCTTGCTCTGGCAACAAAGAAGCTGGCGAATGTAATCTCCGGTAAGGTCCCTCAGTAGGAGTTCAAAGTAATTTTGAGAGATGCAGATCCAGACATTCGATGTGATTGTCGTTATAAAAATTATCCACCTCCGGGCCTATTATTATCTGCAAAATAAGAGAACGTGTTAGTGCCTACATGCAGTTTTGAACACTACTACACGCCTATTTGGTTTGCAGGATTTGTAAAATGCACCAACATGCCATATTCGATCTGACATGATTAACACGGGCATTTGATTACAATCTAGAAAAATGTAGCCTTCTTCACAAGATGTTAGAGTGGATGAAAAATTCCCAAAGAAAACTAGTACAGATGAATCCAAAGGAGAAATGCTTATGGATTGTAACCATATGAATCAAGCAACCAATATGGGGTGGGGGGTGTATGTCACGAAATCCTCCAAAATTCCTTCAAAAATCATAGTACATTGTCATTGTAAACTTGGGAAAAGGTGCAAAAAATTGAACTCACTTATGGTTAACATTTAACAATAAAGGAACATCACCTCAATATACAACTTCTTCAGGCACGAAATGCAAATGCATCTCAGGAAACTGACAACTTGGTCCAGGTTGGGGCCACAGATTCTAGCCAAGACCTTCACTCCGTGCAGAATCTCGGTGAAGCTTTTCTGGATTACAGACGAACATACATCTTCAAAACTAGAAATAATGTTGATATCAAGAAGGAGAGGTAGAAGGCGACTATTGTACCTGAATGTAGTAGTATTTGACACATGAGTAGCCCACCACTGTCAATTTCGGTGCAGAAATGACATTCATTCTTGTTGGACCTTGTTGATCAACTGCAAATAATCTCTCAAGTGAAGGTGTGTCCTCAATAACCATATTGTGGTCCACCTTTTGTGATCTCTTGTTGCAGCACTAGCAACACACATAAATTGTCCGGAGAGTCCTGAAGGTGATGTGGAAGCTACTCGACCAATTCATCGCCTGAAGACGAAGGAACTCGAGTGTAGTACAGTCGTGGAGCAGGCGCTCCATGTCATCCTTTGGGATGTATACGGCGACGAGCTTGAGGTGCTTCAGTCGTGGTAGAAAAAGAGCGGGCGCATCATTAAGGGGGGATGGCAGTTCATGAACTTGGCGAGGCGCAGCATGGGCGTGATGCGGAGCGCGGACGTTGGCAACGAGCGCATATGCCCATCATTAAAACTGAGCTCCTCAAGCTGATCTAGGGCGGGGGATCGGAACCACTCGTCAAGCTTGGCTCGGTCCTTGCCATTGGAACGGAACTTGCCCGTGACAAGGCCTCTGATTGGGCCATGGTGACTGCTGAGGATCTGGAAGAACACATCCAAGCTTTTGAGATAGCCATGGCAAAGCTCGTGGGTGTCAAGGAGATCGAGAGGAGTGGAGAGCCATAGGGGGCACCATCGCCGGGAAAGGGCAGTTGTCCTTGCCCCATATTTGATTGAGAGGAGGGATAAGATGACTATCAACATATCATTAGGGAGGCTGATGATGAAGTCTAGGACTGCTGGAGTCGCTTGCGATGTTTCTCGACCCACCTATGCTTGTTGGCAGCCTCGGCGGCGGCGATGGAAACCTCTATCTCCATATTCACACCGTGCTCCGGTGCTTCATGTCGGGAAACATTGCATGGAAAACAAAAAAATCTATGTACACGCAATGATCTATCCATGGAGATGCATAGCAATGAGGGAGATGGTGTGTCTACATACCCTCATAGACTGTTAGCGGAAGTCTTTAACAATGGAGTTGATGTAGTCGAACTTCTTCGCCCTCCAACCAATCAAGTACCAAACGTATGACACCTCTGAGTTCTGCACACGTTCAACTCGGTGACGTCCTCCGCCTTCTTGATCCAGCAAGACATTGAGGTAGTAGATGAGTTCTGGTAGCACGATGGCGTGGTGACAGTGATGGTGAAGTAATCTCCGCAGGGCTTCACCTAAGCACTACGGAAGTATGACCGAGGGTGTAAATGGTGGAGGGGGGCGCCGCACATGGCTAGGCAATTGTCTGGTGTGTGCTAGGGCGCCCTCCCCCGCATATATATAGGTGGGAGGGAGGAAGGAGCAGCCATAGGAGGCACCCAAGTAGGAGGAATCCTACTTGTAGTCCTCCCAAGCCACGCCCCCTACCATATATAACCGAGGGGAGGAAAGAAGGGGGGAGAGGGAAGGAAGTGGGAATCCTAATCCATAATTTCCTTTCCCTTCTCCCCTTTCCTTCCCCTCCTTAGGTCGGCCCATATAGGGGGCACACCAGCCCCTTGTGGCTGGTGTGTCTCCCCTCTTGGCCCATAAGGCCCATATCTTTTGCGAGGGGTGCCCGGAACCCCTTCCGATGACCCGATATGTACCCGGTACCCTCCAGAACACTTTCAGTGTCCGAATACCATTGTCCTATATATCAATCTTTACCTCTCAACCATTTGGATACTCCTCGTCATGTCTGTGATCTCATCCAGGGCTCCGAACAACATTCGGTCACCAAATCACACAACTCATATAATACTATATCGTCATCGAACGTTAAGCGTGCGGACCCTACGGGTTCGAGAACTATGTAGACATGACCGAGACTCTCCGTTCAATAACCAATAGCGGATCCAGGATGCCCATATTGGCTCCTACATATTCTACGAAGATCTTTATCGGTCGAACCGTTATGACAACATACATAATTCCCTTTGTCCATCGGTATATTATTTGCCCGAGATTCGATCGTTGGTATCTCTATACCTAGTTCAATCTCATTACCGGCAAGTATCTTTACTCATTCCATAATACATCATCTTGCAACTAACTAATTATCCGCTCTACTTCCAAAGCTTCTTATGATGTGTATTATCGAGAAGGCCCAGAGATACCTCTCTTATACTCGGAGTGACAAATCCTAATCTTGATCTATGCCAACCCAACAAACACCTTCGGAGATACCTGTAGAGCATCTTTATAATCACCCAGTTACGTTGTGATGTTTGATAGCACACAAGGCATTCCTCCGGTATCCGGGAGTTGCATAATCTCATAGTCGAAGGAATATGTATTTGACATGAAGAAAGCAATAGCAATAAAACTAAACAATCATTATGCAAAGCTAACAGATGGGTCTTGTCCATCACATCATTCTCCTAATGACGTGATCCTGTTATCAAATAACAACACATGTCCATGGTTAGGAAACCTTAACCATGTTTGATCAATGAGCTAGTCTAGTAAAGGCTCACTAGGGACACGGTATTTGTTTATGTATTCACACATGTATTTAAGTTTCCGATCAATACAATTCTAGCATGAATAATAAACCTTTATCATGAATAAGGAAATATAAAATAACAACTTTATTATTGCCTCTAGGGCATGTTTCCTTTAGTCTCCCACTTGCACTAGAGTCAATAATCTAGTTCACATCGTCATGTGATTAACACCCATAGTCCACATCGTCATGTGACCTATACCCAAAGAGTTTACTAGAGTCAATAATCTAGTTCACATGGCTATGTGATTAACACCCAAAGAGTACTAAGGTGTGATCATGTTTTGCTTGTGAGATAGGTTTAGTCAACGGGTCTGCCACATTCAGATCCATATGTATTTCGCAAATTTCTATGTCTACAATGCTCTGCATGGAGCTACTCTAGCTAATTGCTCCCACTTTCAATACATATCGAGATTGAGACTCAGAGTCATTTGGATCGCTGTAAAAGATTGCATTGACGTAGCTCTTTAACACAAACTCTTTATCACCTCCATAATCGAGAAATATTTCATCAGTCCTCTAAGGATAATTTTGACCGCTGTCTAGTGATCTACTCCTGGATCACTATTGTACCCCCTTACCAAACTCATGGCAAGGTACACAACAGGTTTGGTACACAACATGGCATACTTTATAGAACCTATGGCTGAGGCATAGGGAATGACTTCCATTCTCTCTCTATCTTCTGCCGTGGTCGGGCTTTGAGTCTTACTCAAGTTCACACCTTACAATACAGGCTAGAACTCCTTCTTTGTCTGATCCATTTTGAACTTCTTCAAAATTTTATCAAGCTATGTGCTTTGTGGAAGTCCTATTAAGCATCTTGATCTATCTCTATAGATCTTGATGCCCAATATATAAGCAGCTTCACCGAGGTCTTTCATTGAAAAACTCTTTTTCAAGTATCCGTTATGCTATCCAGAAATTCTATACCATTTCCAATCAACAATATGTCATCTACATATAATTTCAGAAATTCTACAGAGCTCCCACTCACTTTCTTGTAAATACAGGCTCCACCAAAAGTCTGTATAAAACCATATGCTTTGATCACCTAATCAAAGCGTATATCACAACTCCGAGATGCTTGCACCAGTGCATAGATGGATCATTGGAGCTTGCACACTTTGTTAGCACCTTTAAGATCGACAAAAGCTTCTGATTGCATCATATACAACTCTTCTTTAAGAAATCCATTAAGGAATGCAGTTTTGACGTCCATTTGCCAAATTTCATAATCGTAAAATGTGGCAATTTCTAACATGATTCAGACTGACTTAAGCATCACTACAGGTGAGAAGGTATCATTGTAGTCAATCCCTTGAACTTGTCGAAAACCTTTCGTGACAAGTCGAGCTTTGTAGACGGTGACATTACCATCAGCGTCAGTCTTCTTCTTGAAGATCCATTTATTCTCAATGTCTTGTCGATCATCGGGCAAGTCCACCAAAGTCCACACTTTATTCTCATACATGGATCCTATCTCAGATTTCATGGCCTCAAGCCATTTATCGGAATCTGGGCTCATCATAGCTTCTTCATAGTTCATAGGTTTGCCATGGTCTAGTAACATGACTTCTAAGACAGGATTACCGTACCACTTTGGTGTAGAACGTGCTCTGTTCAACCTACGAGGTCTAGTAGTAACTTGATCTGAAGTTTCATGATCATCATCATTAGCTTCCTCTCTAGTTGGCGTAGGCATCATGGGAATGGATTGCTCTGATGTGGTACTTTCCAAATTGAGAGAAGGTACAATTACATCATCAAGTTCTACTTTGCTCCCACTCACTTCTTTCGAGAGAAAATCCTTCTCTAGAAAGGTTCCATTCTTGGCAACAATGATTTTGCCTTAGGATCTGTGGTAGAAGGTGTACCCAATAGTTTCTTTCGGGAATCCTATGAAGACACACTTCTCCGCTTTGGCTTCAAGCTTATTGAAAGAAATATGCCCTAGATGCAATAATAAAGTTGTTATTTTATATTTCCTTATTCATGATAAAGGTTTATTATTCATGCTAGAATTATTGATCAGAAACCTAAATACATGTGTGAATATATAAACAAACACCGTGTCCCTAGTGAGCCTCTACTTGACTAGCTCGTTGATCAAAGATGGTTAAGGTTTCCTAAGCATAGGCATGAGTTGTCAATTGATAACGGGATCACATCATTAGTAGAATGACGTGATGGACAAGACCCATCTATTAGCTTGGCATAATGATCGTTCAGTTTTATTGCTATTGCTTTCTTCATGTCAAATACATATTCCTTCGACTATGAGATTATGCAACTCCCGGATACCGGAAGAATGCCTTGTGTGCTATCAAACTTCACAACATAACTGGGTGATTATAAAGATGCTCTATAGGTATCTCCGAAGGTGTTTGTTGAGTTGGCATAGATCGAGATTAGGATTTGTCACTCCAAGTACCGGAGAGGTATCGCTGGGCCCTCTCGTTAATACGCATCATAAGCTTGCAAGCAAACGAGAAAGGAGTTAGTCACGAGGTGATGTATTACGGAACGAGTAAAGAGACTTGCCGGTAATGAGATTGAACTAGGTATAGAGATACCTACAATCGAATCTCGGGCAAGTAACATACCGATGGACAAAGGCAATTACGTATGTTGTCATAACGGTTCGACCGATAAAGATCTTCATAGAATATGTAGGAGCCAATATAGCCATCCAGGTTCCGCTATTGGTTATTGACCGGAGAGGTGTGTCGGTCATGTCTACATAGTTCTCGAACCCGTAGGGTCCGCATGCTTAACGTTCGTTGACGATATAGTATTATATGAGTTATGTGATTTGGTGACCGAATGTTGTTAGGAGTCCCGGATGAGATCACGGACATGATGAGAAGTCTTGAAATGGTCGAGAGATAAATATTGATATATAGGACGATGGTATTCGGACACCGGAAGTGTTCCGGAGGGTACCGGGTATATATCGGGTCCCTGGAAGGGGTTTCGGACACCCCCGACAAAAGATATGGGCCTTATGGGACAAGAGGGGAAACGCACCAGCCACACGGGGCTGGTGCGCCCCCATATGGGCCGGCGAAGAAGGAGAAGAAAAGAGGGGAAGGGAAAGGAAAAAGGAGGTAATATGATTCCCCCTTCCTTCCCTCTCCCCCTCTCTTTCCTCCCCCCTCCTACAAATAAGGAAGGGGGGCGCGCCACTTGGGAGGAATCCAAGTAGGATTCGTCCTACTTGGGGCACCCTCATGGCTGCTCCCTCCTCTCCTCACCTATATATATGTGGGGGGTGCCCCTAGCACACCCCAGACAATAGTTTTAGCCGTGTGTGATGCCCCCTCCACGGTTTACACCCTCGGTCTTATCTTTGTAGTGCTTAGGTGAAGCCCTGCGAGGATCACTTCACAATCACCGTCACCATGCTGTCATGTTGACGGAACTCATCTACTACCTCGACGTCTTGCTAGATCAAGAAGGCGAGGGACGTCTACGAGCTGAACGTGTGCAGAACTCAAAGGTGCCATATGTTTGGTACTTGATCGGTCGGAGCTAGAAGAAGTTTGACTACATCAACCGCGTTGTCAAACGCTTCCGCTTACGGTCTATGAGGGTACGTAGATACACTCTCCCCCTCGTTGCTATGCATCTCCATGGATAGATAATTGCGTGTGCGTAGAATTTTTTTGTTTTCCATGCAACGATTCCCAACAGTGTATCAGAGCCAGGTCTATTCGTAGATGATATGCACGAGTAGAACACAAAGAGTTGTGGGCGGTGATAGTCATACTTATTTTTATTCGGCGGCATTGTGGGATGAAGCGCCCCGGACCAACCTTACATGTCCACGTACATGAGACCGTTTCCACCGACAGACATGCATCTAGTTTTGCATAAAGGTGGCTGGCGGGTGTCTATTTCTCCTACTTTAGTTGAATCGAATTTGACTGCAGCCGGTCCTTGAAGAAGGTTAAAACAGAAAACTTGATGAAACACCATTGTGGTTTGATGCGTAGGTAGGAACTGTTCTTGCTAGAAGCCTGTAGCAGCCACGTAAAACTTGCAACAACAAAGTAGAGGTCGTCTAACTTGTTTTTGCAGGGCATGTTGTGATGTGAAATGGTCAAGACAGGATGTGGTATACGTTATTGTATGAGATGACATGTTTTGTAAAAGTTATCGGCAACCGACACGAGCCTTATAGTTGTCTCTTTATTGTATTAAACGCAAACTCAATGTAATTGCTTTACTTTATCACTATGCATTAGTGGTAGTTGTAGAAGCAATAGTTGGCGAGACGACCACGACTCAACGATGGAGATCAAGGTGTCGAGCCAGTGATGATGGAGATCACGACGATGCTTTGGAGATAGATATAAAGCACAAGATGATGATGGCCATATCATGTCACATATTTTGATTGCATGTGATGTTTATCTTTTATGCATCTTATTTTGCTTAGTATAGCAGTAGCATTATAATACGATCCCTTAACTAAATTTCAAGGTAAAAGTGTTCTCCCTGAGTATGCACCATTGCTACAGTTCGTCGTGTTGAGACACCACGTGATGATTGGGTGTGATAGACTCTATGTTCACATACAACAGGTGCAAGACAGTTTTGCACATGCGAAATACTTGGGTTAAACTTGACGAGCCTAGCATTTACAGACACGACCTCGGAACACTGGAGACTGAAAGGTCGAATATGAATCATATAGTAGATATGATCAACATAGAGATGTTCACCATTGATGACTACTCCATCTCACGTGATGATCAGACATGGGTTAGTTGATTTGGATCACGTATCACTTAGATGACTTGAGGGATGTCTATCTAAGTGGGAGTTCTTAAGTAATTTGATTAATTGAACTTAATTTATCATGAACTTAGTCCTGATAGTATTTTCATATCTACGTTGTAGATCAATAGCTCGCGATATAGCTCCCTTATTTTTGATATGTTCCTGAAGAAAAATAAGATGAAAGATGATAGTAGCAATGATGCGAACTAGGTCCATGATCTGAGGATTATCCTCATTGCTGCACAAAAGAATTATGTCCATGATGCATCGCTAGGTGACAGACCTATTGCAGGAGCAGATGCAAACATTATGAACATTTGGCTAGCTTGATATGATGACTACTTAATAGTTTAGTGCGCCATGCTTTACGGCTTAGAACCGGGACTTCAAAAATGTTTTGAATGCCACAGAGCATATGAGATGTTCCAAGAGCTAAAATTGGTATTTTAGACTCATGCCCGTGTCAGGAGGTATGAGACCTCTGACAAGTACTCTGCCTACAAGATAGAGGAGAATAGCTCAGCCAGTGAGCATGTGCTCAGAATGTCTGGGTACTACAATTGCTTGAATCAAGTGGGAGTTAATCTTCTAGATAAGATAGTGATTGACAGAATTCTCTAGTCACAACCACCAAGCTACTAGAACTTCGTGATGAACTATAATATGCAAGGGATGATGATAATGATTCCTGAGCTCTTCGCGATGATGAAATCGGTGCAGGTAGAAATCAAGAAAAGCATCAAGTGTTGATGGTTAACAAGACCGCTAGTTTCAAGAAAAAGGACAAGGGAAAGAAAGGGAACTTCAAGAAGAATGGCAAGCAAGTTGCCACTCCCGTGAAGAAACCCAAAGCTGGACCCAAGCCTGAAACTGAGTGCTTCTACTACAAAGGAAATGGTCACTGGAAGCAGAACTGCCCCAAACACTTGGCGGTAAGAAGGATGGCAAAGTGAACAAAGGTATATTTGATATACATGTTATTCATATGTACCTTACTAGTGTTCATAGTAGCCCATGGGTATCTGATACCGATTTCAATTATTAAGATTAGTAACTCGAAAGAGGAGTTGCAAAATGAACAGACTAGTTAAGGGCGAGGCGACGATGTGTGTTGGGAGTGATTCAAAGGTTGATAAGATCACCATCGCATACTCCCTCTACCTTCGGGGTTAGTGCTGAACCTGAATAAATGTTATTTGGTGTTGCGCTGAGCATGAATATGATTGGATCATGTTTGTTGCAATACGGTTATTCATTTAAGTCAGAGAATAATTGTTGTTCTGTTTAGATGAATAAAACCTTCTATGGTCATACACCCAATGTAAATGGTTTATTGAATCTCCATCGTAGTGATACAAATATTCATAATATTGATGCCAAAAGATGCAATGTTGATAATGATAGTGCAACACACTTGTGGCACTGCCGTTTAGGTCATATTGGTGTAAAGTGCATGAACAAACTCCATGTGGATGGACTTTTGGAATCACTTGATTACGAATCATTTGATACTTGTGAACCATGCCTCATGGGCAAGATGACTAAAACTCCATTCTCCAAAACAATGGAGTGAGCCAGTGACTTATTGGAAATAATACATACCGATGTATGCGGTCCGATGAGTGTTGAGGCATGCGGTGGGTATGGTAATTTTCCGGCCTTCATAGATGATTTGAGTAGATATGGGTATATCTACTTGATGAAACACAAGTCTGAAACATTTGAAAAGTTCAAAGAATTTCAGAGTGAAGTGGAGAATCATCGTAACAAGAAAATAAAAAGTTTCTACGATCTGATCACGGAGGAGAATGTTTGAGTTATGAGTTTGGCCTTCATTTAAAACAATGTGGAATAGTTTCACAACTCACACCACCTGGAACACCACATCGTAATGGTATGTCCGAACATCGTAACTGTACTTTATTAGATATGGTGCGATCTATGATGTCTCTTACCGACTTACCACTATCATTTTGGGGCTATGCATTAGAGACAGCTGCATCCACATTAAATAGGGCACTGTCTAAATCCGTTGAGACAATACCATATGAACTGTGGTTTGGCAAGAAACCTAAGCTGTCATTTCTTAAAGTTTGTGGTTGCGATACTTATGTCAAAAGGCTTTAGGCTGATAAGCTCGAACCCAAATCAGAGAAGTGCGTCTTCATAGGATACCCTAAGGAAACAATTGGGTACACCTTCTACCACATATCCGAAGGTAAGATCTTTGTTGCCAAGAATGGAACATTTCTAGAAAAGGAGTTTTTCTTGAAAGAAGTGAGTGGGAGGAAAGTAGAACTTGATGAGGTAATTGTACCTTCTCTTGAATTGGAAAGTAGCATGATACATCTGCAACGTATCAATAATTTTTTATTGTTCCATGCTATTATATTATCTATCTTGCATGTTTTATATGCTATTTTGTATGATTTTTGGGACTAACCTATTAACCTAGAGCCCAGTGCCAGTTTCTGTTTTTCCCTTGTTTTTGAGTTTCGCAGGAAAGGAATATCAAACGGAGTCCGATTGACCTGAAACTTTACGACAATTGTTTTCGGACCAAAAGAAGCCCATGGAGTATCGGAGATGCACCAGAAGAGTCTCGAGGCCACCATAAGGGTGGAGGGTGCCCCACCTCACTAGGGCACGCCCTCCAACCTTATGGGCCCCTCGTGGACTCCCCTAACTTGTTCTTGATGCCAACACCTCTTATACATCCCCAAACCTCTAGAATAGAACCGAGATCGGGAGTTCCGCCATTTCAAGCCTCTGTAGCCACCAAAAACCAATCGGGACCCTGTTCTGGCACCCTACAGGATGTGGGAATCATCACCGGTGGCCATCTTCATCATCCCGGCGCTCTCCGTGATGAGGAGGGAGTAGTTCACCCTCGGGGCTGAGGGTATGTACCGGTAGCTATATTTTTTCCCTCTCTCTCTCACTCTCACGTGTTCTGGATTTGGCACGATCTTGATGTACCACGAGCTTTGCTACTATAGTTGGATCTTATGATGTTTCTCCCCCTCTACCTTCTTGTAATGGATTGAGTTTTCCATTTGAAGTTATCTTATCGGAGTGAGTCTTTATGGAATTGATAACACTTGATGTATGTCTTGCATGTGCTTATCTATGGTGAAAATGGGATATTCACGTGATCTACTTGATGTATGTTTTGGTGATCAACTTGCGGGTTCTGTGACCTTGTGAACTTATGCATAGGGGTGGGCACACGTTTTTGTCCTGACTCTCCGATAGAAACTTTGGGGCACTCTTTGAAGTTCTTTGTGTTGGTTTGAATAGATGAATCTGAGATTGTGTGATGCATATCGTATAATCAAACCCACGGATACTTGTGGTGACATTGGAGTATCTAGGTGACATTAGGGTTTTCGTTGATGTGTATCTTAAGGTGTTATTTTTATGAACTCTAGGGCTGTTTGTGACACTTATAGGAATATATAGCCCAATAGATTGATCAGAAAGAATAACTTTGAGGTGGTTTCGTACCCTACAATAATTTCTTTGTTTATTCTTCGCTATTAGTGACTTTGGAGTGACTCTTTGTTGCACGTTGAGGGATTGTTATATGATTTAGTTATGCTATCATTGTTGAGAGAACTTGCACTAGTGAATGTATGAACCCTAGGCCTCATTTCTAAGCATTGCGATACCGTTTTCGCTCACTTTGACCACCCGCTACCTTGCTGTTTTATATTTTAATATTATAAAAACCTATATCTACCATCCATATTGCACTTGTATCACTATATCTTCGCTGAAGTAGTGCACCTATACAATTTACCATTGTATTGGGTGTGTTGGGGATACAAGAGACTCTTTGTTATTTGGTTGCAGGGTTGTTTGAGAGAGACCATCTTCATCCTATGCCTCCCACGGATTGATAAACCTTAGGTCATCCACTTGAGGGAAATTTGCTACTGTCCTACAAACCTCTACACTTGGAGGCCCAACAACGTCTACAAGAAGAAGGTTGCGTAGTAGACATCAAGCTCTTTTCTGGCGTTGTTGCCGGGGAGGTGAGTGCTTGAAGGTATATTTTTAGATCTTGCAATCAAATCTTTTAGTTTCTTCTTTTATCACTAGTTTAGTATATAAAAGGAAATTACAAAAAAATGGAATTGAGCTTGCCTCATATGCTTCATCTTTTTAATGTCTTTCATGAAAATAAGGATTCCGATAACTGTGCCAAAATGTTAGAAGAAGAATGCATTAAAATGTTTGGCACTAAATCTTTGAATGATGAGCATGATTGCAATGTTGTTAGTATGAATTCTTTGAATATCCATGATGCTAATGATATGCAAAGCTACAAGCTTGGGGATGCTATGTTTGATGAATATGATATTTTTAGTCCCCCAAGTTTTGATGAGAATATTTATTATGATGAAAGCATGCCTCCTATTTATGGTGATTATATTGATGAAAGTGGGTTTGGAAGAGTGTCAACTTTAGGAAGTAATGATGCCACTATTTTGGAGGGTGTTGAATCTTATTGTGCTAATTATGAAAGTGGATTTGGAGAGGTCATGACCTTATTTAGTGATGAATCCATTATTTCAGAAGAGGTTCTAATTGATTATGATAACAAAGTTGCTAGCTATGATGCTTATTGTGATGACATGTATGCTATAAAGAATAATGATAACCAGGAAACTTGTCATCTTTATTTCAATTTTCAACTGGATTATGCCTCACATGATAGTTATTTTGTTGAGTTTGCTCCCACTACTATTCATGAGAAGAATTTTGCTTATGTGGAGAGTAGTAAATTTTCTATGATTATGGATCATGAGAATAATGCTTTATGTAATAGCTATATTGTTTAATTCATTCATTATTCCACTGAAAATTATTATTAGGGAGGAACATATGCTTGTAGGAATTGCAATAATATCAACTTTCCTCTCTATGTGTTTAAAGTTTTGAAGTTATGCTTGCTTTGCCTTCCTATGCTAGTTGATTCTTGTTCCCATAAATTGTTTGCTCACAAAAGCCCTATGCATAGGAAGTGGGTTATACTTAAATGTGCTAGTCATATGCTTCATGATTCTCCCATTATGTTTTAATTCTTATTTTTTTTGTGAGCATCATTGAAATCATCATGCCTAGCTAGAAAGGCAATAAAGAAAAGCGCTTGTTGAGAGACAACCCAACATTTATACCTACTGTTTTGGTGTGTCCAAATGATTAAGATGCTGTAGTAATCGTGTTTTATAGCTTTTGTTTCAATAAAGTGCCGAGTAAAGCCTTTGGGATAGTGTGGATGATAGTTGACTTGATTTTGTGCAAAAACAGAAACTTTTGCACCCAGGAAAATAATTTTCATAATTCACAGAAGCGTTATTTTGATCTGATTCTTTTTGCATCTGATTGGTACACAAATTACCTGGGTTTTCCTAATTGTTAAGAATTTTTGGAGTTACATAAGTATTCTAGAGTTACATATTACTACAGACTGTTCTGTTTTTGACAGATTCTGTTTTCATTGTGTTGTTTGCTTATTTTGATGAATCTAGAGTAGTATCAGAGAGTATGGATCATGGAGAAGTTGTAATACAGTAGATATAACACCAAAATGAATTTAGAATGAGTTCACAACAGTACCTAAGTGGTGATTTTCTTTCTTATACTAACGGAGCTTACGATTTTTTTTTGAGTTTTGTGTTGTGAAGTTTTCAAGTTTTGAGTAAAGTTTCGATGGACTACGGAATAAGGAATGGCAAGAGCCTAATATTGGGGATTAAAAAGGCACCCCAAGGTAATATTCAAGGAATACCCAAGCAAGTAAGCTTGGGGATGCCCCAGATGGCATCCCCTCTTTCGTCTTCGTTCGTCGGTAACCTTACTTGGAGCTATATTTTTATTCACCACATGATATGTGTTTTGCTTGGAGCGTTATTTTATTTCATTTTTTTGCTTGATGTTTGAATAATATCCCAAGATTTGAAATTCTTAAATGTTAGAGAGTCTTCACATAGTTACACAATTTTTCGACAACTCATTTATCTTCACTTATATCTTTTGGAGTAGTTTGTCATTCGCTCTAGTGCTTCACTTATATCTTTTTAGAGCACGGTGGTAGTTTTATTTCGAAGAAATTGTTGACATCTCATGCTTCACTTATATTATTTTGATAGTATTTAAAACAACATGGTAATTTTCCTGGGTTATAAATTTAGTCCTAATATGATAGGCATTCAAGAGGGATATAATAAAAACTTTCATATAAAGTGCATTAAATACTATGAGAAGTTTGATTCCTTATGATTGTTTTGAGATATGAAGATGGTGATATCAGAGTCATGCTAGTGAGTAGTTGTGAATTTGAGAAATACTTGTGTTGAGGTTTGTGAGTCCCGTAGCATGTACGTATGGTGAACCATTATGTAACGAGGTTGGAGCATGAGATAATTATTGATTGTATTCCTTATGAGTGGTGGTCGGGGACGAGCGATGGTCTTTTCCTACCAATCTATCCCCCTAGGAGCATGCGTGTAGTACTTCGTTTCGATAACTAATAGATTTTTGCAATAAGTATGTGAGTTCTTTATGACTAATGTTGAGTCCATGGATTATACGCACTCTCACCCTTCCACCATTGCTAGCCTCTCTAGTACCGCACAACTTTTGCCGGTACCATACACCCACCATATACCTTCCTCAAAACAGCCACCATACCTACCTATTATGGCATTTCCATAGCCATTCCGAGATATATTGTCATGCAACTTTCCACCGTTCCATTTATTATGACACGCTTCATCATTGTCATTTTGCTTTGCATGATCATGTAGTTGACATCGTATTTGTGGCAAAGTCACCGTTCATAATTCTTTCATACATGTCACTCTTGATTCATTGCACATCCCGGTACATTGCCGGAGGCATTCATATAGAGTCTTATTTTGTTCTAAGTATCGAGTTGTAATTCTTGAGTTGTAAAGTAAATAAAAGTGTGATGACCTTCATTATTAGAGCATTGTCCCGTGTGAGGAAATAAAAAAAGGGAGGAAAGGCCAAATAAAAAAGAGAAGGCCCAAGAAAAAGAGAGAAAAAGAGAGAAGGGGCAATGCTACTATCCTTTTACCACACTTGTGCTTCATAGTAGCACCATGATCTTCGTGATAGAGAGTCTCCTATGTTGTCACTTTCATATACTAGTGGGAATTTTTCATTATAGAACTTGTCTTGTATATCCCAACGATGGGTTTACTCAAATTTCCCTAGGTCTTCATGAGCAAGCGAGTTGGATGCACACCCACTTAGTTTTTTTTGAGCTTTCATACACTTATAGCTCTAGTGCATCCATTGCATGGCAATCCCTACTCACTCACATTGATATCTATTGATGGGCATCTCCATAGCCTGTTGATACGCCTAGTTAATGTGAGACTAGCTCCTTCTTTTTGTCTTCTCCACAACCACCTTCTATTCCACCTATAGTGCTATGTCCATGGCTCACGCTCATGTATTGCATGAAAGTTGAAAAGGTTTGGGAACATCAAAAGTATGAAACAATTGCTTGTCTTGTCATCGGGGTTGTGAATGATTTGAATACTTTATGTGATGAAGATGGAGCATAGCCAGACTATATGATTTTGTAGGGATAACTTTCTTTGGCCATGTTATTTTGAGAAGACACAATTGCCTTGTTAGTATGCTTGAAGTATTATTTTTTTATGTCAATATTAAACTTTCTTCTCCTCCACCGCAGCCAGCCACCTCCCGCAGCCTCCCACGGTGCTCGATCCATTTTGGATCGAGGCAACACCCATGATCGAGCCCCATGCCGAGCCCCTCCTTCCTACCTTCGCCTGAGCACCTCCTGTTTCTCCTCATTGCCGTGCCCAGACTCATCTCCCGCCTTGCACGCCACCAATTTTGTCCCGAGCACCCGCAAAAGCTCCTCCGCCATGAACGCCAGGTCCCTGGACCATGCCCCGTCGACCCCTTGCAGTAGAACCAGGTCACGACGCCCTTGCCCTTCATCTCTCCCTTCTGCTCTGTTCTCTCCTCCCCGTAACATCTCTCTCCCTCTCCAGGAACTTCTCCACCACGCCATGGCCGCACCCGAGCTTGCCCCGTTCCCCGGGCATCCTCCTCGGCCTCCACATTTGGCTCGTCCACGCCGGGGTTTCCCAGCCGTTGGCCGCCTCGTCGTCATTGCGACAAGGCCAACGCCCATCTGCTTAGCCGGAGCTTGCCGCTGCCTCGTCCAAGCCGTCATCCAAGCCCGTTCCCGGCCAGATCCACCGTCCTGGAGACCCGCGCCCCTGCCGGACCTCCCCTGATCCGCCTTGGATCCGACCGCCTCCGCCCGGCCCTCGTCGCCCCGCCGAGTCCCGCCGCGCCTCTGCTTCCCCTGCTTCGCCCGCCAAGTCCCTTGCTTCGCCCCTGCATCGTCTGAAGCCGCCCGTGTCTCGCCCCTCTGTCTGCTTCCTCTGCATCGAGCGAGACTAGCGCCAGCGCTCGGGTCAAGCCGCGTTGACCGCGCTTCCTCGCTGACCCGCTCGCCCGCCAGTCGCAGCGATCGCGCCTGGGCCGCATCTCGCGAAGGCCCAGCCGCATCGCGCCCTGCCAAGCCGCCCAGCCGGCCTGCTTCCAACGGGGCCATGGCCCATGGTGAGCCTACAGCGCCCATGCTGCTATCGGGCCAGTCAGATTCGACCCGTAGTATTTTTTTCCTACTGCTGCGATTTTCGCATTTATCCAGTGAATTAACAGTTTTACAGAAAAACCCTCATACATCATGCATTTAATAACACCACAACTGTGCATCGGATTAAAATGATTCAAACATGTAGAATGCTTAGAATTTTGTGTAGATTAATAATTTGCCACTTTCATCCATGTTAAAAATGCTTAAAATGTTGTTTGTTTAATTTTGCTTATATAATATGCTAGAATGATTTATTTCATAACTAAATAACCGTAGCTCAGAATTAAATGTTCTTTATATGTAAATGGGGTGGAAAAATGCCTAGTTTAACATGGTGCACTTTATTTTCCTGTTTAACAACCTTAAAATATGGTTTAGGGCAGAACAGTACCAAATTCATTTTATGCACATGGGGATTTTCCGGAATTGTTGTTTTGTTGTTCCGGCCTCATTTAAACTTGCTTAGATAGGTAGTTTTATTATGCCTCACCTCTTGCCATGTTTAACAATATTTAATATTATTGTGTACCTAAACGAGAGCGAACTAAATAACTCGAATGTGGTGTCTCGTCAATATGCAACTCGTTGCATATTGAGGTCCACTTAACTTGTAGTATTGTTTGTTGCACTTTGCCATGCCATGCTCTTTAAACCGGACATGCATCATACTTGTTTGTGCATCATGCCATGTTTATGCTTGTGCATTTACCATGTTGTTTGTTTCTTTCCTGTGTTGCTTCTTAGTTCCGTTAATGTTGTGATTGTGAGGATTCGTTTGACTACTCCCGCTCATCTTCTTCATGGACTCGTTCTTCTTCCTAGCGGGATTTCAGGCAAGATGACCGCTACCCTGGATCTCACTACTATCATTGCTATGCTAGTTGCTTCGTTCTATCACTATGCTACGCTACCTATCACCTGTTTATCAAGCCTCCCAAATTGCCATGTCAGCCTCTAACCTTCTTCACCCTTCCTAGCAAACCGTTGTTTGGCTATGTTACCGCTTTGCTCGGCCCTTCTTATAGTGTTGTTAGTTGTAGGTGAAGTTGAAGATTGCTCCATGGTGGACATGATTATGTTGGGATATCACAATATCTCTTATATTTATTAATGCATCTATATACTTGGTAAAGGGTGGAAGGCTCGACCTTATGCCTGGTGTTTTGTTCAACTCTTGCCGCCCTAGTTTCCGTTATACCGGTGTTATGTTCCCGGATTTTGCGTTCCTTACGCGGTTGGGTGATTTATGGGACCCCCTTGACAGTTTGCTTTGAATAAAACTCCTCCAGCAAGGCCCAACCTTGGTTTTACCATTTGCCTCACCTAGCCCTTTTTCCCTTGGGTTTCCGGAGCCCGAGGGTCATCTTTATTTTAACCCCCCCGGGCCAGTGCTCCTTCGAGTGTTGGTCCGAAATGAGCAGCCTGCGGGGCCACCACGGGGCAACTCGAGGGCTGGTTTTACTCGTAGCTTGACTTATCCGGTGTGCCCTAAGAACGAGGTACGTGCGACTCCTATCGGGGTTTGTCGGCACATCAGGCAGCTTTGCTGGTCTTGTTTTACCATTGTCGAAATGTCTTGTAAACCGGGATTCCGAGTCTGATCGGGTCTTCCTGGGAGAAGGTATATCCTTCGTTGATCGCGAGAGCTTATCATGGGCTAAGTTGGGACACCCCTGTAGGGTATTATCTTTCGAAAGCCGTGCCCGCGGTTATGGGCAGATGGGAATTTGTTAATGTCCGGTTGTAGATAACTTGACACCTGATCCGAATTAAAACGCATCAACCACGTGTGTAGCCGTGATGGTCTCTTTTCGGCGGAGTCTAGGAAGTGAACACGGTTTTGGGTTATGTTTGACGTAAGTAGGAGTTCAGGACCACGTCTTGGTCATTACTAGTTGACGACCGTTCCTTTGCTTCTCTTCTCGCTCTTATTTGCGTATGTTAGCCACCATATATGCTTAGTCGCTGCTGCAACCTCACCATTTTACCCCTTCCTTTCCCTTTAAGCTTTGCTAGTCTTGATACCCATGGTAATGGGATTGCTGAGTCCTCGTGGCTCACAAATGTCTACAACAACAGTTGCAGGTATAGGTTATGCGATGATCATGACGCGTGAGCGATGCTTGCTTGTTTTGGAGTTCTTCTTCTGCTTCTTCTTTGATCAGGGGATAGGTTCCAGGTCGGCAGCCTGGGCTAGCAGGGTGGATGTCGTTTGAGCTTCTGTTTGTGTTTCATCCGTAGTCGGATGTTGATATTGTGTATGATATATTGTTGTATTCATGTGGAATTGTTTGCCTTTTGTATGTATCCCCATCTATTATGAAATGTTGATGTAATGATATCCACCTTGCAAAAGCGTTTCAATATGCGGTTCTATCCTTGGTGGGACCTTCGAGTCTCTTTAGGATAGTATCGCATATTGGGCTTGACAGCTTAGCACATCATCTTGCATGCATCCTGACGTCCATGCATGTTCAAACGTGGTGCTTCTTGACTCTAACTTGTTTGTCTCTGTACGCCATGTAGCATGCGCAACAACTAATGCTTGTTCTCCTTCATACTTCCCATCACAACAAATATATTTTTTTACGTACAATTCTTCGGTCTGTAAACCCTCGATGGGCAGAAAAGTTTCGAACCTTGAAAACACTAATGTTCTTTGTGGGCATATCACTAGTGGTCTTTGTCGGTGTCAAAACCGGCGGATCTCGGGTAGGGGGTCCCGAACTGTGCGTCTAAGGCTAATGGTAACAGGAGGCGGGGGACACAATGTTTACCCAGGTTCGGGCTTTCTCGATGGAGGTAATACCCTACTTCCTGCTTGATTGATCTTGATGATATGAGTATTACAAGAGTTGATTTACCACGAGATCGTAGAGGCTAAACCCTAGAAGCTAGCCTATGGTATGATTGTTTTTGTCCTACAGACTAATCCCGCCGGTTTATATAGACACTGGAGGGGCTAGGGTCACACAAAGTCGGTTATAGAGAAGGAGATCTACACATCTGGATTGCCAAGCTTGCCTTCCACGCAAAGGAGAGTCCCACCCGGACACGGGACGAAGTCTTCAATCTTGTATCTTCATGGTCCAACAGTCCGGCCAAAGTATATAGTCCGGCTGTCCGAGTACCCCCTAATCCAGGACTCCCTCAGTAGCCCCTGAACCAGGCTTCAATGATGATGAGTCCGATGCGCAGATTGTCTTCGACATTGCAAGGCGGGGTTTTCTCCAAAATCCCCGAGTACCTGTTGTAACAAGCAGTGTCCGGCTTCACATTAATGTTGCACTCCTCGGCTTCTGTACCCTAATAATGGCAGTCCCCACATGTCGAGCGAATGCAAGAAGTCGGGGCATTTTTACATCTGCCACCCTGACCATGTTAGTAAATCATCTATTAAAGAGACGGGGATCCTCAGATCCAAATCACACCATCTTCCCCCAGCGATTATCCATCAGAGCGCGTCCGAAGAAAGCCATCCCATCATGGCCGGCCGCCGCAAATCCTCCTCTCGCTCCTGTAGTGCTAAGACAGGTGATTGGGACAAGTGTTCTGTATCCCACGGCCGACTGGTGGAGTTGTAGACCCAAGGGTTTCTACCGCCCACATATATGGTCCCCGTCCGAGCCGGACTAGCCACTTACAATGGCGGGGAGCAAGAAGAGAGTCTCCCCAACCCATCCGGGGGGGAGCGAGTATGCCTTGTCCCTTTCTTGCTGAGGGGCCTCGGATTTCCAATCCATCCGTTCCTCCGCGGGCTCCTGGAGTATTATGGCCTCCAGCTCCATAACTTCACTCCTACTTCCATACTGCACATCGCAGGTTATGTCGCCCTTTGCGAGCTATTTCTGGGCTGCGAAGCTCATTTCGAGATATGGAAGAGGCTATTTTGCCTCGTCCTTCGCAATCAGGAGGGATCAATTTACCAAGTTGGCGGAGCCGAAGTATGGCGCATCGCCGGAACCGGATACCTATCCGACACCCCGAAGAAGACATCCGAAGACTGGCCTTCGGAGTGGTTTTATATGGAGGACGTCCCCCTTCCGGACCCTATTTGGATGGGCCTTCCTGAGTTTGCTAATGCCCCGCTGAAGAAACGCCACAGCTGGCGCCCCCGTAGCCCCCAGGAGGAAGATAACAGAGAAGTCCTTTACTTGATGAGTAGGATAAAAACGCTGGCCAAATCAGGACTGACAATAATCAAGGTTATGTCAATATGTATAATGCAGGGGGTGCAGCCACTTCAATATCGGGGGAAGCCCATGTGGCACTTCAATGGAGAAGACGATGCCACCCGCTGCAGCCGTAAAGGTCCGGACTCCGCCACCGCTCTGGCGAAAATACTGTCCGATTTGTATAAAGGAGAAGAAGAGGAGTTTCTCTGCATTAAGCCGCGGGGCGGACTTTCCATGTACAACCCCCCAAGCTGGGCGAGCTGCTATCTTTTTATTCAACTCCATTCATTCCCGCATTCTTCATCACAAATATTTACCTTGCCAATTCATAGCAGGAACTGCGAAAAGCTGTGAGGAAGGTCCACAGCCCGTCTCCACAGCCAGAGGACCCTGACCGGGCCCTCGACCCCGAACTCGAAGAAGATCCGGACGTATTTGTGGAGCTCGTCGACAGGACGTTTTATCAGGTAAGTCGTGATGGTGCCTTGGTGGCCATCATAGCTGATTATCCTGGCCTACTCCCTGCATCACATGTAAGTAAAACCGGAGTCCCAACTTCCGAGAAGGATCCCCTCTTTGCACTTTACCCACCGCACATGTATTGCGTTTTACAGGGAAGGCAACCGGGGTGCCGTGCCGAACCCGCGGTGGCTTGCCAACAAGGGGTACCGAAGCTGGGTAGGCTCAAAAGGAAGGCGGTCAGGATGAGACACCGTCGCAGAGGTATGATTAAAAACCTGCTCCATGATTATTGTCTTTAAAATATAACAATGTCCATGGTCCCTGGCAGAAAAAACGCTCGCCGGATAGTGTCTGGAGATCCTGCCGGCCATGCCTCCACCAGTTGGATTCTGGAACCGGACCCAGGGGCGGAGGCTAACGCAGGGACAACGCCGGACGGTCCTCCTACAGAGGAGGCAGATAGAGTGTCCACTACGAATTCCGAAGTGGAGAGCGCCATGAATCACTTGCATCGACGGGCCGTACTCCGCGACCCTAATTTCTTTGAAGAGGCGTTCAACGCCTTCAACTCAGGAGACACGTACATCCGAGCTGCGCAAGGTGGACTTGCTAGAGCCACAGACCAGTATTTGAAGGATATAAAGGTAAGAAAAAAATCTGATAATTATATATATCAGTAGCCCCTGAGACTTGAAACAGTTGGAACAACTGATTTAAGGATCATTGTATGACTAGGTTCTTACAGCGAAGAACACCCATTTGTCTCAAGAGGTGGAGGAGTGCAAAGCCCAGCTAAGGGCCGCACTTGCCAAAATAGAGAAATCCAAGAAGGCCTCATCTGGTAATACTCGTCTCGAAAACATACACCAGTGAGTATTCGGCATGCTTGCAAATCTAACAATAGATTATGCAAAAAATCCTAGAGTGAATTCGGAGATCGTACAAGAGGATGAGCAATATGCTAAACGACAGCTAGAGGCTGGCGAGTGTGTGCTTATGCAGGTTATTCGAGAGAGAAATGATCTCCAGGATGCCCATACCCGGCTGGGCGTTGAACTAGGAGATGTTTGGGTCCAGCTTGCAGACTCCGTGAAGGAGAATAAGAGGCTTTGACGTGGCATTTTTAGTAAGTGCTCGAACGAACCTTAATATAGTTCGGCGAAGAAGCGGTCTAACAGAGTCATGTCTGTAGGTATTCTGACAGGTCATCCCGAAGAGGAGATGCCCGGATCCGCAGGTGATCTACTGCCGGAGCTCTCGCAACTGCACGAACAAGTTCGGCAGGTGATGCAGGGTATTGCCTAGGCCTTGTGGACCTCCGCCTCCCTGCCCGGAGGTATGGGGGAGCTTGTAGAGATGCTGAAGGGAGCGCGGCGGCGCTTCCGATTATGGAAGATATCAGCCTGTCGACAAGGTGTAAGGGAAGCCCGGGCCATAGTGAAGACGCGGTACACCAAGGTTGACCCGAATCACATGGCCGAGGTTGGGCCTGTAGGGTCAGATGGGAAAGAGATCCCCGTTAGTCTGGTATATGACCAGGTAGGATTAGCCGCAAAGTATTCCCAACAGGATTGTAGGCTAGACAGCCTGTTGGATGGTATAGAAGAAGAATTTAGTCAGTCTAAGTGATTGTGTACTTCAAATGACATATTTTGTCCCTAGCCAGATTGTAAATCATTTGTCATGGCGGACCTTTTCACTTCAGCCTCTGGACCCGATAGTCCGGATTGTATCCGAATACCCGCTCAGTTATGTAAACCGGGGTATGCATGGAAACCAGGCGTAGGGGTCATAAGTGCTTGAACAGACAAGTACCCAACCAGCTATGTTATATTACATGGATAGTAAGAAACATCTTCTAGGGAGAATAGTTCCATTAAGGGTTCCTCCCACACGGTACACCAAACTGCGGACAAAGACGCAGGATATCAAACATCTGGGGATTTATATTGTAATAGGTAAAAAACATCTTTTGTTCACCGACCGAATATTCCCTTAAGAACGCTAGCTTTCGGCTTCACCCAGTCTGAGGTACACATCCGGCTGACCCAGCAATAACAATCGCAGAGGTGCTCCCCTTATGCCCTAGCCGAACTAACGGGAATGTAGGGCATAAACACAGGAGCCAGACAACCCAGCTTGGCCAAAACTTGAGTCATATCGATGCATATAATGACGAAAAAAGGTACATATGGAAGAATGACACATATGTAGTGGGCATAAAGCCCGGAAGATAATTATATTAAGCTTCTGTATAAGAATCCCCCAGGTATAATGAGCGCGCATAGTACGTCAAAATCGTGTAGTCAAGACACACTTGAAGCCTTTGAGGCCATAAAAAGAAAGAAAAAGAAAAAGAGGATACAACGCAAAAAAGAAAGGCGGAGGTAAGGAGACAAACACTTAGTTCGGCACTAGGCGTAGAATCTTCGGAGTCTAGCCGCGTTCCATGGGTTTGGCTCGAGTCTGGCAGACGGTACGCCCCTCCGGTGAGAACTTTGTCAATAATGAAGGGACCCTCCCACTTGGGCTTGAGCTTGTCCTTTTTCTTCTCCGGTAGGCATAGAACGAGTTCGCCAATGTTATATGTTTTGGCCCGTACTTCTCTGCTTTGATACCTGCGAGCTTGTTGCTGATAGAATGCGGAATGGGCCTTCACGATGTCGCGCTCCTCCTCCAGGGCATCTAAACTTTCCTGCTGATCAAGCTCGGCTTCTTTCTCTTCATACATGCGCACTCGAGGTGAGTCATGAATGATATCGTAGGGAAATACCGCCTCTGCACCGTACACCATAAAAAATGGTGTGTATCCGGTAGTGTGATTCAGCGTGCTCTGCAGCCCCCATAGTACGGAGTCAAGCTCCTCGACCCAATGTGTATCTGATTCCTTCAGGGATCGCACTAGTCTGGGTTTAATGCCGCTCATAATAAGACTGTTTGCTCGTTTGACTTGACCGTTCATTTGGGGGTGATAGACGGAGGCGTAATCGAGCTTAATGCCCATGTTGCCGTACCAAGTTTTCACCTCATTGGTTGTGAAGTTGGAGCCGTTATTGGTGATGATGCTGTGGGGGACACTGTAACGGTGTACAACCCCTGATATGAAGTCTATCACTGGTCTGGATTCGGCCGTTTTAACTAGTTTGGCTTCTATCCATTTGGTGAATTTATCCACCATGAACAATAAGTATTTTTTTTCTTATGGCTTCCTCCTTTAAGGGGTCCAACCATATCGAGCCCCCAGACTACAAAGGGCCAAGTTATGGGGATTGTTTGAAGAGCAGTAGGTGGCATATGGCTTTGATTTGCAAAAAGCTGGCAACCGACGCAATGTTGGACGAGGTCCTATGCATCTGCTCGGGCTGTCGGCCAGTAGAAACCTGTACGTAAGGCCTTGCTTACAAGAGCCGAGTTGCAGCGTGGTGACCGCCGAGTCCGGCATGAATTTCAGCCAAGAGCTGCAGCCCTTCCTCTTCGGAGATGCATCTTTGGAGCACTCCGATCGCGCTTTTCTTATAAAGCTCTCCCTCGTGGACCTTGTAGGCTTTAGAGCGCCGCATAATGCAACGTGCCTTGTTTTGGTCCTCAGGGAGTTCTTGCCTATTTAGGTAGGCTAAGAAGGGTTCTGTCCACAGGGCGATGACAACCATAATCACGTGGGCTGAAGGTATTATTTCGATGGCGGAGCCTCCGATTACGTCAGATTGTTCGGGATCTGGGGTTGTGTTCGGACCCGGACTGGTATTGCCAGTCTCCCCTTCCCACACCACGGATGGCTTGAACAACCTTTCCAAGAAGATATTAGGTGGGACGGGGTCGCGCTTAGCGCTGATGCGGGCGAGGATATCCGCCGCTTGATTGTTTTCTCGAACCATATGGTGGAATTCGAGCCCCTCGAACTGGGCTGACATTTTGAGGATGACATTATGGTAACCCGCCAGTTTTGGGTCCTTGGCGTCAAAGTCTCCATTTATTTGAGATATTGCGAGGTCCGAATCCCCACGCACTTCTAGGCGTTGAATGCCCATGGAGACTGCCATCCGAAGACCATGCAATAGAGCCTCATATTCAGCTGCATTGTTGGAGTCTGTATATAATATTTGGAGTACATATTGGACTGTATCTCCGGTGGGGGATGTTAGGACAACGCCTGCCCCTAGACCAGCCAGCATCTTAGAGTCATCAAAGTGCATGATCCAATTAGAGTACGCATCGTACTCTTTAGGTAGTTTGGCTTTGGTCCATTCA
Organism: Triticum dicoccoides; assembly: GCF_002162155.2. Taxonomy (NCBI): domain Eukaryota; kingdom Viridiplantae; phylum Streptophyta; class Magnoliopsida; order Poales; family Poaceae; genus Triticum; species Triticum dicoccoides. The sequence goes on from NC_041391.1 coordinate 593,356,897, forward strand.
GTGACGAAGTCAGCCAGTACCTATGACTTAATGGCTTGCCGTGGTTTGTATATTATGTCAAACGGGAGGAGCTCGATAGCCCATTTAGCAATCCGGCCCGTGGCATTCTTTCATCCGGATTCTCATCCTGACTTGTGGGGGATTCATAGTCTCTATCATTCGTTCCTCACTGGGACATGCTCTAAAAATTGATGATCTTCACACTTCTATTTATTATTTATTATGTCGTTGAGTGGTACTTCAAAGGCCACCGTGATTGAACACTCTTGAAATTAGTGTCATAGTTTCCGGGATGCCATGAAGACCGCGTATGCTATCTTTTGATAATGTGGGTACCGTGACTTGCATGGAGTGAGGATGGTGTATATGTAGTATACCGGATTTTGAAGCGGGAACTTATGTCCGCCCGTCTCTCGTTCGACGACGAGCACTGCGCTTACAACCTGGTGTGTCGTAGCTATATAAAACCACATGGGTTCGCCGATATTTGGCGCGGCCAGGATTGGATTGCTGGCCAAGAGGGCCTTTATTTCTTCTAGTCCGGCCGTGGCCGCATCCGTCCACTCGAAGTGTTCGGTGCGTCGAAGAAGGCGATAAAGAGGTAATGCATTTTCTCCCAATTGGGAGATAAAGTTGCTTAGGGCAGCCATGCATCCAGTTAATTTCTGGATTTGCTTGAGGTCTGTTGGGGTAGCCAACTGTGATAGAGCTCAGATTTTAGCCGGGTTTGCTTCAATTCCTCTATTGGAAACAATGAAGCCCAGTAGCTTTCCGGCAAGTACGCCAAAAACGCATTTTTTCGGATTGAGCTTGATGTCATATGTTCGGAGATTGTCGAACGTAAGCCTCAAGTCGTCTATTAAAGATTCGAAGTGTCTGGTTTTGATGACCACGTCGTCTACATATGCCTCCACTGTTTTGCCGATTTGTTTTTCCAGGCATGTCTGAATCATGCGTTGATAGGTTGCACCAGCATTTTTGAGCCCGAAAGGCATGGTGTTAAAACAGAAGGGGCCGTATGGTGTGATGAATTCCGTTGTGGCTTGATTGGACTCCTCCATCTTGATTTGATGGTATCCGGAGTATGCGTCGAGGAAGCATAATGAGTCGTGTCCTGCGACAGCGTCGATGATTTGATCAATGCGAGGGAGGGGGAAGGGATCCTTGGGGCAAGCCTTGTTGAGGTCCTTGAAATCGACACATAGGCGCCAGGATTTGTCCTTCTTTGGTACCATCACCAGGTTTGCTAGCCAGTACGGATGTTTTATTTCTCTGATGAATTTGGCCTCGAGTAACTTGGCTAGCTCCTCTCCCATGCTTGTCGCTTAGGTTCTGAAAAGCGCCGAAGAGTCTGCTTGACCGGCTTGAATCCCTTCAGTATGTTTGGGCTATGTTCGGCTAGCCTGCGTGGGATACCTGGCATGCCTGAAGGATGCCAAGCGAAGATGTCCCTATTCTCACACAAGAACTCTCGCAGTGAGACGTCTATTATGGGGTTCAGCTGTGCCCCGATGGATGCTGTTTTTGTAGGGTCCATTGGGTGGACCTGGAATTTGACTATTTCGTCCGCTGGTTTGAAAGAGGTGGACTTGGGTCGTTTGTCGAGTATCACGTCGTCCTTGTCCACTGTGGAGTGCAGCACAGTTAGTTCTTCGGCCGTGAGGGCTTCGGATAATGCCTCAAGGGCCAGTGCGACGGTTTTATTTTTAGCGCGAAGTGCTACGTCCGGATCACTAGCTAGAGTGATGATTCCATTGGGCCCGGGCATCTTGAGCTTCATGTACCTATAATGGGATATATCTTGGAAGCTCGTGAATGCATCCCACCCTAAGAGAGCGTGGTACCCGCTACTAAACGGGGCCACTTGGAATGTGATTTCTTCGGACCTATAATTCTCCGGCGTGCCGAATACCACATCTAGTGTGATTTTTCCCGCACATCGTGCCTCCCGACTAGGGATGATTCCCCTGAAGGTCGTGCTGCTTTGCTCAATGCGGCTCTTGTCTATTTCCATTTTGTTAAGAGTTTCCTCGTAAATGAGGTTTAATCCGCTGCCACCATCCATGAGCACTTTAGTAAGCCAGAAGCCGTCCACAATTGGACTAAGAACCAAAGCGGCTGGTGCTCGGACTGTTCGGAATGGAGGTTCATCACGGTCATTGAAGGTTATGGCCGTGTCGTTCCAAGGATTTATTGTTGCAACGTCGCAGACTTCGGCGAGGCTGCGGAGTGCTCACTTGCGCCTATTATTTTAGGCGAAAGTCTTGAAGACTGTCAATACTGTATTGTTATTTTCCGTGGGATGATGCTATGTAGTATTGTTGATGAGGAGATCCTCACCGTTCTTGGCCACCTGCCGGAGTATCCAACATGTTCTAAGGCTATGTGTTGGTATGGTATCCGGTGTGCTATGAATCTTGCATGGCCCATTGAGACATCCCTCCAATACGGTTCCACGCCCCGTAGCGGGCTTTGGTTTCTTTGTAATTGGATCAGGTGGCTTGCAAGAGTGCACCCTTTTAGTTCGGACAAGGGGTTTAGTGAGAGCCGGAGGATCCCAGAATTTTGTTTGGGTTTTCTAGGCGCTTTCCATCGCACAGTACTTCTGTACTATGGCCGCCAAGTCAGCGAAGTGTGCTATGTCACGGTGACTTATGGCGTTGAGGATTCCCCTGTCCGTGCAATTTTTGCAAAAGAATGAAATTGCATCTTCCTCGCAACAGTCCTTGACCTTGCTCATTACAAGGAGGAATCTGGCCCAGAAGTGATGTAATGTCTCTTGGGGCTCTTGTCTGATGTGGGAAAGATCACTTGTATCTGGGTGGGTGGGTAGATTTAAGTTCAAACCCTGACTCGATTTGAGACCCAGGGTAGAGGAGCTTCTGAGCTTGGCAGTTCGGGCTCTGGGATGTTGCCCAATTTTTCTGGCCCGCTGTCCGATTGTAGGTTCGAAGCTTGGGCCATGTCCTCCCATAGACGGGTATCCGGCTCATAGAGCTCAGGAATCCGGACATAATTCATCCTAAAAATAGAGGAAGGATCGCTGTATTGCTCCTCCACCACCGCTATCTGATGGGTGACCGGCGGAGAGTTAATCTCCCTTTGGTCGGGTTTAAGCCCGATCCAATCATAGTCTGTAGTGACTCCCAGGGCGACGATGCGATCCAAGAGCTTGTTCAGGGAGGAGAGCTCCATTGGATCCATCTGATCTATGAATTCTGAGCTGACCTGGAGGCTGTTTTTGATGACCTGAGAAGTCATCATCGGCGCGGCGGCCAAACGGGCGGTCATGACGAAGCCGCCTAGTCGGAGAGTTTGGCCTACAGCCAGGGCTCCCCCAGAGGTGATGTTGTCCTTGACAACAAGGCGAGCCATCAAGCCTTACTGTGACGGCACAGTGGAACTCTCAATGAAAGCACCAATGTCGGTATCAAAACCGGCGGATCTCGGGTAGGGTGTCCCGAACTGTGCGTCTAAGGCTAATGGTAACAGGAGGCGGGGGACACAATGTTTACCCAGGTTTGGGCCCTCTCGATGGAGGTAGTACCCTACTTCCTGCTTGATTGATCTTGATGATATGAGTATTACAAGAGTTGATCTACCACGAGATCATAGAGGCTAAACCCTAGAAGCTAGCGTATGGTATGATTGTTGTTGTCCTACGGACTAATCCCTCTGGTTTATATAGACACCGAAGGGGGCTAGGGTTACATAGAGTCGGTTACAGAGAAGGAGATCTACACATCCGGATTGCCAAGCTTGCCTTCCACGCAAAGGAGAGTCCCACCCAGAAACGGGACGAAGTCTTCAAACTTGTATCTTCATAGTCCAACAGTCCGGCCAAAGTATATAGTCCGGCTGTGCGAGTACTCCTAATCCAGGACTCCCTCAGTCTTTTTAACCATCAAAGCTTGATGCTTTTTCATGATTTCTACCTTCGCCGATTTCAGCATCGTGAAGAGCTTGGGAATCATTTTTGTCATCCCTTGCATATTGATAACCCACAAGTGTAGGGGATCGCAACAGCTTTCGAGGGTAAAGTATTCAACCCAAATTTATTGATTCGACACAAGGGGAGCCAAAGAATATTCTTGAGTATTAGCAGTTGAGTTGTCAATTCAACCACACCTGGATAACTTAGTATCTGCAGCAAAGTATTTAGTAGCAAAATAGTATGATAATAAAGGTAACGGTGGCAAAAGTAAAGATAATAGTTTTTGTGTTTTTGTAGTAGTTGTAACAGCAGCAACAGAAAAGTAAATAAGCGAAGAACAATATGTGAAAAGCTCGTAGGCAATGGATCAGTAATGGATAATTATGCCGGATGCGATTCCTCATGTAATAGCTATAACATAGGGTGACACAGAACTAGCTCCAGTTCATCAATGTAATGTAGGCATGTATTCCGTAAATAGTCATACATGCTTATGGAAAAGAACTTGCATGACATCTTTTGACCTACCCTCCCGTGGCAGCGGGGTCCTAGTGGAAACTAAGGGATATTAAGGCCTCCTTTTAATAGAGAACCGGAACAAAGCATTAGCACATTGATGTCTACTACACAACCTTCTTCTTGTAGACGTTGTTGGGCCTGCAAGTGCATAAGTTTGGAGGACAGTAGCAAATTTCCCTCAAGTGGATGACCTAAGGTTTATCAATCCGTAGGAGGCGTAGGATGAAGATGGTCTCTCTCAAACAACCCTACAACCAAATAACAAAGAGTCTCTTGTGTCCACAACACACCCAATACAATGGTAAATTGTATAGGTGCACTAGTTCAGCGAAGAGATGAAGATACAAGTGCAAAATAGATAGTAGATATAGGTTTTTGTAATCTGAAATAATAAAAACAGCAAGGTAACAAGTGGTAAAAGTGAGCGTAAATGGTATTGCAATGATAGGAAACAAGGCCTAGGGTTCATACTTTCACTAGTGCAAGTTCTCTCAACAATAATAACATAGATAGATCATATAACAATCCCAACATGCAACAAAGAGTCACTCCAAAGACACTAATAGCGGAGAACAAACGTAGAGATTATGGTAGGGTATGAAACCACCTCAAAGTTATCCTTTCTGTTCTAACTATTCAAGAGTTCGTAGTTTAACATAAAGCTATTCTTTCCGCTCAATCCATCATAGAGTTCATACTAGAATAACACCTTAAGACACAAATCAACCAAAACCCTAATGTCACCTAGATACTCCATTGTCACCTCAAGTATCCGTGGGCATGATTATACGATATGCGTCACACAATCTCAGATTCATCCAACCAACATAAAAGTACTTCAATGAGTGCCCCAAAGCTACTACCGGAGAGTCAAGAACGTGTGCCAACCCCTATGCATAGGTTCATGGGTGGAAACCGCAAGTTGGTCTCCAAAACATACATCAAGTGGGACATGATATCCCATTGTCACCACAGATAATCACGACAAGACATACATGAAGTGTTCTCATAAAGACTCAATCCGATAAGATAACTTCAAAGGGGAAACTCAATTCATCACAAGAGAGTAGAGGAGAGAAACATCATAAGATCCAACTACAATAGCAAAGCTCGGGATACATCAAGATCGTGCCATAGAGGGAACACGAGAGAGAACACGAGAGAGAGAGATCAAACACATAGCTACTGGTACATACCCTCAGCCCCGAGGGTGAACTACTCCCCTCCTCGTCATGGATAGCGCCGGGATGATGAAGATGGCCTCCGGTGATGGGATCCCCCTCCGGCAGGGTGTCGAAACAGGGTCCCGATTGGTTTTTGGTGGCTCTGGAGGCTTGCGGCGGCGGAACTCCTAATCTAGGTTCTATTCTGGAAGTTTTTGGGTACGTAGGTATATGTGGGTGCAGGAAGTACGTCGGTGGAGCTACGGGGGTACCACGAGGCAGGGGGGGGCGCGCCCAGGGGGGCGCCCCCACCCTCGTGAGCACCTCCCATATCTCCTAACATACACTCCAAGTCCATTGGGTGGCTTTCCTTCCAAAAATAACTTCTCCAGTTTATTTCGTTCTGTTTTGACTCCGTCTGATATTCCTTTCCTCGAAACACTGAAATAGGCATAAAACAACAAATCTGGGCTGGGCCTCCAGTTAATAGGTTAGTCCCAAAAATAATATAAAAGTGGATAATAAAGCCCAATATTGCCTAAAACAGTAGATAAAGTAGCATGGAGCAATAAAAAATTATAGATACGTTGGAGACGTATCAAGCATCCCCAAGCTTAATTCCTGCTCGTCGTCGAGTAGGTAAATGATAAAAAGAGAATTTTTGATGCGGAGTGATACTTTGGCATAATTTCAATGTAAACTTCTTAATTGTGACATGAGTATTCAGACCCGAAGGATTCAAGACAAAAGTTCATATTGACATAAAAATAATAATACTTCAAGCATACTAATCAAAGATATCATGTCTTCTCAAAATAGCATGGTTAAAGAAAGTTATCCCTACAAAATCATATAGTCTGGCTATGCTCTATCTTCATCACACAAAGTATTTAATCATGCACAACCCTGATGATGAGCCAAGCAATTGTTTCATACTTTAGAAATCTCAAACTTTTTCAACTTTCACGCAATACATGAGCGTGAGCCATGGACATAGCACTATAGGTGGAATAGAATGGTGGTTGTGGAGAATAAAAAAGGGGAGAAGATAGTCTCACATCAACTAGGCGTATCAATGGGCTATGGAGATGCCCATCAATAGATATCGATGTGAGTGAGTAGGGATTGCCATGCAACGGATGCACTAGAGCTATAAGTATATGAAAGCTCAACAAAAGAAAATAAGTGGGTGTGCATCCAAATTGCTTGCTCACGAATACCTAGGGAACTTTTGAGGAAGCCCATCATTGGAATATACAAGCCAAGTTCTATAATGAAAAATTCCCACTAGTATATGAAAGTGACAACATATGAAACTCTCTATCATGAAGATCATGGTGCTACTTTGAAGCACAAGTGTGGAAAAGGGATAGTAGCATTGTCCCTTCTCTCTTTTTCTCTCATTTTTTCCTTCCTTTTTTTATTTGGGCCTTTTCTCTTTTTTTATGGCCACTCTTTTTTTTTCGTCCGGAGTCTCATCCCGACTTATGGGGAAATCATAGTCTCCATCATCCTTTCCTCACTGGGACAATGCTCTAATGATGATGATCATCACACTTTTATTTTTCTTACAACTCAACAACGAAAACTCGATACTTAGAACAAAATATGACTCTATATGAATGCCTCCGGCGGTGTACCGGGATATGCAATGAATCAAGAGCGACATGTATGAAAATTATGAAGGTGGCCTTGCCAATGTCAACTACATGTTCATGCAAAAAGCAATATGACAGAAGTAATGTGTGTCATATGAACGGAATGGTGAAAAGTTGCATGGCAATATATCTCGGAATGGCTATGGAAATGCCATGATAGGTAGGTATGGTGGCTGTTTTGAGGAAGGTATATGGTGGGTGTATGATACCGGCGAAAAATGCGCGGTATTAGAGAGGCTAGCAATGGTGGAAGGGTGAGAGTGCGTATAATCCATGGACTCAACATTAATCAAAAGAACTCATGCACTTGTTGCAAAAATTTAGAAGTCATCAAAAACCAAAGCACTAAACGCATACTCCTAGGGGGATAGATTGGTAGGAAAAGACCATCGCTCGTCCCCGACTGCCACTCATAAGGAAGACAATCAATAAATAAAATTGTGCTCCGACTTCATCACAAAGCGGTTCACCATACGTGCATGCTACGGGAATCACAAACTTCAACACAAGCATTCTTTAAATTCATAATCACCCCAACTAGCATTGCTTTGATATTATCACCTCCATATCTCAAAACAATTATCAAGCATCAAACTTATCTTAGTATTCAACGCACTCAAAAGAAAGTTTCACATATCTTGAATACCAAGTATATTTATCTTTAAGCAAGTTACCATGCTATTAAAGACTCTCAAAATAATCTAAGTGAAGCATGAGAGATCAATAGTTTCTTTAAAACAAATTCACCACCGTGCTCTAAAAGATATAAGTGAAGTACTAGAGCAAAAATTATCACGCTCAAAGGATATAAGTGAAGCACATAGAGTATTCTAGCAAATTCTAATTTGTGTAAGGCTTTCTCTCATTAAAGGATTTCAGATCTTGGTATCTTATTCAAACAGCAAGCAAAAACAAAATAAATGACAATGCAAGGATAGCACAACTCATGTGAAGAAGCAAAAACTTAGGCTCAATCGATACTAACCGATAGTTGTTGAAGAAGAAAGGTGGGATGCCTACCGGGGCATCCCCAAGCTTAGATGCTTGAGACTTCTTGAAATATTATCTTGGGGTGCCTTGGGAATCCCGAAGCTTGGGCTTTTATGTCTCCTTAATTCCTCTCATATCATGGTTTCTCTTTTTATTTATCAAAAGCTTCATTCACAACAAACTCAACAAGAACTCGTGAGATAGGTTAGTATAAACCAACGCAAAACCTTATCATCTTATACTGTAACAAATCACTAACATTATTATTCAACATTTAATACTAAATGCCTCTGAATATTTAATACTCCTATCCTCAAATAGAATCATTAAACAAGCAAACATATGCAAACAATGCAACCATAACAGCAATCTGCCAAAACAGTACAGTCTGTAAAGAATGCAAGAGTATCAATACTTCCCTGACTCCAAAAATTATTAACTAAAATTATCACTGTAATAATTTTATCAGATCTTAATATGCAAAAATATTCAACATTATACCATTCTCTGAATTTTCTAGGGAATTTTTGTAACAGCGGTAAACTTTCTGTTTTCAAACAGCAACATGCATACTAGCAAAATAAGCATGGCAAAGGCTATCCTTGACTTTTTTATTGAAACTAAAGATGCAAAACATTATTATAACTAACAGCAAGCAAAAACTAACAAAATAAATTGATGCTCCAAGCAAAACACATATCATGTGTTGAATAAAAATATAGCTCCAAGTAAAGTTACCGATGAACGAAGACGAAAGAGGGGATGCCTTCCGGGGCATCCCCAAGCTTAGTTGCTTGGTTGTCCTTGAATATTACCTTGGGGTGCCTTGGGCATCCCCAAGTTTGAACTTTTGTGTCTCCTTAATTCATAATCCATTGAATCTTTACCCAAAACTTGAAAACTTCAACCACACAAAACTCAAAACAAAACTCGTAAGCTCCGTTAGTATGAGAAAATAAAACCACCACTTAGGTACTGTAATGAACTCATTCTAAATTCATATTGGTGTAATATCTACTGTATTCTAACATCTCTATGGTTCATACCACTTAATACTAGGCATAGATGCATCAAAATAAGCAAACAACACATAGAAAACAGAATCTGTGAAAAACAGAACAGTCTGTAGTAATCTGTATAAAACGTATACTTATGGAACCCCAAAAATTATTAAATAAATTTCTGGACCTGATAAATTTGTCTATTAATCACCTGAAAAAAGAATCAACCTAAAATCACTCTCCAGTAAAAAATGGCAGCCATTCTCGTGAGCGCTAAAGTTTCTGTTTTCTACAGCAAGATCATATAAACTTCACCCAAGTCTTCCCAAAGGTTCTACTTGGCACTTTATTGAAACAAAAGCTATGAAACATGATTAATACAGTAGCATAATCATGTGGACACACAAAAACATTAAGGATAAATATTGGGTTTTCTCCCAACAAGCGCTTTTCTTTAATGCCTTTCTACCTAGGCATGATGATGACAATGATGCTCACATAAAAGATAAGAACTGAAACATAACGGGAGCATCATGAAGCATATGACTAGCACATTTAAGCCTAACTCACTTCCTATGCATAGGCATTTTGTGAGCAAACAACTTATGGGAACAATAATCAACTAGCAAAGGAAGGTAAAACAAGCATAACTTCAAGATTTTAAGCACATAGAGAGGAAACTTGACATTATTGCAATTCCTACAAGCATATATTCCTCCCTAATAATGATTTTAGTAGCATCATGAATGAATTCAACAATATAACCAGCACCTAAAGCATTCTTTTCATTATCTACAAGCATAGAAAATTTACTACTCTCCACATAAGCAAAATTCTTCTCATTCGGAATAGTGGGAGTATCATAATAGACTTGAACACTAAAAATTGTTTCCACATTAAAAGAGTAATGTTCATAAAAATGGTAATCATAATCATGACAATTTTTATAAATAATCATCACTACTTTTTATAGCATAAGTTTTATCACAATAATCATCATAAGTAGCAACTTTGTTCTCATCATAATCGATTGAAACCTCTTCCAAGATAATGGAATCATTAAATAAAGTTGACACTCTTCCAAATCCACTTTTGTATTCATCAGAAGTAGATTAAACCTCCAAAATAGTGGGATCACTATTTCCTAAAGTTGACACTCTTCCGAACCCACTTTCATCAATATAATCATCATAGGTAGGAGACATGCTATCATCATAACAACTTTGCATATCAAAACTTGGGATGCTAAAAATATCATGTTCACTAAACGTAGCATCCCCAAGCTTGGGACAAACATTAATTTCAGCAAAGAAATTCTCAAATATTTCATCCTCATCAAACATAGCTTCCCCAAGCTTGGGCTCTTTCATATCATAAGCATAATCACTTTTATCATTAAAAATATGGATAGCACCAATAGTATAGCAATTATCATCGTCATAAGTAGTAGTAGGAGCAACATCATTTGGGAGGGATACCTTTTTACCTTTTTTGCTCCTTCTTTTCTTTTTCTTCTTCACATTATGTGTAGGTTCAACCTTCCTCTTTGAGCTCCTTATTGATGAGATTGGTTGAATAGAAAGCTCCTCCTCGTTACCTGATTCATCATAAGAAATAATAGGAGGAGATTGGGAAGCCTCTTCCCTTTCATTAGTATTCTCTTCATCCTCTATTTGTTTTCTTTTCTTTATGTAATTGGCAATATAAGGATTTTCAATGCAATTCACCGCACAATACATATAAATTTCTTCTAGATCAAAATGAAGAATTCTATCAAGGGAAAATTCTGGAATAATCTTAGTTATACGTTTTATTTCTTCATAACCCAAGAGCAAACTAAGCTCATTATGATGTACAAGGGAAATCAAGTCATTACAATTTTTGGATACGACACGATCATGAAACAATTTGCATTGGGCACTAAAATGATCATGTTCATCGCAAAGTTCACAAGTATGGCTAAGAAAAAATAAATTTTCAGCACATGCATCTAGCCTTTCTTGCAACCATTTAGTTTCGAAGTACTTATGCCTCTTGCAATATCTATCTTCCCTATTTGGTGTGTCCTTGCAAGCCCAATGCACTCCACAAAAATTGACATGCTTATAGGAGGCGTTTTCATCATAACTAGTGCAATCATCATTAGCATCATGGATATTCAAAGAATTCGTACTAACAACATTGCAATCATGATCATCATTCAAAGATTTAGTGCCAAACAATTTAGAGATTTCTTCTTCTAGCACTTGAGCACAATTATCCTTTCCATCATACTCACGAAAGATATTAAAAAGGTGAAGCGTATGAGACAAACTTAACTCCATTTTTTTGTAATTTTCTTTTATAAACTAAACTAGTGCTAAAACAAGAAACAAAAAGATTCAATTGCAAGATCTAAAGATATACCTTGAAGCACTCACCTCGCCAGAAAAGAGCTTACTGACGGAGTGTGAGTACCCTTTACCTAGCCTCCCCGGCAACGGCGCTACAAAAGAGCTTGATGTCTACTACAAAACCTTCTTCTTATAGACGTTGTTGGGCCTGCAAGTGCACAGGTTTGTAGGACAGTAGCAAATTTCCCTCAAGTGGATGACCTAAGGTTTATCAATCCGTAGGAGGCGTAGGACGAAGATGGTCTCTCTCAAACAACCCTGCAACCAAATAACAAAGAGTCTCTTGTGGCCCCAACACACCCAATACAATGGTAAATTGTATAGGTGCACTAGTTCGGCGAAGAGATGAAGATACAAGTGCAAAATAGATAGTAGATATAGGTTTTTGTAATCTGAAATAATAAAAAAAGCAAGGTAACAAGTGGTAAAAGTGAGCGTAAATGGTATTGCAATGATAGGAAACAAGGCCTAGGGTTCATACTTTCATTAGTGCAAGTTCTCTCAACAATAATAACATAGATAGATCATATAACAAGCCCTCAACATTGTAGGACCTTGAAGTATGTCTAGAGGGGGGGTGATTAGACTACTTGACCAATAAAAACTTAACCTTTTCCCAATTTTAGAGTTTGGCAGATTTTAGCTATTTTAGGACAAGTCAAGCAATCATCACACAATTCAAGCAAGCATGCAAAGAGTGTATAGGCAGCGGAAATTAAAGGATGCAACTTGCAAGAAAGTGAAGGGAAGGGTTTGGAGGATTCAAACGCAATTGGAGACACAGATGTTTTTGGCGTGGTTCCGATAGGTGGTGCTATCGTACATCCACGTTGATGGATACTTCAACCCACGAAGGGTAACGGTTGCGCGAGTCCACGGAGGGCTCCACCCAAGAAGGGTCCACGAAGAAACAACCTTGTCTATCCCACCATGGCCGTCGCCCACGAAGGACTTGCCTCACTAGCGGTAGATCTTCACGAAGTAGGCGATCTCCTTGCCCTTACAAACTCCTTGGTTCAACTCCACAATCTTGTCGGAGGCTCCCAAGTGACACCTAGCCAATCTAGGAGACACCACTCTCCAAGAAGTAACAAATGGTGCGTTGATGATGAACTCCTTGCTCTTGTGCTTCAAATGATAGTCTCCCCAACACTCAACTCTCTCTCATAGGATTTGGATCTGGTGGAAAGAGGGTTTGAGTGGAAAGCAACTTGGGGAAGGCTAGAGATCAAGATTCATATGGTAGGAATGGAATATCTTGGCCTCAACACATGAGTAGGTGGTTCTCTCTCAGAAATGGTAAGTTGGAAGTGTAGGTTTAGTCTGATGGCTCTCTCCACGAATGAAGAGGAGGTGGAGGGGTATATATAGCCTCCACACAAAATCTAACCGTTACACACAATTTACCAAACTCGGTGGGACCGGATCGTTAAACTCGGTCGGGCCGATTTAGTAAACCTAGTGACCGTTAGTGATTTTCGGTGGGACTGACATGCATCTCGGTGAGACCGATTCGGTTAGGGTTAGGGCATAACGTAATCTCGGTGAGACCGATTACACAAACTCGGTGAGACCGATTTGGTAATAAGCTTTCCAGAGAGTTGGTCAGGTAAACTCGGTGGGACCGATTTGCTCTTTTCGGTGAGACTGAAATGTTACAAAAAGGAAACAGAGAGTTTACATTGAAATCTCCGTGGGACCGATCGCTCACTTTGGTTAGACCGAAATGTTACGAAGGGAAACAGAGAGATTGCAATCCCATCTCGGTGAGACCGAGATCCCTATCGGTAAGACCGATTTGCTTAGGGTTTGTGGCAGTGGCTATGACTTTTTGGAATCAGTGGTGCCGGATAGAAAGAATCGGTGTGACCGATTTTGGCTTTAGGTTTAGGTCATTTGTGGATGTGGGAAAGTAGTTGAGGGTTTTTGGAGCATATCACTAAGCACATGAAGCAAGAGGCTCATTAAGCAACACCTCATCCCTTCTTGATAGTATTGGCTTTTCCTATAGACTCAATGTGATCTTGGATCACTAAAATGTAAAATGAAGAGTCTTGAGCTTTTGAGCTTGAGCCAATCCTTTGTCCTTAGTATTTTGAGGGATCCACTTTCATCATCCATGCCATGCCATTCATTGAGATATCCTGAAATAATAGTCTTGGAATAGCATTAGCTCAATGAGCTATATGTTGTTATGAATTACCAAAACCACCTAGGGATAGTTGCACTTTCAAACATGCAACAAAGAGTCACTCCAAAGACACTGATAGCGGAGAACAAATGTAGAGATTATGGTAGGGTACGAAACCACCTCAAAGTTATCCTTTCTGTTCTAACTATTCAAGAGTTCGTAGTAAAATAACATAAAGCTATTCTTTCCGCTCAATCAATCATAGAGTTCATACTAGAATAACACCTTAAGACACAAATCAACCAAAACCCTAATGTCACCTAGATACTCCATTGTCACCTCAAGTATCCGTGGGCATGATTATACGATATGCGTCACACAATCTCAGATTCATCCAACCAACATAAAAGTACTTCAATGAGTGCCCCAAAGCTACTACCGGAGAGTCAAGAACGTGTGCCAAACCCTATGCATAGGTTCATGGGTGGAACCCGCAAGTTGGTCACCAAAACATACATCAAGTGGCACATGATATCCCATTGTCACCACAGATAATCACGGCAAGACATACAAAAAGACTCAATCCGATAAGATAACTTCAAAGGGGAAACTCAATTCATCACAAAAGAGTAGAGGGGGAGCAACATCATTAGATCCAACTACAATAGCAAAGCTCGGGATCCATCAAGATCGTGCCATAGAGGGAACACGAGAGAGAACACGAGAGTGAGAGATCAAACACATAGCTACTGGTACATACCCTCAGCCCCGAGGGTGGACTACTCCCTCCTCATCATGGATAGCGCCGGGATGATGAAGATGGCCTCCCGTGATGGGATCCCCCTCCGGCAGGGTGCCGGAACAGGGTCCCGATTGGTTTTTGGTGGCTCTAGAGGCTTGCGGCGGCGGAACTCCCAATCTAGGTTCTGTTCTAGAAGTTTTTGGGTACGTAGGTATATATGGGTGCAGGAAGTACGTCGGTGGAGCTACGGGGGTCCCATGAGGCAGGTGGCGCGCCCAGGGGGGCGCCCCGACCCTCGTGAGCACCTCCCGTATCTCCTGGCGTACACTCCAAGTCCATCGGGTGGCTTTCCTTCCAAAAATAACTTCTCTAGTTGATTTCGTTCCGTTTTGACTCCGTCTGATATTCCTTTTCCTCGAAACACTAAAATAGGCATAAAACAGCAAATCTTGGCTGGGCCTCCGGTTAATAGGTTAGTCCCAAAAATAATATAAAAGCGGATAATAAAGCCCAATATTGCCTAAAACAGTAGATAAAGTAGCATGGAGCAATCAAAAATTATAGATACATTGGAGACGTATCACACATAGTGAATAGATGAACTCCTCAAACTACGGTCATCACCGAGAAGTATCCCGATTATTGTCACTTCGGGGTTGTCGGATCATAACACATAATAGGTGACTATAGATTTGCAAGATAGGATCAAGAACACACATATATTCATGAAAACATAATAGGTTCAGATCTGAAATCATGGCACTCGGGCCCTAGTGAAAAGCATTAAGCATAGCAAAGTCATAGCAACATCAATCTCAGAAAATAGTGGATACTTGGGATCAAATCCTAACAAAACTAACTTGATTACATGGTAAATCTCATCCAACCCATCATCGTCCAGCAAGCCTACGATGGAATTACTCATTCACGGCGGCGAGCATCATGAAATTGGTGATGGAGGATGGTTGATGATGACGACGGCGACGAATCCCCCTCTCCGGAGCCCCGAACAGACTCCAGATCAGCCCTCCTGAGAGAGATTAGGGCTTGGCGGCGGCTCTGTGTCGTAAAACGTGATGAAACTTTCTCTCTGATTTTTTTCTCCCCGAGACGGAATATATGGAGTTGGAGTTGAGGTTGGTGGAGGTCCAGGGGGCCCACGAGATAGGGGGGCACCCCCTGTCTCGTGGACAGGGTGTGGGCCCCCTGGTGTATTTCTTTCACCGAGAAATTCTTATTAATTCCAAAAAGTGCCTCTGTGGATTTTCAGGACATTCCGAGGACTTTTCTTTTCTACACATAAAACAACATCATGGCAGTTCTACTGAAAACAGCGTCAGTCCGGGTTAGTTTCATTCAAATCATGCAAGTTAGAGTCCAAAACAAGGGCAAAAGTGTTTGGAAAAGTAGATACGTTGGAGACGTATCACATATTATAGTTCATCATGAAGTTCTAGTAGCTTGGTGATAATGACTAGAGAACTCTGTAAATCACTATCTTATCTAGAAGATTAACTCCCAGTTGATTCAAGCAATTGTAGTACCCAGACATTCTGAGTACATGCTCACTGGCTGAGCTATTCTCCTCCATCTTGTAGGCAAAGTACTTGTCAAAGTTCTCATACCTCTTGACACGAGCATTAATCTGAAATACCAATTTTCAGCTCTTGGAACATCTCAGATGCTCCGTGGCGTTTGAGAGAGTCCCGGATTAGGGGGTGTTCGGATAGCCGGACTATGACCTTTGGCCGGACTCCTGGACTATGAAGATACAGGATTGAAGACTTCGTCCCATGTCCGGATGGGACTTTCCTTGGAGAGGAAGGCAAGCTTGGCGATACGGATATGTAGATCTCCTCCCATTGTAACCGACTCTGTGTAACCTTAGCCCTCTCCGGTGTCTATATAAACCGGAGGGTTTTAGTCCGTAGGACGAACAACAATCATACCATAGGCTAGCTTCTAGGGTTTAGCCTCTCTAATCTCGTGGTAGATCTACTCTTGTACTACCCATATCATCAATATTAATCAAGCAGGAGTAGGGTTTTACCTCCATCGAGAGGGCCCGAACCTGGGCAAAAACATCATGTCCCTTGTCTCCTGTTACCATCCACCTAGACGCACAGTTCGGGACCCCCTACCCGAGATCCGCTGGTTTTGACACCGACATTGGTGCTTTCGTTGAGAGTTCCTCTGTGTCGTCACCTTTAGGCCCGATGGATTCTCCGATTATCAACAACGACGCGGTCCAGGGTGAGACTTTTCTCCCCGGTCAGATCTTCGTATTCGGCAGCTTTGCACTGCGAGCATATTTGCTTGGCCATCTGGAGCAGATCGAAAGCTACGCCCCTGGCCATCAGGTCAGATTTGGAAGTTTGAACTACACGGCCGACATCCGCGGAGACTTGATCTTTGACGGGTTCTAGCCGCAGCCGAGCGCGCCGCACTGTCACGATGGGCATGATCTAGCTCTGTCGCCGAACAGTGCCCAGAAGGCCGCCCCAGTGTCCGCTCCGACCCTTAGCTCGGAGCCGACTGCGCCGATCGAGGATGGGTGGCTGGACACCGCCTTGGGGGCTGCAATCTCTACGGCGATCGAGCCGGACACTAGTCTTGTCCTTCATGAAGCTTGCGACTCCAAGGTGCCGGACCCCTTTCCGGACTCCGAGCCTTCTGCACCCCTGCCGATCAAACCCGATTGGGCGCCGATCATGGAGTTCGCCGCCGCGGACATCTTTCAGCACTCGCCCCTTGGCGACATTCTGAATTCACTACAGGCTCTCTCTTTATCAGGAGAGCCCTGGCTAGATTATGGTCAGCAAGGTTGAGAAGCGGACGACAAGGAAATTCGAAGCCCACCCACCACCCACTTCGTAGCCACTGTCGATGATTTAACCGACATGCTCGACTTCGACTCCGAAGACATCAACGGTATGGACGCCGATGAAGGAGACGACCAAGAACCGGCGCCTATAGGGCACTAGAAAGCCACCTCGTCATACGACATATACATGGTGGACACCCCAAAAGAAGGGAATGGCGATGGAGCAACGGAGGATGACCCCTCCAAGAAACAGCCTAAGCGCCGGCGTCAGCGGCGCCGCTCTGAATCCTGCCAAAGCAAAAGCGGCGATTCCGGCACGGGAGATAATAATATCCCGGACAGTGCCGAACAAAACCCCCTCCAACAGGATTTAGCACAGGAGGATGGAGAAGCCAGCCCTCATGAGAGAGCGGCAGACATAGAGGTCGAGGACGATAATTACATGCCTCCCTCCGAAGACGAGGCAAAAGCCTCGACGACAATGAATTTGTCGTGCCTGAGGATCCCGTAGAACAAGAGCATTTCAAACGCAGGCTTATGGCCACAGCAAGCAGCCTAAAGAAAAAATAGCAGTAGCTTAGAGCTGACCAAGACTTGCTAGCCAACAGATGGACTGAGTCCTTGCGGCCGAAGAGTACGAACTCGAACGCCCCTCCAAGAACTACCCGAAGCGCAGGCTGCTACCCCGATTAGAGGAGGAAGCAACTAAACCTACATCACCAGCATATGACGCGGCCGACCGGCCACCTCGTGGCCGTGACAGAGAGGCCTCTCGGTCATCAATTCAAGCCGCACCCCGGCGCCGCTCAAAAAGTACCACGACACGGGGAAACGCGCCAGACCTGCGAGACACATTGGAGGACAAGTGAAGTGCAACTATCCCTAGGTGGTTTTGGTAATTCATAACAACATATAGCTCATTGAGCTAATGCTATTCCAAGACATATATTTTAGGAAAGCTTAATGAATGGCATGGCATGGATGATGAAAGTGGATCCCTCAAAATATCAAGGACAAAGGATTGGCTCAAGCTCAAAAGCTCAAGACTCTTCATTTTATATTTCAGTGATCCAAGATCACATTGAGTCTATAGGAAAAGCCAATACTATCAAGGAGGGATGAGGTGTTGCTTAATGAGCCTCTTGCTTCATGTGCTTAGTGATATGCTCCAAAACCCTCAACTACTTTCTCACATCCACATATGACCTAAACCTAAAGCCAAAATCGGTCACACTGATTCTTTCTATCGGGCGCCACCGAGTTCAAATGTCATAGCCACTGCCACAAACCCTAGGCAAATCGGTCTCACCAATAGGGATCTCGGTCTCACCGAGATGAGATTGTAATCTATCTATTTCCCTTCGTAACGTTTCGGTCTAACCGAAGTGAGCGATCGGTCCCACCGAGATTGCAATGTAAACTCTCTGTTTCCCTTTTATAACATTTCGGTCTCACCGAAAAGAGCAAATTGGTCCCACCGAGTTTACCTGACCAACTCTCTGGTTAGCTAATTACCAAAATCGGTCCTACCGAGTTTGTGTAATCGGTCTCACCGAGATTACGTTATGCCCTAACCCTAACCATATCGGTCCTACCGAGTTGCATTTCAGTCCCACCGAAAATCCTAACGGTTACTAGGTTTACTAAATCGGTCTGACCGAGTTTATTGATTCGGTCCCACCGAGATTGGTAAATTGTGTGTAACGGTTAGATTTTGTGTGGAGGCTATATATACCCCTCCACCTCCTCTTCATTCGTGGAGAGAGCCATCAGAACAAACCTACACTTCCAACTTACCAGTTCTGAGAGAGAACCACCTACTCATGTGTTGAGGCCAAGATATTCCATTCCTACCATATGAATCTTGATCTCTAGCCTTCCCCAACTTGCTTTCCACTCAAATATTCTTTCCACCAGATCCAAATCATATGAGAGAGAGTTGAGTGTTGGGGAGACTATCATTTGAAGCACAAGAGCAAGGAGTTCATCATCAACGCACCATTTGTTACTTCTTGGAGAGTGGTGTCTCCTAGATTGGCTAGGTGTCACTTGGGAGCCTCCGACAACGATTGTGGAGTTGAACCAAGGAGTTTGTAAGGGTATGGAGATCGCCTACTTCGTGAAGATCTATCGCTAGTGAGGCAAGTCCTTCGTGGGCGACGACCATGGTGGGATAGACAAGGTTGCTTATTCGTGGACCCTTCTTGGGTGGAGCCCTCCGTGGACTCGCGGAACCGTTACCCTTGATGGGTTGAAGTCTCCATCAACGTGGATGTACGATAACACCAACATCCGTGGAACCATGCCAAAAACATCCGTGTCTCCAACTGCGTTTGAATCCTCCAAACCCTTCCCCTTACTTTCTTGCAAGTTGCATGCTTTAATTTCCGCTGCCTATACACTCTTTGCATGCTTGCTTGATTTGTGTGATGATTGCTTGACTTGTCCAAAGTTGCTAAAATTTGTCAAACTCTAAAATTGGGAAAAGGTTAAGTTTTTAATTGGTCAAGTAGTCTAATCACCCCCCCTCTAGACATACTTCAAGGTCCTACAAGTGGTATCAGAGCATTGGTCTCCATTTGCTTTGATTTCCATAGCTTTTGGTGGTCATAGCCTTGGTTTCACAACCTAGGAGAGTATGGCGTCTAGCGAGGGAAATTATCACCGTAGAGGTCCTTACTTTGATGGAACTAATTTTGCTAGTTGGAAGCATAAGATGAAAATACATATTCTCGGACATAACCCCGCCATTTGGGCTATTATTTGTATTGGCTTGCAAGGTGACTTCTTTGATGGGAGAGAGTCGAACCGTGAAGCTAATGCGGAAGAATTGAAGATGCTGCAATACAACGCTCACGCTTGTGATATCATCTTCAACGGATTGTGCCCTGAAGAATTCAACAAAATCAGCCGTCTTGAGAATGCAAAGGAAATTTGGGACACTTTGATTGATATGCATGAAGGTACTGACTCCGTCAAGGAATTCAAGTTGGATGTGCTCCAAAGTCATCTTGACAAGTTCAAAATGAAGGATGGTGAAGGTGTCACTGAAATGTACTCTAGGCTTGCTCTTATCACAAATGAGATTGCCGGCTTAGGGAGTGAAGAAATGACCGACAAATTCATCATCAATAAGATCCTAAGAGCATTGGATGGAAAATATGATACCGTGTGCACATTGATTCAAATGATGTCCAATTACAAGAATCTCAAGCCAACGAAGGTCATTGGTAGAATTGTTTCTCATGAGATGTCACTCAAGGATAAGGAGGAACTTCACAACAAGTCAAGTGGTGCCTACAAAGCCTCATGTGAAGCCCCCACATCATCAAGTGAGAAACAAATCTTAAATGAAGAATTGAGCTTAATGGTGAAGAATTTCAACAAATTCTACAAGAGTAGAAGCAAAGAAAGAAGCTCTAAGTCAAGGTCTTACAATGACAAAAGATCTTCCAGTCGAGAGCGCAACTGCTACAATTGTGGGAGACCCAGACACTATTCCAATGAATGTACGGCACCCTACAAAAGAAGAGAAGATTCTCCAAAAAGAATAAGTAGAAGAGAAGAATCACCAGCAAGAGAGAGAAGGAATAGAGATGATCGTTATGAACGAAGACCCTCACGGAGAAGCAAAGATTTGGAAAGGAAGGACAAGTCATCAAAGAGCTACACAAAACGAAGACATCAAACTCATGTTGGTGAATGGGTATCCGGTTCCGGATCTGAACATCACTCCGAAAGAAGCTATCACTCCGACTCTGAACATACTCAAGATGAAGGTGTTGCCGGTCTAGCACTTGTGTTAACCAACTCATATGACATATTGGACTCACCAAATGAAGTAATTGGAAGATGCTTCATGGCCAAAGGTCCAAAGGTAACACATCCCGAGTATGTTGATTTCAATAGTGATGAAGATGACTTGCTAGGTGATGATAATTTACTTATTGACAACTCTAGTGATGAATACTATAATGAAATGTCAATTAATCATGCTAAACAAGATAAAACGAATGACAATGATAAGGAGAAGATTGAGCTTCTAACTAAAGAACTAAACACTCTTAAGTTAGCTCATGAAACTATCTTCGAAAATCATCAAGAACTTTTAAGGGCTCATGAGAAGTTACGCTTTGAAAAGCTCAATCTTGAGCAAGAGCACGAGTTCTTAAAGGCAATCAATGATGATCTTCGCAAGAAAAATTCTTCTTATATTGCCAAGCGTTTACTCTTATCTACTTACATGCCTCAAGTCAAGTCTAGTAACAAGAACAAGAAAGATTCTTCTTCTAGTAGTAACAATAACTATGCTAAATCCAATATTGTTGCTTCTAGTAGTTCTCTTGATTCCACTAATGATTCTCTTAGCCAAGTTACACTTGAGCAAGAAAATAGCTTATTGAAGGGAATTATAGAGAAAGGTGTATACAAGAGCCTTGCCGGGAGTAAGCAATTCGAGGAAATTGTACGCAAGCAAGGAAGGCACCAGAAGAATCAAGGTGTTGGTTTTGAACGAAAGTTCAATGCCAATGGAGTTGAGTGGGAAGAAGATCAATACCCCAAGAAAAAGTTTGTTCCTCAACAAGAGAAGTATGATCCTACTTATTTCAAGGGAACACAAGCTCAAGATGATCTTCCACCACAAGACCATAAAGGCAAGGACAAGCTTCAAGAGGAGATTGATGCATTTGAAGAAGCACCTAAGGCCTTGGTCAAGTGGATTCCCAAGACTATGTCAAGTTCTACTTCATCAAGTACAACCACAACTCCAAGGATTCCCATCAAGATGATGTGGATCCCGAAGAAGAAAAACTAGAGAGTTCTTGAGGGTGACTCCGCCAACATTCTTCAATCATATCTTTATGGCAAGAACAAGTGCAATCAACCTCCACATCTTGCACTAGTTCAAGGAGTCACAAACCCTCATGTTGGTAAGGCAAGGGACAAGGTAACCAAATGATTTCATGGACATCATCTTGTGTGTGCATCTCTCTATGTATATGGATATTCTTGTTTTGTTCCTTGTGGGACTAACCCGTGTAGGTATTGGAAGTACAACTCACTCCAAAGGATTGCTCCAAAAGATCTACATCAACATTGAGCATCCACATCTTCAACACCTACATGAAGTCATCATCGACAAAACCCAAGGTTAGTTCATCCCTCTAAGGGGGGATCTCACATCCAGGGGGAGCTTAACTCTAAGAATTGAGTCAAAGCAACTCTAATGGTGTGAACACATCAATGCATTATGTAATAGTGGTAACCCCACTTGAGCTTAAATGATGAGTATGACCTATGATCAAATGTTCTCATTTGACTCCTAAGTCAATATACTCATATATAGATGACCTAGTCATCGCCAATTGTTTGATAGATGCTAGAATTGGTTGTGCATGCTTTGCCACATATTTCATTTGTCACTCTATTGTGTGAGCATGCTGATTGCATATTTTACTCATTCAAGGACATCCACTTGTTGTTTTGATTAATTGGTTTCCTTTTTCTTTGACCAAGTGGATGGACAAGAATGCCTAAGAACCTTCTCTAGCTATCTATGCTTTTTCTTGTCTTAAACTCTATTCATGCTACATCACAGAATTTGATCAAGTTAGATTCGAACCACTCTGTGTGAGGAGCACTTGGAGTCCCCGATTCGTCATAGACTTAAACTTCCAAAACTTCTTTGTGATTCTCGGTCTGACCGATTCCTCCATTTCAGTCCAACCGAGATCATTAAGTCGATCTAGGTTTTCAATCTCGGTGCAACCGATATGAACTTTTCGGTCACACCGAGTTGTTGTAACTGTTAACAGTTATGCATCTCGGTGCCACCGAGTTGTTCAACTCGGTCACACCGACAGTTTCGGGCTATATATAGACATGAGCAAAAATTTGGAAATTCGTCCAAACCCCTTCGCCCGCGTGTAGCTCGCTCTGCCTACTAGGTCTACGGATTGTCGACTTCGTCGCCAGCCGCCTCCTATCGCTGGTCTCCGCCGCTGTCAACGGATTTCTTCTCCGCCATTGCCGCCGTAGCGAGTTCACCTCCGAACTAGGGTATTAACTCAATCACAGTGCTTTACTCATCTGATTCTCAGCACATTGTGTTCGTAATGCATCTTGCCATGATTGAAACACTCCTATCCAGCCAATGTGATCCTTAGAATAGATGTGATTCGAAAAATTTAGGGTTAGGTTTCCGCCGAAACCATCTCGGACCCACCGAGTTTAAAAACTTGGTCCCACCTATTTGGCTAACGCCATTGCACTAGTAAGTCTCGGTCTGACCGAGAATTACAAATCGGTGACCAATTTTAGAACTTTGTGAAACCCTAGCAGTCTCGGTGCCACCGAACTGTGACTCGGTCTGACCGAGATCACTAGTTTAGGTTCCAAAACTGCTTCGGTATCACCGAGTTTTGAAAATCGATAGATCCGAAATGCTTTATGTGGAAACTAAAACTAAGTTTTTAAATCATTCTTTTGCAAAAATATCTGCATTTTGTGATGCTCATCCACTCTGTCTCAACTATAACTATTCACAGGGTCAGCAGTCAGTGATTTGCAGCATGTCAGACCAAAGTGACAGTCAGAACAGGGAAGAAGAGAAGATTCACATGAGTGAGGGCACTAGTCCCTCAAGTACTTCAGATGATGGGAGCAGAAGTACTCCTAGCAATTTGCCCAAAGTAGACACAAGAGCAAGAAGGAAGAGAACCTCAGACTCAGAGGATGAGGACTATGTGGCAGCAGAAGATGAGGCTACTTCCAAGAAGGTAGTGCTCAAGAAGGAGTATGGCTCAGCAAAGAACATAAAGCCAGGCATGAAGATCAAAAGGCCAGCAGGGAGACAGCCAATGTCTAAAGCCATAGGATCAACTCAAATACCTGAGATGCCCGAAGAGCCAGCTGCAGAAGGAAAGAAAAGGAAGGAAAGGGTCAAGAAGACCATGGCCAGAGTTGTTGGTCAACCATCCATGATGGAAGAGGAAGAAGAGGTTGCTGCACCAGCACCAAAGGCATAAAAGCTTATGGGTGATGCAATAAAGTCAGGGGCTGCAACATCAAAGCCCAAAGAAGCACCCAAAGCTGCCCCAAGCCCAAAATTGCACCAAAGAGAAATACCAGGAGTATACCAGCAGCTGAGAAGAACAAGGCCCCAATGCCTGAGGTTGCTGCTGAGGAAGATGAAGAAGGGCAGGTCCTAAGAAAGCTCAAACCCAAGATTCCAGACCACAATGATGCTCATCCTGTGGCTGAGAACATGAAGATCAGGAAAGACTCAGGGTTGAGGCTATGGAGATTGTCTGATCCATATGCCACCAGGAGAAGGACTGCTGTAGATTACAGGTTCCACACCAAGGAGCAGCAGGACTTCTATGAGACAATCTTGTTGGACAAGAAGCCTATAGTGTGTGATATGAGATGGGTCGACTGGACCTACATAAAGGAAAATGAAGAACACTATCCTGG
Source organism: Triticum dicoccoides (assembly GCF_002162155.2). NCBI lineage: Eukaryota > Viridiplantae > Streptophyta > Magnoliopsida > Poales > Poaceae > Triticum > Triticum dicoccoides. The sequence goes on from NC_041391.1 coordinate 593,381,728, forward strand.
AGTGCAAGACAGTTTCATTGCTTGTGGAGATGCATATTTTGTTGGGCAAAAGCTCACCAACTGGAATGATGAACTCATTATGCAATTCTACTCCATAGCACACTTCTATCCAGATGGCAGGATAGTTTGGATGTCTGAAGGAACAAGATATCAGTCAACCATAGAGGAATGGGAAAATCTGATCAATGCCCCAAAAGAGAGTGAAGATGATTTGGATATATATGCCAAGAAGAAGATGGGACACAATTCTATGTCACATATGTACAAAGAGATCCCAGACAAAGCCCTTGAGACTTTCTCATTTGGGTCAGTCCATTTTCTTCTGTCAGGGCTGCCTACGATCAACTGGATCTTAAGGCACACTCTTTTGCCCAAATCAGGTGACCACAACATGATAAGAGGGCATGCAATTAACATGCTTCACATTTTTGATGTGCCCCAAAAATTCAAGGTCATGAGCCTTATGGTAGAAACCATTAAGAGGACTGCAGCAGATCAGAAGAGAAGTTGTGGATATGCCCCACAGATTCAGGAGTTGATTAACTTAAAGATGGGCACAGGAAAGTATCAGTTGGATAAGGAACATTTTACTCTCTATCCAGACTTTGAGGACAATCAAGTTGTCATGAATGAGAATGATCCATCATCAGTGCAAGCTCAAGAGAAGAAGGAGAAAGCAAGGAAAGAGAAGGCTGCCAAGATGCCAACTCAAGAGGAGGCATCTGAGTATTTCCTGAAGACCAAACAAGAGCAGCTTGGTTACTTGATAGCATCAACACTGAGGATTGAGAAGGGGTTGGCCACCCTAACTCAAAACCAGGAGAGCCTGGAAAGGATCATGGAACAAAAATTCTACGATCTTGATGTCAAAGTAACTGAGATTCAATCAGTTGTGGAACAGCTGCAGGATAAGATGCAGGAGAGGAAGCGCAAGACAACCACATATGCATTTGCCAGAGTGCCTAGAGCTCAGAGGTCAGCTACAGTGCCTGTGTCAGACACAAGAGCTACATCATCTACACCCGCTACAGCTCCTACAGCTCTAGGGCAACCAGCTCCAGCACCAACTCCTCCAGCTCCTTCTACATCAACTGAAGTCTTCGTCCAAGGAGCCATCTCTACACCACCAACTGAAGACCAAGCCTGAGAGACGATCTAGCACTATGCATTTTCTATGAACTTTTTGGTAACTTGCTGCCAAAGGGGGAGAAAAATGTATATATCATAGGCTTCGAGAGAGAGATTTGCTGTTTTTTGTTCTCTCTTGTCTTCTTGGTTAAACTTGTTTGCTTTTGATTGCTTGAGATACTATGCATTACCTGTGAGACATTGATGATCATGTGTTTGATCATAAGCTACACTTATGCTTGATTATATGCTATTATCTTACTTATCCTTATGTGATCATTCACTTTGCTTGGTGATGAGTGCATGTATTCAATCTTTATTATTTTGAGCGCTCCACCAAGATGTATGTGACATGGAAGAGTAACCCATGAGCCTATTTCCTTGTGCATTTGTAGTCCAAAGCAAATCTTAAACTATGCACAAATTTAGGGGGAGTTCTTGCATATCACATACTTCTCAAAGCGACGATGTTTTTCAATCTTATTATCATATGTCGAAGCTTTGATCTATATGTTGTCCTCAATTACCAAAAAGGGGGAGATTGAAAGTGCAACTATCCCTAGGTGGTTTTGGTAATCCATAACAACATATAGCTCATTGAGCTAATGCTATTCCAAGACATATATTTCAGGAAAGCTCAATGAATGGCATGGCATGGATGATGAAAGTGGATCCCTCAAAATATCAAGGAAAAAGGATTGGCTCAAGCTCAAAATCTCAAGACTCTTCATTTTATATTTCAGTGATCCAAGATCACATTGAGTCTATAGGAAAAGCCAATACTATCAAGGAGGGATGAGGTGTTGCTTAATGAGCCTCTTGCTTCATGTGCTTAGTGACATGCTCCAAAACCCTCAACTACTTTCTCACATCCACATATGACCTAAACCTAAAGCCAAAATCGGTCACACCGATTCTTTCTATCCGGCGCCACCGAGTTCAAATGTCATAGCCACTGCCACAAACCCTAGGCAAATCGGTCTCACCGATAGGGATCTCGGTCTCACCGAGATGGGATTGTAATCTCTCTGTTTCCCTTCGTAACGTTTCGGTCTAACCGAAGTGAGCGATCGGTCCCACCAAGATTGCAATGTAAACTCTCTGTTTCCCTTTTGTAACGTTTAGGTCTCACCGAAAAGAGCAAATCGGTCCCATCGAGTTTACCTGACCAACTCTCTGGTTAGCTAATTACCAAAATCGGTCCTACCGAGTTTGTGTAACCGGTCTCACTGAGATTACGTTATGCCCTAACCCTAACCATATCGGTCCTATCGAGTTGCATTTCGGTCCCACCGAAAATCCTAACGGTAACTAGGTTTACTAAATCGGTCTGACCGAGTTTATTGATTCGGTCCCACCGAGATTGGTATATTGTGTGTAACGGTTAGATTTTGTGTGGAGGCTATATATACCCCTCCACCTCCTCTTCATTCGTGGAGAGAGCCATCAGAACAAACCTACACTTCCAACTTACCAGTTCTGAGAGAGAACCACCTACTCATGTGTTGAGGCCAAGATATTCCATTCCTACCATATGAATCTTGATCTCTAGCCTTCCCCAAGTTGCTTTCCACTCAAATCTTCTTTCCACCAGATCCAAATCATATGAGAGAGAGTTGAGTGTTGGGGAGACTATCATTTGAAGCACAAGAGCAAGGAGTTCATCATCAACGCACCATTTGTTACTTCTTGGAGAGTGGTGTCTCCTAGATTGGCTAGGTGTCACTTGGGAGCCTCCGACAAAGATTGTGGAGTTGAACCAAGGAGTTTGTAAGGGCAAGGAGATCGCCTACTTCGTGAAGATCTACCGCTAGTGAGGCAAGTCCTTCGTGGGTGACGGCCATGGTGGGATAGTCAAGGTTGCTTCTTCATGGACCTTTCTTGGGTGGAGCCCTCCGTGGACTCGCGCAACCGTTACCCTTCGTGGGTTGAAGTCTCCATCAACGTGGATGTACGATAGCACCACCTATCGGAACCACGCCAAAAACATATGTGTCTCCAACTGCGTTTGAATCCTCCAAACCCTTCCCCTTACTTTCTTGCAAGTTGCATGCTTTAATTTCCGTTGCCTATACACTCTTTGCATGCTTACTTGAATTGTGTGATGATTGCTTGACTTGTCCAAAGTTGCTAAAATCTGTCAAACTCTAAAATTGGGAAAAGGTTAAGTTTTTAATTGGTCAAGTAGTCTAATCACCCCCCCCTCTAGACATACTTCAAGGTCCTACAACAAGGCAAGGCAAACAAGATCGATCTACAGATCGCGTGGGCGCCCCACGACACGTGACGATAACCGTCACACCGGATATGGCAAATACGGCCAGGCCGAACACATCAGATAAAGCTCATCTGGGCTACATCGTGATATAGCCCAGTACAGAGGCGCCGCACACCCACTATGCTTCACAGATGAAGTAATGGATCATGAAATCCCCGAGGGGTTTAAACCCGTAAACATCGAATCATACGATGGCACAACAGATCCTGCGGTATGGATCGAGGATTATCTCCTTCATATCCGCATGGCCCGCGGTGATGATCTACATGCTATAAAATACCTACCACTCAAGCTTAAAGGACAAGCTCGACATTGGCTTAACACCTTGCCAACAGAGTCAATCGGTTGCTGGGAGGACCTGGAAGCCGCATTCCTTGACAATTTCCAGGGCACCTATGTGCGACCACCAGACGCTGATGACCTAAGCCACATAATTCAGCAGCCAGAGGAATCGGCCAGACAATTCCGGACACGGTTCCTAACCAAGAAAAATCAAATAGTTGACTGTCCGGACGCAGAGGCCCTCGCAGCCTTCAAGCATAACATCCGAGACGAATGGCTTGCCTGGCACCTAGGACAGGAAAAGCCAAAATCCATGGCAGCCCTCACAACACTCATGACCCGCTTTTGCGCGGGAGAAGACAGCTGGCTCGCTCGCAGTAATAACATGACCAAGAGCCCTGGTAATTCGGATACCAAGGACAACAATGGCAGGTCGCATCGCAACAAGCACAAACGCTGCATTAACGGCAACAATGCTGAGGATACGACAGTTAATGCCAGATTCAGAGGCTCTAAACCCGGTCAGCGGAAAAATCCATTCAAAAGAAATACTCCGGGCCTGTCCAGTTTGGACCGAATACTCGACCGCTCGTGCCAGATACACAGCACCTCCGAAACACCAGCCAATCACACCAACAGGGATTGTTGGGTGTTCAAGCAGGCAGGCAAGTTAAGTGCCGAAAACAGAGACAAGGGGCTGCATAGCGATGACGAGGAGGAGCCCCAGTCGCCGAACAACAGAGGACAGAAGGGTTTTCCCCCACAAGTGTGGACGGTAAACATGATATACGCAACCCACATCCCCAAAAGGGAGCGGAAGTGTGCACTCAGGGACGTATATGCGTTGGAGCCAGTCGCCCCAAAGTTGAACCCATGGTCCTCCTGCCCGATCACTTTTGATCGAAGGGACCACCCCACTAGCATCCGTCACGGTGGATTCGCCGCATTGGTTCTAGACCCAATCATTGACGGATTTCACCTCACTAGAGTCCTCATGGATGGCGACAATAGCCTGAACCTGCTTTATTAGGATACAGTGCAAAAAATGGGCATAGATCCCTCAAGGATTAAACCCACAAAGACGACCTTTAAAGGCGTCATACCAAGTGTAGAGGCCAGCTGTACAGGCTCAGTTACACTCAAAGTGGTCTTAGGATCCCCGGATAATTTCCGAAGCGAGGAGTTAATCTTCGACATAGTCCCGTTCCGCAGTGGCTATCACGCCCTGCTCGGGCGAACCGCATTTGCAAAGTTCAATGCGGTGCCACACTACGCATACCTCAAGCTCAAGATGTCAGGCCCTCGAGGAGTCATTATGGTCAATGGAAACACCGAACGCTCTCTCCGAACAGAGGAGCACACGGCGGCCCTCACGGCGGAAGTACAAAGTAGCCTCTCAAGGAAATTCTCCAGTCCGGCTGTTAAACGTCTGGACACCGTCAAGTGCGCCCGGAGTAACCTACAACAAGACCGTCTGGCACGTTCCGAGCAAGCATAGCAGTGCGGCCCCAACCCCAGCCCTCGCGAGATTGCAAAACCAGTACCACACGTACATAATTACGCTCTGGAAATACCATGGGCATAAGGGGAGGGGCACAACCACGGCACGCCCAGAATGCGGCTCAACCGCACTAGGAGTTCCCGATTTTGTCATTCTCTGTTCTTACTTTCAGGACTCCATTCTCTGGAAGGCCTGTCCGGCAGTACAATCGCCGAACACACGATGCAACAGCCAGGGAGGCAGCAAGCTACGTCGAATGTCCAGGTGGTCTCTTTAACGAGCTAAATACCTGTCTTACATAAAGTCTCGCAGCTTGCCCCTGGAGGGGGACATGTCAAATAATCCCATCTCTTGCTTATCGCACTATTTGTATCGTTCTGCTTTCATAGCATCCTTTTAATAAACAATACATAGATTTTGTCTATTATTGCATTCATTTTTTATGTAAATATGTTCAGTTATGACATTATGCAACCGTACACTTTGGTACGGCCAATACACCAGGGGCTCAAGTACCCCAGAATATGGTGTGAGAAGTCCGAACACTCTCACGAGTGCGGCACCCTGAACTTATAGCATTATATGCATCGACTCCGAATCAAGTCTTGGGTTAATAGTTGGGTTTGCCCGGCTCCCATGTTTTGGTACCTTACATTCCGCTATATCAGCTAAGGTAGCGCTGGGAGAACTACTGCGATTGTGCCCCAGTTGAGCTGGGTTGAGCACCTTAGTAGAGAAAGCTAAAACTGGCCGTCATGATAGGGCGAGAGCCAGTCGCTGTTCGAGAGGTTTTCGAGTCCCTAAAGACTTATGCCGCTTAGAGCGAGGAGCTGGCTTTGTCCGGCCTAGGCGTGGATAGCGCCCCGAACTCGTTCTTCCGAATACTAGGGGCTTCGCTAAAATTTAAAATTATACAATTCTATGGCTAAGTGAGAGTGATAAAGCATTATAGTCCGATTGCCTTGTTCGTTGTGCTGAGCGCCTCCCTCGAAGGACCCAAGAATGGGAACAAGAGCGCTCAGGTTTATCCCGAACACCCCAGCACTCATGGCATAGGGGTAGAAACCGACGACTTGCATCTCTCAGATTTAATAAACGGCCGCGCAGAAGGTAATATTTTAAATTCAAAAAGCGTTGCTTAGCGCATATGAACAAGTTTTCAGTGCACAGGATAAACACGAGTGAGTTTACTCAAAAATTAAATCCTTGGAACATTCGTTCGCCACAAGGCGGGCACCCTTCAGGACGCCCTCATAATACATCTCAGGCCTGCGATGCTCCTTCCCCTTCGGTGGCCCATCTGTCACCAGCTTCTCAGCATCCAGCTTGCCCCAGTGCACTTTATCACGGGCAAGGGCCCTACGGGTGCCTTCAATGCACACGGACAGGCATCCACCAGCCGCCTCACCAGCCCAAAGTAGCTCCTAGGCAGGACCTCCCCAGGCCATAGCCGGACTATTAGGCCCTTCATGGCCTGTTCGGCTACCTTATGGAGCTCGAGCAGCTGCTTCAGCTGGTCGCTCAAGGGCACCGGGTGTCTGGCCTCAGCATACTGGGACCAGAACACCTTCTCCGTCGAGCTCCCTTCCTCGGCTCGGTAGAATGCGGCGGCGTCGGACACACTGCAGGGCAGATCTGCGAATGCTCCTGCAGAGCTCCGGACTCGGGTAAGTAACAAGTAATTCACTTTCACATGCTTGCTTTGCATAAAGAATGCCTTACCCGCCGCTATCTTCTTCATCGCCTCAATTTCCTGGAGGGCTTTTTGTGCTTCGGCCTTGGCGGATTTGGCGCTCTCAAGGGGGGAGGCAAGCTCGGACTCTCGAGTCTTTGAGTCAAGCTCCAATCTCCCGTGTTTCTTCACAAGAGCATGGAGCTCTTGCCACGCCTCCTCCGCCCGCGCCTCCTGTTTTTCTCGCTCGATGCGCTCCACGGCCACATTGTCTTCGGCCTTGGACAACACTTCCTTTAGGGTCACCACCTCGGTTGTGGCCCCTGTAACATTCACGTTGGTCCTGTCACCATTTGCAACTAGGTATTTTTATATATACTTACATAAGGTACTACCTACCTTCCTTGTCCTCGAGCTGCTTCTTGGCAAGGCCGAGCTTGTTCTCGGATCGCTCGAGGCTCTGCTTTAATGCATCAACCTCCGCAGTCAGTGCGGCAGAGGTCGGCAGCGTAGCCTGCATTCCCATATTGACATATTTATGTTAGACTCCTGCATATATCTTTTTTAGATCCTCGGTCCTGCTTTTCTTTCCGAACACCAAACTGAGCATCAGGGGCTACTATCTATGCGGTAACATTTTTACATATTTTAAATACATACCTCAAGCCTGTTAGAAGGCTGGCACAGGCTTCTGTTAGCCCGCTCTTGGCGGACTAAACCTTCTGGATCACCACACTCATAATAGTGCGGTGCTCCTCGTCGATGGAGGCGCCGTTAAGCACCTCCAGCAAATTGTCCGGCGCCTCCGGTTGGACGGAGGCCACCGGCGTGGTAGGCTTGCCCTTCTTACGAAGGGGCCGCCTGCCGGACTACGGAACCACTGAAGGTTCTGGTGCGGTGTCCGGCCCACTGCCAGACTTAGATCCCTCTGGGGTTTTATCCCCTTTCCGCCTGGAGTCCAGAAGGTCGCCTTGCGGCGCCTCTGGGGATACCCCCTCCTGGCCTGGCCCCTTCTGGGACTCCACCTCGGCATCGCCCATGGGGCGAGGGGAGGTAGCAGTCGGGAGTGAAAGACTATTCACATCCAACGAATCCAGGGATTCGCTCGACGAAGCGTCGAGCTGGGCCTTGGGCGGACTGCATGATTATGTTCGGCGTTAGAAGATACTGTGCACTAAAGGAACGCCATGAGTTATTCTGGTATCCGGATACTTAAGATGTTTCCAGGGGCTTGGCCCTGGATGGCCACTCCTCTCCGCCGTCTTCGGCGTCGGAGGCGTAGTTCGGAAGAAGGGTCTTCCCCTTCTTGGACCCTTCGGCCTCCCCAGTTGGGGCGGCCTTCCTTTTCTTTCCTCCCCCCGTTGGAGGGGGAGAGGCTTCTTCTTCCTCCTCCTCATCTTCGGAGGAGGAGTGTGCTTTGGGGTCGTCGGGCGATGAGTCCGACACCACCAGGCGCCGGGAGCTCTTTCGAGTTCCCGTGGCCTTCTTCTTGGCCTTCTTCTCCGGCACCACGTGAGGTGCGGGGACCAGCAGCTTTGCCAAGCGGGCGTCTGCTGGGCTTCGGGCAAAGGAGCCGGACAGTCGATCTGTCCGGACGTCCTCTTCCAGTCCTGTCAAAGGAGCGGGAGCTTAGATCCCGCATAGAGTCAAACTATGGAAAACAAGTATCCTGTAAAGGAAAAAACAAGCTTACCGCGCTGGCTTGGCGCTTCGCGCAGAATCCGCAATCCTCGCTAGTGGGAGGGGAAACCTCGGAGCCCTTGAATAGCACCTTCCAGGCGTCCTCGTGCGTTGTGTCAAAGAGCCTGGACAGAGTTTGGTGCTGGGCCGGATGGAACTCCCACAAGTTAAAATCCCGTCGTTGACACGGGAGGATCCGACGGAAGAGAATGACTTGGACTACGTTGACAAGTTTAACCTTTTTGTCCACCAGGTTTTGGACGCAGGTTTGGAGTCCGGTCACCTCTTCCGAATTACCCCACGATAGGCCCATCTCTTTCCAACAGGTGAGCCGTGTGAGGATGCCAGATCGGAATTTGGGGGCCGCTGCCCATTCGGGGTCGCGCGGCTCGGTGATGTAGAACCACCCCGATTGCCACCCTTTGATGGTTTCCACAAAGGAGCCCTTGAGCCATGTAACATTGGGCATCTTGCCCACCATGACGCCTCTGCACTCCTCTTGCCGGCCGCCCACAACCTTCGGCTTGACATTAAAGGTCTTCAGCCATAAGCCGAAGTGGGGCTTGATGTGGAGGAAGACCTCACACACGACGATAAACGCCGAGATGTTGAGGATGAAGTTCGGGGCCAGATCGTGGAAATCCAGGCCATAGTAGAACATGAGCCCCCAGACAAATGGGTGGAGTGGGAAGCCCAGTCCGCGGAGGAAGTGGGGGAGGAACACCACCCTCTCATGGGGCCTAGGGGTGGGGATGAGCTGCCCTCATCTGGGAGCCGGTGCGCGATGTTGTTGGACAAGTATCCGGCTTTCCTCAACTTTTTGATTTGCCCCTCCGTGACGGAGGAAGCCATCCACCTGCCTCCTGCTCCGGACATGGTTGGAGAAGGTTGAGGTGGGAAGTGCGGACTTGGGCGCTGGAGCTCGAGTGCTCGGAAATGGATAAGCAAGGGAGGAAGAAGGCGTAGATGGAAAGGGTGGATCCTTATCCCCTTATATGGGCGGCCGAAACTATGTGCCCCCGCCAGCCTGGTAAAACTCGCTTATCTCCCAAGCGCCATGATTAATTGCACGGTTGGGTTACCCACGCCCGTATTGATGAGAATCCCGGAATAAGGGGACACGATCTCTGGTTTGACAAGACGTGCCAAGGGAACCGCCTCGCTAAACACGCTGAGGTGGGACAGTAAAATGATTCGAATAAAGGCTTGGCCGTGGCATGATGTCACGCTGCGGAATACGTCAGCAGATTAGATTTGTTCAAATATTATTCTCCCTACGGTGGTATGTGGAACTTATTTTGCAGAGCCGGACACTATCCCTGTGTTCAAACATCTTTTATGAAATATTCGGAGGAGGAACCCGCCTTGCAATGCCGAAGACAATTTGCGTGCCGGACTCGTCGTCATTGAAGCCTGGTTCAGGGGCTACTGAGGGAGTCCCGGATTAGGGGGTGTCCGGATAGCCGGACTATGACCTTTGGCTAGACACCTGGACTATGAAGATACAGGATTGAAGACTTCGTCCCGTGTCCGGATGGGACTTTCCTTGGCATGGAAGCAAGCTTGGTGATACGGATATGTAGATCTCCTCCCATTGTAATTAACTCTGTGTAACCCTAGCCCTCTCCGATGTCTATATAAACCAGAGGGTTTTAGTCCGTAGGAAGAACAACAATCATACCATAGGCTAGCTTCTAGGATTTAGCCTCTCTGATCTCGTGGTAGATCCACTCTTGTACTACCCATATCATCAATATTAATCAAGCAGGAGTAGGGTTTTACCTCCATCGAGAGGGCCCAAACCTGGGTAAAAACATCGTGTCCCTTGTCTCCTGTTACCATCCGCCTAGACGCACAGTTCGGGACCCCTTACCCGAGATCCGCCGGTTTTGACACCGACAGCGTTCAAAACCTTTTTTAAGTCCCGGTTCTAAGCCGTAAAGTATGGTGCACTAAACTATCAAGTATTTAACATATCGAGCTTGCAAAACGTTCATAATGTCTGCATCTGCTCCTACAATAAGTTTGTCACCTAGCGGTGCATCAAGGACATAATTCTTCTATGCAGCAATGAGGATAATCCTTAGATCACGGACCAAATCTGCATCATTGCTACTATCATCTTTCAACTTAGTTTTCTCTAGGAACATATCAAAAAAATAGGATCTATATCACGAGTTATTGATCTACAACATAGATATGCAAAACTATCAAGCATAAGTTCATGATAAATTAAGTTCAATTAATCAAATTACTAATAAACTCCCACTTAAATAAACATCCCTCAAGTTTATCTAAGTGATACATGATCCAAATCAACTAACCCATGTTCCGTCATCACGTGAGATGGGGTAGTCATCAATGGTGAACATCTCTATGTTTATCATATCTACTATATGACTCATGTTCGACTTTTCGATCTCCAGTTTTCCGAGACCATGTTTGTACATGCTAGGCTCATCAAGTTTAACCCAGGTATTCTGCATGTGCAAAACTGTCTTACACCCGTTGTATGTGAACGTAGAGTCTATCACACCCGGTCATCATGTGGTGTCTCAAAACGATGAACTGTAGCAACGGTGCATACTCAGGGAGAACACTTTTATCTTGAAATTAAGTGAAGGGGTCATCTTAGAATGCTACGGCCATTCTAAACAAAATAAGATGCATAAATGATAAACATCACATGCAATCAAAATATGTGACATGATATTGTTGGGGAACATAGTAATTCAAAAAAATTCCTACGATCACGCAAGATCTATCTAGGAGATGCATAGCAATGAGATGTGAGAGTGTGTCCACATAACCTCGCAGACCGAAAGAGGAAGCGTTTAGTAACACGGTTGATGTAGTCGAACGTCTTCACGATCCAACCGTTCCAAGTACCGATTGTACGGCACCTCCATGTTCAGCACACGTTCAGCACGATGACGTCCGTCGTGCTCTTGATCTAGTTGAGGATGAGGAAGTGTTCCGTCAGCATGACAGCGTGGCGGCGGTGATGATGAAGTTACTGGCGCATGTCTTCACCTAAGCACTACGACGATATGACCGAGGTGTTAAACTATGGAGGGGGGCACTTCACACGGCTAAGAGATTGTCTATTGTGCTTTGGGGTACCCCTGCCCCGTATATAAAGGAGGGAGACAGAGGAGGCAGCCGTCCTAGAAGGGTGCACCAAAGGGGGGAGTCCTACTAGGACTCCCAGTCCTAGTAGGAGTCCCCCTTCCTTTTCGGAGTAGGAGAAAGGGGAAGGGAAAGAGAGAGTGAGAAGGAAAGGGGGGGCACCCCCTCCCCTAGTCCAATTCGGTTTGGCTATGGGCACGCGCCACCTCCTGGCCGAATATAACCTTCCAATATATCAATCTTTATGTCTCGACCATTTTGAGACTCCTTGTCAGGTCCGTGACCTCATCCGGGACTCCTAACAAACTTCATTCATCAAATCACATAACTCATAATACAAATCATCATCGAACGTTAAGCGTGCGGACCCTGCCGGTTTGAGAACTATGTAGACATGATCGAGACACATCCCCGATCAATAATCAATAGCAGAACCTGGATGCTCATATTGGCTCCTACATATTCTACGAAGATCTATATCGTTCAAACTGCATAACAACATACGTTGTTCCCTTTGTCATCGGTATGTTACTTGCCTGAGATTCGATCATCGGTATTATCATACCTAGTTCAATCTCGTTACCGGCAAGTCTCTTTACTCGTTCCATAATGCTTCATCCTATGACTAACTCATTAGTCATATTGCTCACAAGGATTATAGTGATGAGCATTACCGAGAGGGCCTAGAGATACCTCTCCGAAACACGGAGTGACAAATCCTAATCTTGATCTATGCCAACCCAACAAACACCTTCAGAGACACCTGAAGAGCATCTTTATAATCACCCAGTTATGTTGTGATGTTTGATAGCACAGAAGGTGTTCCTCCGGTATTAGGGAGTTGCATAATCTCATAGTCAGAGGAACATGTATAAGTCATGAAGAAAGAAATAGCAACAAAACTTATCGATCATTATGCCAAGCTAACGGATGGGTCTTGTCCATCACATCATTCTCTAATGATGTGATCCTGTTCATTAAATGACAACACATATCTGTGGTCAGGAAACATAACCATCTTTGATTAACGAGCTAGTCAAGTAGAGGCATACTAGGCACACGCTGTTTTGTCTATGTATTCACACATGTACTAATGTTTCCGGTTAATACAGTTCTAGCATGAATAATAAACATTTATCATGATATAAGGAAATATAAAATAACAACTTTATTATTGCCTCTAGGGCATATTTCCTTCAGTCTCCCACTTGCACTAGAGTCAATAATCTAGTTCACATCGCCATGTAATATAACACCAATAGTTTAGATCTGTATGTGATTAACACCCATAGTTCACATCGCAATGTGACCAACAACCAAAGGGTTTACTAGAGTCAATAATCTAGTTCACATCGCTATGTGATTAACACCCAAAGAGTAGTAAGGTGTAATAATGTTTTGCTTGTGAGAGAAGTTTAGTCAACGGGTCTGCAATATTCAGAGCCGTATGTATTTTGCAAATTTTCTATGTCTACAATGCTCTTCATGGAGCTACAATAGCTAATTGCTCCTACTTTCAATATGCATCCAGATTCTGGCTCAGAGTCATCCGAATCGGTGTAAAAGCTTGCATGGATGTAACTCTTTACGACGAACTCTTTATCACCTTCATAACCGAGAAATATTTCCTTAGTCCTCTTAGGTAACTAAGGATAATTTTGACCACCGTACAGTGATCCACTCCTGGATCACTATCATACCCCCTTGCCAAACTCATGATAAGGTACATAATATGTTTGGTACATAGCATAGCATACTTTATAGAACCTATGGCTGAGGCATAGGTAGGGATGAAAATGCAGTGGAAAGTTTCCGCTTTTCCGGAGGCAAAACGGAAACGGAGAAGAAATATGAAAACGCAAATGGAAATTTGCAAAACGGAAATGGAAATGAATTTTTTTATGCGGAAACGGAAACAAAAACGGAATGGTGTTTTCCGATGGAACAGACGTGGAAACAGAACTTTCCATTTCCGTGAATATGGAATTTCCATTTCTACTATAGGCCCATGGCTACTTTGTGGCCCATCTACCAAACAACACACAATGACACAATGAGTAGAATGAGAAGAATAGATCATTTGAGGACCAACTTTTACTACCACACACTCAACTAGACCCTATACGGAATTGTCATGTGTTACTACAATACTACCCTTTTGCTAACACAACTATATTATTTTGTAGCCATGTGAAAAATTCCATAAATTTTTTTGCTTTTTGTTTGTATTTCTCTATGATTCAAGGGGGGTTTTAAGTTCTGGTCAACACACAGTTTTGTTTTCGTGTACGCTTTGTATTCGCTTCGTGTCTGTTTTTGGTACTATCTGTTTCCGTATTCATTTCCGGGGTTTCTGTATTTGTTTCCGCTTCTGCAAAAAAAATATGAAAACAAATATGATATCACCCGGTTCCGTCCGTTTCCGCGCCGTTTTCATCCCTAGGCATAGGGAATGTCTTTCATTCTCTTTCTATTTTCTGCTGTGGTCGGGTTTTGAGTCTTACTCAACTTTACACCTTGCAACACAGGCAAGAACTCCTTCTTTGACTGTTCCATTTTGAACTACTTCAAAATTTTATCAAGGTATATACTCATTGAAAAATCTTATCAAGCATCTTGATCTATCTCTATAGATCTTGATGCCAAATATGTAAGCAGCTTCACCGAGGTCTTTCTTTGAAAATATCCTTTTCGAACTCTCCTTTATGCTTTCCAGAAAAATCTACATCATTTCTGATCAAAAATATGTCATCATTTCTGATCAACAATATGTCATTCACATATACTTATCATAAAAGTTGTAGTGCTCCCACTCACTTTCTTGTAAATAGAGGCTTCACCACAAGTCTATATAAAACTATATGCTTTGATAAACTCATCAAAGCGTATATTCCAACTCTGAGATGCTTACACCAGTCCATAGATGGATCGCTGTAGCTTGCACATCTTGTTAGTACCTTTAGGATCGACAAAACCTTTTGGTTGCATCATATACAACTCTTCTTTAAGAAATATCCATTTAAGGAATGCAGTTTTGACATCCATTTGCCAGATTTCATAAAATATGGCAATTGCTAACATGATTCAGACGAATTTAAGCATCGCTACAGTTGAGAAAATCTCATTGTAGTCAGCACTTTGAACTTGTTAAAAACCTTTTGCGACAAGTCGAGCTTCGTAGATACTAACGCAACTATCAGCGTCCGTCTTCCTCTTGAAGAGCCATTTATTTTCTATGGCTTGCCGATCATCGGGCAAGTCCACCAAAGTCCACACTTTGTTCTCATACATGGATGCCATCTCAGATTTCATGGCCTCAAGCCATTTCACGGAATCTGGGCTCATCATCGCTTCCTCATAGTTCACAGGTTCATCATGGTCTAGTAACATGACTTCCAGAATAGGATTACCGTACCACTCTGGTTCGGACCGTACTTTGGTTCACCTACGAGGTTTGGTAGTAACTTGATCTGAAGTTTCATGAGCATCATCATTATTTCTTCACTAATTGGTGTAGGAATCACTGGAACTGATTTATGTGATGAACTACTTTCCAATTTGGGAGAAGGTACAACTCATCAAGTTCTACTTTCCTCCCACTCACTTCTTTCGAGAGAAACTCCTTCTCTAGAAAGGATCCATTCTTAGCAACAAATATCTTGCCTTCGGATATGTGATAGAAGGTGTACCCAACAGTTTTTTGGGTATCCTATGAAGACACATTTCTCTGATTTGGGCTCGAGCTTATCAGGTTGAAGCTTTTTCACATAAGCATCGCATCCCCAAACTTTAAGAAATGACATCTTAGGTTTGTTGCCAAACCACAGTTCATATGGTGTCGTCTCAATGGATTTTGACGGTGCCATGTTTAACATGAATGCAGTTGTCTCTAATGCATAATCCTAAAACGACAGTGGTAAATCGGTAAGACATGTCATAGATCGCACTATATCTAATAAAGTGCGGTTACGACGTTCGGACACACCATTACGCTGTGGTGTTCCAGGTGGCGTGAGGTGTGAAACTATTCCACATTGCTTTAAATGAAGGCCAAAACTCGTAACTCAAATAATCACCTCCACGATTAGATTGTAGAAACTTTATTTTTTTTGTTACAATGATTCTCCACTTCACTCTGAAGTTCTTTGAACTTGTCTAATGTTTTAGAGTTGTGTTTCATTAAGTAGATATACCCATATCTACTCAAATCGTCTGTGAAGGTCAAAAAATAATGATACCTGCCACGAGCCT
Organism: Triticum dicoccoides; assembly: GCF_002162155.2. NCBI lineage: Eukaryota > Viridiplantae > Streptophyta > Magnoliopsida > Poales > Poaceae > Triticum > Triticum dicoccoides. The sequence goes on from NC_041391.1 coordinate 593,397,649, forward strand.
CAACACTCATCGGACCGCATACATCGGTATGTATTATTTCCAATAAGTCATTAGCTCGTTTCATTGTTCTGGAGAATGGAGTTTTAGTCATCTTGCCCATAAGGCACGGTTCGCAAGTATCAAATGATTCATAATCAAGTGACTCCAAAAGCCCATCAGCATGGAGTTTCTTCATGCGCTTTACACCAATATGACTTAATGGCAGTGCCACAAGTATGTTGCACTATCATTATCAAATTTTCATCTTTTGGCATCAATATTATGAATATGTGTATCACTATGATCGAGATTCAATAAACCATCAACATTGGGTGTATGACCATAGAAGGTTTTATTCATGTAAATAAAATAACAATTATTATCTGACTTAAATGAATAATTGTATTGCAATAAACATGATCTAATCATATTCATGCTTTAACGCAAACACCAAATAACATTTATTTAGGTTCAACTCTAATCTCAAAAGTATAGGGGTTGTGCGATGATGATCATATCAATCTTGGAACCACTTCCAACACACATTCATCACATCACCCTCAACTAGTTTCTGTTTATTCTGTAACTCCTGTTTCGAGTTACTAATCTTAGCAACCGAACAAGTATCAAATACCCAGGGGTTACTATGAACACTAGTAAGGTACACATCAATAATCTGTATATCAAATATACCTTTGTTCACTTTGCCATCCTTCTTATCCGCCAAATGTTTGGGGCATTCCCGCTTCTAGTGACCATTTCCTTTGCAGTAGAAGCACCCAGTTTTAGGCTTGGGTCCAACTTTTGATTTGTTCCCAGGAGTGAAAACTTGCTTGCCATTCTACTTGAAATTGCCTTTCTTTCCCTTTGCCCTTTTCTTGAAACTAGTGGTATTGTCATTCATCAACACTTGATGCTCTTTCTTGATTTCTACCTTCGTCAATTTCAGCATCACGAAGAGCTCGGGAATCGTTTTCGTCATCTCTTGCATACTATAGTTCATCACGAAGTTCTAGTAACTTGGTGATGGTGACTAGAGAACTCTGTCGACCATTTATCTTATCTGGAAGATTAACTCCCACTTGATTCAAGCGATTGTAGTACTCAGACATTTTGAGCACATGCTCACTTGCTGAGCAATTCTCCTCCATACTTTAGGCGAAGTACTTGTCAGAGGTGTCATACCTCTTGACACAGGCATGAGTCTGAAATACCAATTTCAGTTCTCTATAACATCTCATATGCTCTGTGGTGTTCAAAACACTTTTGAAGTCCTGGTTCTAAGCCATAAAGCATGGTGCACTAAACTATCAAGTAGTCATGATATTGAGCTAGCCAAATGTTCATAATGTCTGCATCTACTCCTACAATAGGTCTGTCACCTAACAATGCATCAAGGTCATAATTCTTCCATGCAGAAATGAGGATAAACCTCAGATCATGGACCCAGTCTGCATCATTGCTGCAATCATCTTGCAACTTAATTTTCTCTAGGAACATATAAAAAACATAGGGAAGCTACAATGCGAGCTATTAATCTACAATATAATTTGCAAAATACTATCAGGACTAAGTTCATGATAAATTAAAGTTCAATTAATCATATTACTTAAGAACTCCCACTTAGATAGACATCCCTCCAGTCATCTAAATGATCATGTGATCCATATCAACTAAACCATGTCCGATCATCACGTGAGATGGAGTAGTTTTCAATGGTGAACATCTCTATGTTGATCATATCTACTATTGTAACATCCCCAAAATTAGGTTATCAATTTTTGTGGTGTTATTCCTTCCTGGCAATCATTTTCAAAATCTATCTCCTGAGTTGTTGGATAACTCTGAGAATTCTTGTCATTTCCACCTATTCAAAACTTGCTCATGCCTTTTTCAGTGGGCAAGACCTCATTTGCACCATCTCAAACCCTCTAAAACCCTAATTCCAAAAATTTGGAATTTGAATGTGGCCTTTGTGATTACAAAGGAGCCATCATTTTCCTTGTCTATTGATCATCCCATCTATTCCCAGAGACCCTCCTGTCCTTTCTAAACCTTGGATATGCAAAAATATTGCCAAGTCCCATGCAATATTTTTGAATTGTGATTTATTCCTTTTCTTGCCTTTCTGAGGAATAAAATCCAAAGGCATAGCTAGCCATCTCCTAAATTCATGTGAATTGGTGGAGTTTATAATTATGCCTAATTCAAGCTCTGGAAAAGATATTGGCCATAATTAAATAAGGAAAATTGCTTTTTCTTATTTTATGCCAATATTGCATTTCTGTCACTTCCTAATGGAACTACTATTTTTATAGCACATAAAATTCCCACATAAATAGTGGAGCTTTTCCTTGCTATATAATCACTAGTTCCATACTTATCTCATGTCCCACAGATCAAAAATTTGGCACATGATCCAATGCAAGTTTCTGCCTTTCCTGAAATTTTGCAAAGGAAGTGCTTTATTCCTAATTCCAATTAAGATGCAATTTGGCAGGGTTATTAACATTGATAAATAACCCATGGATACCAGAGATAAGCTCAATAAATTCATCCTAGCTCCTTGTGCAATTTTTCAAAGTTTCTGACCAGATTGCAACTTTGTGAAGGAAGTACCTTCATAGAGTTACCAAATGGGATGAAACTTTGCGATCCTCTCAAGTATCCCAAATCATTAGCCTCCACCTAAATTCAGCTCATTTCATTGAGCTATGTGAGCACAGGAGCAATTCTTGGTTCCTGTCCAAATTTTTAGTTTGTGAAGCAAGTATATTTTATCTTGCTCCATATGGCTGAAAATATTCCCAAGCCTTCTCCTATCCATATGATCCACCTCCACAAGAGTTTGGCTCATTTCCTGTACCAATATTTTCCTAGAATTTTCCCAAAATTCTGGTCAGAAGTGATGTTTGTGAAACAAGTACCAATTTGGCAAGTCCATTTGGTATGATCTTTTTGCAGCATCTACATATGACCAAATCATCAAGGTTTGGCAAGTGGTAGACCTATTCAACACTCCTAGTGAGTGCTCCTTCCTCATTTATTTTCTGCACCTATTTTAGCAGTTGCAAAGCAACTATGTTAAATCTTTGTCATAATGGCCTCATAACCCCCAGTACTGTAGTCCTTGCCGCCCTAAGACTTCCAGACATCAAGTTTTCTTGTTAACCTCTCTGGTTTAATTTCTTGAATGTGGCCAAGTTTGCAACAGCAAACTTGTGAAGCTTAATTTACTCAGCTCCATTTTTCTTTGCTCGTTCCTCTACCATAGTGTTACTCTATCTTGGAAGCACTTCACCCCAGACATAATTTGTAATCCCCTTGTGACCTCCCTGTGCCTTGTCCCGTGGTGACCGTGCAGCTGGCACGCCTGTGCACATGCTCTGTGCACTGTGGCCGTGTCCAGAGCATCGTTTGTGCTTCGGCACCGCTCCCTCTCGTCGTCTTAGCACGCGTGAGCATGTCCCTTGGCTTCATCATGTTGTCGCCATTCCCCTGGACCCCTCTCCCCCCTTCGGAAGCTTCCTCACCGACACAAACCGTCGCGTGCCCACGAGCGAACAGTGGCGATTTGGCTCGGAGCTCGCTCATCTCTTCTTCCCCGTGCTCCCTTGGCCGCCTCTGCCCCCATGAGCTCTCCCCTGTGCCTTCCCCGTCCTCTACCTTTGAGCTCGAGTGCATGCACACGCGTCTACGGCGCCGGACATGCGTCCGCGGAGGTGCCAGCTTGACCTCCTCCCCCGCTGGCTATTTAAGCCCTCCCCCGAGCCCTCTGAGCTCACCACTAGGCCTCCCTCACTCTCAATCGATTCCCTTCACCACTAAAGCGAGCCGGAAGGACTTCCTTCCCCATCTCCGGGATGTTATGCTATGCCATGTTTTGTCGTTGCCATGTTAGAAGTAAGTTTGATATGCCATGTTATTTCCATGCTAGTAGATGCCATGATGTTGTTCATGCTTATATTTTGATCCAGGTTATCATGCCATGCTTTGAAATTGTGTTGAAATAGATTGTTACATATGCTTGGTTCTTGCCTTGTTATCTGTTTGTTTAGATGCTATGTATTTGGTTGTCTTGCAAGTACATTCAATGTACTAACCTGGTGTATCATGCCAGTTTTGTAGGCCGTGTCCGAATTGTTTGCTTGTTTCGTCGTGCAAGGCCGTAATCTTACCAGTCATGTGAGTTATGGAGCCCAGCTAGAGTTGATATGCTGCCAAACCAAGACTTCCGCCTCCATTTAAATAGACTTTTGCTGCTATTTAAATAGCCTTAGGGCTATGCCAGATAATTGTATTCATCAATGATATAATCATACACACATGTATTTGATGAATATTCTTGTACCTGGAATGCTATATCATGGACATGTCGTGCGTCAGGTGTTATCCTGGGCTGACGCGCGAAGGCCTCTTGCTCCATGCGGATCGGGGTGCCACAACTATATGATTCATGTTTGACCTTTATGTCTCAGTGTTCCGAGGCCATATCTGTAGATGCTACGCTCGTCAAGTTTAACCCGAGTATTCTGCACGTGCAAAACTGGCTTGCACCCGTTGTATGTGAATGTAGAGCTTATGACACCCGATCATCACGTGCTGTCTCAGCACAATGAACTATAGCAACGGTGCATACTTAGGGAGAACACTTATACCTTCAAATTTAGTGAGGGATCATCTTATAATGCTACCGTTGTACCAAGCAAAATAAGGTGCATAAAAGATAAACATCACATGCAATCAAAATATGTGACATGATATTGCCATCATCATCTTGTGCTTTTGATCACCATCTCCAAAGCACCGTCATGATCTCCATTATCACCGGCTTGACACCTTGATCTCCATCATAGCATCGTTGTCGTCTCGCCAACTATTGCTTCTACGACTATTGCTACCGCTTAGTGATAAAGTAAAGCAATTACATGGCGATTGCATTTCATACAATAAAGCGACAACCATATGGCTCCTGCCAGTTGCCGATAACTCTGTTACAAAACATGATCATCTCATACAACATTTATATCACATCATGTCTTGTCAATATCACATCACAACAAGCCTTGCAAAAACAAGTTAGACGTCCTCTACTTTGTTGCTGCAAGTTTTACGTGGCTGCTACGGGCTTCTAGCAAGAATCATTCTTACCTAGGCATCAAAACCACAATGATTTTTCGTCAAGTGTGCTGTTTTCACCTTTAACAAGGACCGACCGTAGTCAAACTCGATTAAACTAAAGTTGGAGAAACAGACACCCGCTAGCCACCTGTGTGCAAAGCACATCGGTAGAACCAGTCTCATGAACGCGGTCATGTAATGTTGGTCCGGGCCTCTTCATCCAACAATACTGCCGAATCAAAGTAAGATGTTGGTGGTGAGCAGTATGACTATTATCGCCCACAACTCTTTATGTTCTACTCGTGCATATCATCTACGCATAGACCTGGCTCGGATGCCACTATTGGGGAACGTAGTAATTCAAAAAAATTCCTACGATCACGCAAGATCTATCTAGCATATGCATAGCAACAAGACGGGAGAGTGTGTCCACGTACCCTCGTAGACCGAAAGCGGAAGAGTTTAGTAACGCGGTTGATGTAGTTGAACATTTTCACGATCCAATTGATCCAAGTATCGAACGTGCGGCCCCTCCATGTTCAGCACACGTTTAGCATGATGAAGTCTCTCGTTCTCTTGATCCAGTTGAGGACCAGGGAGAGTTCCATCAGCACGATGGCATGGCGACGGTGATGATGAAGTTACCAGCGCAGGGCTTCGCCTAAGCACTACGTCAATATGACCAAGGTGTTAAACTATGGAGGGGCACCGCACACGGCTAAGAAATTGTTTGTTGTGCTTTGGGGTGCCCCACTGCCCCCGTATATAAAGGAGGGAGGGAGGATGTGGCCGGCCTAGAGGGGCGCACCAAAGGGGGGAGTCCTACTAGGACTCCCAGTCCTAGTAGGAGCCCCCCTTCCTTTTTGGAGTAGGACAAGGGGAAGGGAAAGAGAGAGGGAAAAGGAAAGGGGGCACGCCCCCTCCCCTAGTCCAACTCAGTTTGGCTAGGGGGGGGCGGGCGCCACCTCCTGGCCAACGACCTCCTCTTCCCACTAAGGCCCGTGAAGGCCCAATACTCTCCCGAGGGGGTTCCCATAACCTCCCGGTACTCCGAAAAATACTCGAATCACTCCGGAGCCATTCCGGTGTCTGAATATATCCTTCCAGTATATCAATCTTTATGTCTCAACCATTTCAAGACTCATTGTCATGTCCGTGATCTCATCCGGGACTCTGAACAAACGTCGGTCATCAAATCACATAACTCATAATACAAATCGTCATTGAACGTTAAGCGTGCGGACCCTACGGGTTCGAGAACTATGTATACATGAGACACATCTTCGATCAATAACCAATAGCATACCTAGATGCTCATATTGGCTCCTACATATTCTACAAAGATCTTTATCGGTCAAACCGCACAACAACATATGTTGTTCCCTTTGTCATCGTTATGTTACTTGCCTGAGATTCGATCGCCGGTATCATCATACCTAGTTCAATCTCGTTACCGGCAAGTCTATTTACTCGTTCCGTAATGCTTCATCCCGTAACTAACTCATTAGTCATATTGCTTGCAAGGCTTATAGTGATGAGCATTACCGAGAGGGCCCAGAGACACCTCTCCGAAACACGGAGTGACAAATCCTAATCTTGATCTATGCCAACCCAACAAACACCTTCAGGGACACCTTAAGAGAATCTTTATAATCACCCAGTTACGTTGTGGCGTTTGATAGCACACAAGGTGTTCCTCCGGTATTAGGGAGTTGCATAATCTCATAGTCAGAGGAACATGTATAAGTCGTGAAGAAAGCAATAGCAATAAAACTTCTCGATCATTATGCTAAGCTAATGGATGGGTCTTGTCTATCACATTATTCTCTAATGATGTGATCCCGTTCATCAAATGACAACACATGTCTATGGTCTGGAAACATAACCATCTTTGATTAACGAGCTAGTCAAGTAGAGGCATACGAGAGACACTCTGTTTTGCCTATGTATTCACACATGTACTAATGTTTCTGGTTAATACAATTCTAGCAAGAATAATAAACATTTGTCATGATATAAGTAAATATAAAATAACAACTTTATTATTGCCTCTAGGGCATATTTCCTTCAGATATGGCCATCATCATCTTGTGCTTTTGATATCCATCTCCAAAGCATCGTCATGATCTCCATCGTCACCGACTTGACACCTTGATCTCCATTGTAGCATCGTTGCGTTGAGGTCATCACGCCAACTATTGCTTCTACAACTATCGCTAATGCATAGTGATAAAGTAAATCAATTACATGGCGCTTGCACTTCATACAATAAAGAGACAACCCTAAGGCTCCTGCCGGTTGTCGATATTACAAAACATGATCATCTCATACACCATCATATATCACATCACGTCTTGACCATATCACATCACAACATGCCCTACAAAAACAAGTTAGATGTCCTCTAATTTGTTGTTGCAAGTTTTGTGTGGATGCTATGGGATTCTAGCAAGAACCATTCTTAACTATGCAAAACCACAACGGTGTTTATCAAGTTTGCTGTTTTAACCGTCTTCAAGGATCGGCCGTCGTCAAATTCGATTCAACTAAAGTAGGAGGAACAGACACCCGTCAACCACCTTTATGCAAAACTAGTTGCATGTCAGTCGTTGGAACTGGTCTCAAGTGCGTGGACTTGTAAGGTTGGTCTGGGCCGATTTATCCCACAATACCGCCGAATCAAAATAAGACATTGGTGGTAAGCAGTATGACTATCACCGCCCACAACTCTTTGTGTTCTACTCGTGCATATCATCTACGCATAGACTTGGCTCATGATGCCACTGTTGGGAAATGTTGCATGCAAAACAAAAAAAAAATCTATGGACACACAATGATCTATCCATGGGGATGCATAGCAATGAGGGGGAGAGTGTGTCTACGTACCCTTGTAGACCGTAAGCGGAAGCGTTAATAACGCAGTTAATGTAGTCGAACTTCTTCATGCTCTAACCGATGAAGCACTGAACGTACGACACCTCTGAGTTATGCACACATTCAGCTTGGTGACGTCCTCCGCCTTCTTGATCCAGCAAGACGGTGAGGTAGTAGATGAGTTCCGGTAGCATGAGGCCGTGGTGATAGTGATGGTGAAGTTATCTCCGCAGGGCTTCACCTAAGCACAACGAAAATATGACCGCGGTGTAAACGGTGGAGGGGGGCGCCGCACACGGCTAGGAAATTGTCTGGTGTGTGCTAGGGTGCTCCCCACATATATATAGGTGGGAGGGAGGGAGGAGCAGCCATAGGAGGCGCCAAAGTAGGAGGAATCCTACTTGGAGTCCCTCCCAAGCCGCACCCCCCTGCCATATATAACCGAGGGGGAAGGAAAGAAGGGGGGAGGGAAGGAAGTGGGAATCCTAATCCACAATTTCCTTTCCCTTCTCCCCTTTCCTTCCCCTCCTTAGGTAGGCCCATATGGGGGGTGCACCAGCTCCTTGTGGCTGGTGTGTTTCCCCTCTCGGCCCATAAGGCCCATATCTTTTGCCGAGAGTGCGCGGAACCCGTTCCGGTGACCCGATATGTACTCAGTACCCTCCGGAACACTTCCAGTGTCTGAATACCATCATCCTATATATAAATCTTTACCTATGGAACATTTCGAGACTCCTCGTCATGTCCGTGAACTCATCCGGGACTCCTAACAACATTTTCTCACCAAATCACATAACTCATATAATACTATATCGTCATCGAACGTTAAGCGTGTGGACCCTATGGGTTCGAGAACTATGTAGACATGACTGAGACACCTCTCCGGTCAATAACTAATAGCGGAACCTGGATGCCCATATTGGCTCCAACATACTCTACAAAGATCTTTATCGGTCAAACTATTATGACAACATACGTAATTCCCTTTGTCCATCAGTATGTTACTTGCTGGAGATTCGATCGTCGGTATCTCTATACCTAGTTCAATCTCGTTAACGGCAAGTCTCTTTACTCGTTCCGTAATACATCATCTTGCAACTAACTTATTAGTCGCTCTGCTTACAGGGCTTCTTATGACGTGTATTACATAGAGGGCCCAGAGATACCTCTCCGATACTCGGAGTGACAAATCCTAATCTTGATCTATGCCAACCCAACAAACACATTCGGAGATACTTGTAGAGCATCTTTATAATCACCCAGTTACGTTGTGACGTTTGATAGCACACAAGACATTCCTCCGGTATCCGGGAGTTGCATAATCTCATAGTCGAAGGAATATGTATTTGACATGAAGAAAGCAATATCAATAAAACTGAACAATCATTATGCTAAGCTAACAGATGGGTCTTGTCCATCACATCATTCTCCTAATGATGTGACCCTGTTATCAAATGACAACACATGTCCATGGTTAGGAAACCTTAACCACCTTTGATCAACGAGCTAGTCTAGTAAAGGCTCACTAGGGACACGGTGTTTGTTTATGTATTCACACATGTATTTAAGTTTACGGTCAATACAATTCTAGCATGAATAACAAACCTTTATCATGAATAAGGAAATATAAAATAACAACTTTATTATTGCCTCTAGGGCATATTTCCTTCACTTCAGCAGCCCCGACATCGCCGCTCCCTCCGATGGGGCGCTTCGCGACATCCTCATACACTGACGACTTTGAGGACTGAGAGTGGCGTCAAGGATGCGGGCGGAGAGAGAGGATTGTGTGTGTGGCGAGGATGGGGGGTGCCGGCTTTGAGGACTGAGACCAGCGTCGAGGATGCGGGCGGAGAGAGAGGATTGTGTGTGTGGCGAGGATGGGGGGTCCCGCCGCTCGGGCGCGCCATTAATACGGACCAGTGAGAGTGAGGCTGGCGGCGGTCAAAGGCTGTCTCGCTTCTCGGTGAGCCTGCACGGCGGACTTCTAGCATTCCTATACCATCATTTCACGGAGCGAGGCGGGCGGCGGTCAAAATCAATTCTCAAGATCTGGCTATGAATTATTAGCCGGACACGACCTTCGTGTTCAAAATCTTCTATGGAGTATTCGGAGGAGGAACCCGCCTTGCAATGCTGAAGACAATCTGTGCGCCAGACTCATCATCATTAAAGCCTGGTTCAGGGGCTACTGAGGGAGTCCTAGATTAGGGGGTATTTGGACAGCCGGACTATATACTTTGGCAGGATTGTTGGACTATGAATATACAAGATTGAAGACTTCGTCCCGTGTCTGGATGGGACTCTCCTTTGCGTGGAAGGCAAGCTTGGCGATTCGGACATGTAGATCTCCTTCTTTGTAACCGACTTTGTGTAACCCTATCCCCCTCCGGTGTCTATATAAACCGGAGGGTTTAATCCATAGGACAAGAACAATCATAATCATACGCTAGCTTCTAGGGTTTAGCCTCTACGATCTTGTGGTAGATCAACTCTTATAATACTCATATCATCAAGATCAATCAAGCAGGAAGTAGGGTATTACCTCCATCGAGAGGGCACGAACTTGGGTAAACATCGTGTCCCCAGCCTCCTATTACCATTAGCCATAGACGCACAGTTCGGGACCCCCTACCCGAGATCCACCGGTTTTGACACCGACATTGGTGCTTTCATTGAGAGTTCCACTATGTCATCACGATAAGGCTTGATGGCTCCTTCAATCATCTTCAACAACGCAGTCCAGGGGGAGGTTTTACTTCCCGGACAGATCTTCGAATTCGGCGGCTTCGCACTGCGGGCCAACTCGCTTGGCCATCCGGAGCAGATCGATAGCTACGCCCCTGGCCATCAGGTCAGGTTTAGAAGCTTGAAATACACTACCGACATCCGCGGAGACTTGATCTTCGACGGATTCAAGCCCATGTCAGGTGCGCCGAACAGTCCTGACAAGCATGACTTAGATCTGCCATCGGACAGTATTCTGGGGATCGTGCATGTGGCTGCCCTGGGAATCAATATGGAGCAGATTGCGCCATCCGAGGATGGGTGGATGGACCCCGCCACAGAGGCCGCACACTCATCGGCCTTGGAGCCGGACATTGATCCCACCTCCTATGAGGTCGGTACCATCGGACCCTCGGACTCGTCTCCGGCTACAGGATCTGAACCGCGTACACCCGTGCCTATCGAATCTGATTGGGCACCGGTCATGGAGTTTACCTCCGCAGATATCTTTCAGCACTCGCCATTGGGCGACGTGCTAAACTCATTAAGGTCTCTCTCTTTGTCAGGGGACTCTTGGCCGAATTATGTCCGGCTCGAGTGGGAAGCGGACGACGAAGAAATTCGTTACCCACCCACCACCCACTTAATAGCCACTGTCGATGATTTAACCGACGTGCTTGACTTCAACTCCGAAGACATCGACGGTATGGACGACGATGCAGGAGAAGAACAAGAACCACCACCTATAGGGCGCTGGACAGCCACCTCATCATATGATATATATATATGGTGGACACTCCCAAAGAAGGCAATGGCGATGAGGCAATGGAAGATAAACCCCCAGAGAAGCAATCTAGGCACCGGCATCATAGGCGCTGCTCCAAGCCCCACCATAGCAAAAATAGTGATACCGACACAAGAGATGACAACAATCCGAACGGTGCCGAAGACGAAAACAATCCCGCCGAGCCAGGCTTCGAGTAGGCCGAGCAAGAAGATGGGCAAGCTAGCCCTAAGGAACAGGCAATAGATGGAGAATCAGAGGACGATAATTACATGTCTCCCTCCAAAGACGAAGTGAGCCTTGGCGACAAAGAATTCATCGTGCCTGAGGATCCCGTCAAGCAGGAGTGCTTAGTGCCAGCTTATGGCCACTGCAAAAATCCTGAAGAAAAAGTAGCAACAACTTCAAGCTGATCAAGATCTGCTAACTGATAGATGGACCGAGGTCCTGGCTGCCGAGGAATGCGGACTCGAGCACCCTACCAAAAGTTACCCAAAGCATAGGTTGCTACCTCAACTCGAGGAGGAGGCGTTAAAGCCCACACTACCAGCGCATGATGAGGCTGACCGGCCACCCCGTGGCCGAGACAAAGCGGCGTGCAAGCCCGAAGTCTAGATTGCACCCCGTCGCCAAACAAGCAAAAACACGAAGGCCTGGGGCTACTCGAAGGACCTGCGAGACATATTGGAAAACAAATCAGGACATTCAAGATCGATCTACGGATCACGAGGGCGCGCCACAACGCGTGATGATGACCGTCACACCAGATACACTAAACAAAAGTCCGGCCAGGCCGAATACAACAGACGATATTCACTCGAGCTGTGTCGAGATGTAGCCCGGCATAGAGGCGCCGCACACCCCCTATGCTTCACTGATGAATTAATGGATCATGAATTCCCAGAAGGGGTCAAACCCGTGAACATTGAATCATATGATGGTACAACGGACCCCGCGGTATGGATTGAAGACTTTCTCGTACACATTCACATGGCCCGCGGAGATGATCTACACGCCATCAAGTACCTCCCACTAAAACTCAAGGGACCAGCTCGGCATTGGCTGAATAGCTTGCCGGCAAACTCCATCGGTAGTTGGGAGAACCTGGAAGACGCATTCCTCGACAACTTCCAGGGCACTTACGTGCGACCACCGGATACTGATGACTTAAGTCACATAACCCAACAGCCCGGAGAGTTAGACAGGAAATTCTGGACTCGGTTCCTAACCAAAAAGAACCAAATTGTCGACTGTCCAGATGCCGAAGCCTTTACAGCTTTCAAGCATAACATCCACGACGAATTGCTCGCCTGACACCTCGGCCAAGAGAAGCCAAAGTCCATGGCAGCCCTCACGACACTCATGACCCGCTTTTACGCGGGCGAGGACAGCTGGCTGGCTTGCAGCAACATCACACCAAAAAACTCTGGCGATTCAGATGCCAGAGATAGCAACGTCAAGCCACGATGCAATATACACAAGCGTCGAAACATTGGCGACAACGCCGAAGACGCGATAGTCAACGCCGGATTTAGAGGCTCTAAATCTGGACAGCGGAAAAAATCATTCAAAAGAAACAATCGGGGCTCGTCCAGTCTGGACCGCATACTCGATCGCTCATGTCAAATTCACGGCACCCCCGATAAACCAGCCAACCACATCAATAGATAATGCTGGGTGTTTAAATAGGCCGGCAAGTTGAATGCCGAATACAAGGAAAAGGGGCCGCATAGCGATGACAACGAGGAGCCCCGGCCATCGAACATAGGAGGACAGAATAAATTCCCTCCCCAGGTGAAAACAGTGAATATGATATACGCAACCCATATTCCCAAACGGGAATGGAAGCGTGCACTACGGGACGTCTATGCGATGGAGTCAGTCACCCCAAAATTCAACCCATGGTCTTCCTGACCGATCACTTTCGATCGCAGGGACCATCCTACCAGTATCCGTCATGGCGGTTCGGCCGCATTGGTCCTTGACCCAATCATTAATGGATTCCACCTCACACGAGTCCTTATGGATGGTGGCAGCAACCTGAACCTGCTTTATCAAGATACAGTGCGCAAAATGGGCATCGATCCCTCAAGGATCAAACCCACCAAAACCACCTTTAAAGGTGTAATACCAGGTGTAGAGGCCTGTTGTACGGGCTCAATCACATTGGAAGTAGTCTTCGAATCTCCGGACAACTTCCAAAGCAGTGAGTTAATCTTCGATATCGTCCCCTTCCATAGTGGTTATCATGCACTACTAGGACGAACCGCATTCGCTCGATTCAATGCGGACCGCACTACACATACCTCAAGCTCAAGATGCCAGGACCTCGCGGGGTTATAACAGTTAATGGAAACATAGAGCGCTCGCTCCGTACGGAGGAGCACACTGCGGCCCTCGTGGCAGAAGTACAAAGGAGCCTTCTTAGGCAAACAGCCAATTCGGTGATGAATAACTCAGACACCGCCAAGTGAGTCCGGAGTACCCCGCAGCAGGATCATCCGGCACGTCCAGAGCTCGACTAGCAATTCGGCCTCCGTCCTAGTCCCAGTCAAGCGGTCAAATTTGTGTCGCGCATACATAATTACGCACTAAAAATACCATGGGCACATGCGGAGGCACGGCTACGACGCAGTCCATAATGTGGCTCAACCACCCTCGGACCCGTATTCCTTCATCATTTTTCTTCTTCCAGGACCCAATTTTCTGGAAGCCCTTTCAGATAGCCAGATTATCAGACTCATAACGGGAGGGAAAAACCAAGGAGGTAAGAAGCTTTGACATATAAGGGAATACCCAGGTGGTCTCTGATAGCGATCGTTATACCTGTTTTATATACCCACACGCAGCTTACCCTTGGTTAGGACATGTTAAATAGTCCTATTTTGCTTATTGCGCCACTTGTATACATATGCTTTGACGTATCATTTAAATAACAATGGAAAAATATACAGTGTCAGCTTATCATTACATTTTCTTCATCCTTTTTCTTGACTGCTTATTTATTAAAAATTGCATCCGTACACTTTGGTAGGTTCAGTTCGCCAGGGGCTTCAGTGTACCCCATAACACGGCAAGAAAAGTCCGAACACTTTCGACAGTGCGGCACCCCGAACTTATAGAACTATATGCATCAGCTCCGAATCATGTCTTGGGTCAATAGTTGGGTTTGCTCAGCTCCTATGTTTTGTTACCTTATGTTCCGCTATATCGGCTAAGGTAGCGCAGGGAGAACTACTGCGATTGTGTCCCGGTTCTTCCGGACGAGCACCTCGGTAGAGAAAGCCGAAAACTGACTGTCATGATGCGGCGAGAGCTGGTCGCTGTTCGAGAGGTCTCAAATCCTTCAAGATTTTTTCCGCTTCGGGCGAGGAATCGGCCTTGTCCGATTTAGGCGTGTATAGCGCCCCAACTTTGGCATTCCGAATACTACGGGCTTCGCCAAAATTTAAAATTGTAGACTTCTATGGCTAAGTGAGAGTGATAAAGCTGTATAGTCCGATTGCCTTGTTCGCTGTGCTAAACACCTCCTTAAAGGACCAAAGATTTGGATTAAGAGTGTTTAGATTATCCCGAACACCCCGGTACTAGCTACATGGGGGCGGAAGCCGACGACTGGCCAACTCTTAGATTTTTATAAACGGCCGCACAGAAGGTAATATTTTAAATCAACAAGCGTTCGATAGCGCACACGAACTCGTTTTTCATATTACAGGATGACATGAGTACATTCATTCAAATATTACATCCTTATCACATTCATCCACCACAAGGCGGGCACCCTTCAGGACACCCTCATAATACTTATCGGGGTGACGATGCTCCTTGCCCTTCGGCGGCCCCTCCGTCACCAGCGTCTCGGCGTCCATCTTAGCCCAGTGCACTTTCGCACGGGCAAAGGCCCTGCATGCACCTTCAATGCAGATGGACCTCTTAATGACTTCAAGCCACGGACAAGCATTTACCATCCGCTTTATAAGGCCGAAGTAGCTGCCGGGCAGGGGCTCGCCAAGCCATAGCCGGACTATTAGGTCCTTCATGGCCATTTTGGCCGCCTTGTGCAGTTCGACCAGTTGCTTCAGCTAGTCGCTCAAGGACATTGGATGTTCGGCTCCAATATACTAGGACCAGAACAGCTTCTCCGTCGAGCTCCCTTCCTCCGCACGGTAGAAATCTGCGGCATCCGATATGTTGCGCGGCAGATCTGCAAACGCTCCTGGAGAGCTCCGTATTCTGGTAAGTAAAAGGAAAGTCTCCTTAACATGCTTGCTTTGCATAATGAAAGCCTTACCCGCCGCTATCTTCTAGGATGCCTGGATCTCCTGGAGGGCCTTTTGGGCTTCGGCCTTGGCGTCTTGCGTGCTCTGGAGGGCCTTTGCAAGCTCGGACTCTTGCGTCTTGGAGTCACGCTCCAAGGACTCGTATTTCTTGATGAAATCCTGGAGCTCTTGTTGGACCTCATTTACCCGAGCCTCTTGCTTCTTGCGCTCGGTGCGCTCTTTGGCCGCCTTGTCTTCGGCCTCGGACAATGCTTTATTAAGGGCCGCCACTTCGGTCGTGGCCCCTATTAAAATTCATGATGCTTCTATTAGCATCATAGATTTTCCTCCATATAACACACGAACGGGGTATCACTTACCTTTGTTCTCATTGAGCTGCCTCTTCACGAGGACGAGCTCTTCCTCGGCCCGCCCCAGGTCCCGCTTCAGTCTGGAGACCTCTGCAATGCGGGCGGCAGCGGCCAGCAGCGATGCCTGCTTATTCACATACACATAATATGATTAGACTCCTGCGGATGTTTTTGATCCTCTGTTCGACCTTTCTTTCGAAACACCAAACAGAGCATCAGGGGATACTATCTATGCTATGATATTTTCTCATAATGTGATTACTTACCTCAAAGCCTGTTAGGAGGCTGGCGCAGGCTTCAGCTTCAGTCAATCCGCTTTTGGTAGACCGGACCTTCTCAATCACCGTACTAATAAGAGTACGGTGCTATTCATCAATGGAAGTGCCGTGAAGCGCTTCCAGCAATGTGTCTGATGCCTCTGGCTGGACAGAGCTCATCATAATAGGCGGCTCACCTTTCTTAGCGAGGGGCTGCCTACCTAAATCCAGAACCATTCGAGGTTCCGGCGCAGTATCCGGCCGAGAGCCGGACTTGCTGCGGCCCCCGTCGTTAAGACTCATGGGGGTCTTTCCCCCCATGAGCCCGGCGTCTGGGATTTCGCCTTGGGGCGTCTCCAGAATCATCTCCTCCTGCTCTGGCATCCTCTAGGACAACACCTCGGTGTCGTCCGCAGGTCGGGGGGAGGTGGCCATCAGGAGCGAATAGCTATTCATCTCCGACTGACTCAAAGACCCATCCGAGGAGGATACGTCGATGTGGGCTTTGGACGGACTGCACGATCATGTTTAACATGATAAGAAGCAATAAAGGGAAACATACCGGAAGCATTACACTATCTAGATACTTACGACTTCGCTCGGGGCTTGTCCCTGGGCAACCACTCCTCGTCGCTGTAGGCGGCCGTTGTGGATTGGTCCGGAGGAAGGGTCCTTCCCTTCTTGGACCCTTCGGCCTCCCTAGATGGGGCGGCCTTCCTTTTCTTCTCCTCCCTGGTTGGGGGAGGAATTTCCTCTTCCTCCTCCTCATCTTCATTGGAGGAGGGTGCCTCGGTGTCTTCGGACGATGTATCCGATACGGCCTTGCACCAGAGACCTTTCCTGGTCCCCGTGGCCTTCTTCTTGGCCTTCTTCTCCGACACCTTGTAAGGCGCCAGAACCAGCATCTCTGTCAGGAGAATGGTTGCTGGATCTTCAGGTAGCGGAGCCGGACAGTCGATCTGCTCCGCTGTCGCCACATAGTCCTGTTAAATTAGCATAGTGGCTTAGACTCCCCTCACGAACATACTGGGGAAGGCCCATCTTGAAATATAGAAGGCTTACCGGATTGGCAGGGCGCTTTGCCTGAGTCCACGATCCTCGGTGAGGGGGGGAGGTACTTCGGCGGCCTTGAACAGCACCTTCCAGACGTCTTTGTGTGTCGTGTCGAAGAGCTCTCGCAGCGTCTAGTGTTTGGCCGAATCGAACTCCCACATATTGAATACCCGTCTTTGACACGAGAGGATCCGGCGGAGGAGCATGACCTGGACCATGTTGACAAGCTTGATCTTCTTGCCTATCATATTCTTGATACAGTTGTGGAGTCCGGTCAGCTCTGCAAGTGCACCCCAAGCTAAACCCTTCTTTTCAGGAGGTGAGCCGCATGGGGATGCCGAATCAAAATTTGGGGGCTGCCACCCAGTTGGCGTCGCGCGGCTCGGTGATGTAGAACCACCCCGTCTGCTACCCCTTCACGGTCTCCACGTAGGAGCGTTCGAGCCAGGTAATGTTGGGCATTTTGCCCACTGGCGCATCTGCACTCCGCTTGTTGGCCGCCCACTATCATCGGCTTCACGTTGAAGATCTTTAGCCACAGGCCAAAGTTGGGCTTGCTGCGGAGGAAGGCCTCACACACGACAATAAACGCCGAGATGTTGAGGACGAAATTTGGGGCCAGATCATGAAAATCTAGCCCATAGTAAAACATGAGCCCACGGAAAAATAGGTGGAGGGGAAATCCCAGTCCGCATACGAAGTGGGGGAGAAATACAACCCTCTCATGGGGTTCCGGAGTGGGGATGATCTGCCCTTCATCCGGGAGCCGGTGCGCGATGTCTGCGGCTAAGTATCCGTCCTCTCGAAGCTTCGTAATGTCCTCCATAATGGAGGAGGCCACCCACTTGCCTCCCGCTCCGGACATGTCTGGAATGGCTTTACGGAGAAGGTGAGTACTTGGGCACTGGATCTTGAGAGTGCGAGAATGGATGAGCAAAGGAGAAAGAAGTCATGGGTGAAAAGGGGGAATCCTTATCTCTTTATAAAGGCGGTAGGAACTGTGTGCCTCCCCTCTTGCCCGTTAAAATCGCTTATGCCCCAAGCGCCATGGTTAATGGTGCGGTTCGCTTACCCATGCCCGTATTGATGAGAATCTCGTAATAAGGGGACACGATCTCTGCTTCGACAAGACGTGCCAAGGAAACCGCCTCGCAATATGTGCAGCAGCTGTGAAAAACGGTTTGAATAATGACCGGGCCATGGCGTGACGTCACGGAAAGTTGTTAGCAGATTAGATTTGTGGAATATTGTTCTCTCTACGGTGGTATGTGGAATTTGTTTTGCAGAGCCGGACACGACCTTCGTGTTCAAAATCTTCTATGGAGTATTCGGAGGAGGAACCCGCCTTGCAATGCCAAAGACAATCTGCGCGCCAGACTCATTGTCATTGAATCCTGGTTCAGGGGCTACTAGGGGAGTCCTAGATTAAGGGGTATTCAGACAGCCGGACTATTTGGCCGGACTGTTGGACTATGAAGATACAAGATTGAAGACTTCGTCCCGTGTCCGGATGGGACTCTCCTTTGCGTGGAAGGCAAGCTTGGCGATTCGGATATGTAGATCTCCTTCTCTGTAACCGACTCTGTGTAACCCTAGCCCCCTCCGGTGTCTATATAAACCGGAGGGTTTAGTCCGTGGGACAAGAACAATCATAATCATAGGCTAGCTTCTAGGGTTTAGCCTCTACGATCTCGTGGTAGATCAACTCTTGTAATACTCATATCATCAAGATCAATCAAGCAGGAAGTAGGGTATTACCTCCATCGAGAGGGCCCGAACCTGGGTAAACATTGTGTCCCCAGCCTCCTGTTACCATTAGCCTTAGACGCACAGTTCAGGACCTCCTACCCGAGATCCGTCGGTTTTAACACCAATGGTGTGCTTCAACAAAATCCTAATACACTCCATGCGGCGGTGACAACTATGGATGGGGTGTGCGGCCGCCTATTATTACCAGCGGATCGGGCGCGCCATTAATATGGAGCAGTAGGAGCGAGGTGGGCAGCGGTCAAAGGCATGGGTCGCCTCCCGATGAGACTGTGCGGTGGACTGTTGGCACGCCTACCGTCATTTCACACAGCTACTAGCACTCCCCATGGTGAGTGCGTAGCGAACACCCACATGCCTCGGCCTCACGGTCTGCCTGCTAGCATGCGTCTCATCAACTCACGCATGCTCGTACAACACACGGGACGCGTGCGCGGCAAATATTATATTGATTTTTCCTTTTTGATGATTAATTTTGCCGCTTTATTGCTTAATCGAAGCACGACACTTACATTGTTGGTCTAACACACACGGTTCAAATAAAGAGTTTGTTTGCGATATTGGTTGATATTATTTATAATTTCCTATATGTAAGAAGATTATATCAAAATTTGTCTCAAATTTGAAAAAAAATATCACAGTCTATTGGTGTCGATATGACACCACGATAAGTTTCATGAATTTCAACGTAGTTTTGGATTTATTGTATTTTAAAATCAAGATTCTAGATGTTATAAATTTCTTGCGGGACTAAACATGCACCCAGGGACACGTACACATATGATTTTGCAATCCATTTTCATACACTATCACGGGTATCATGTAGATCAAATTTGATTTTTGCACATTTAAATCCCTGGGAAATCAATCAATTATAAAAACGGACAAATGTTATCAATTTTTTTAATTTTCAATACTAAACTCCTTCGGTCACATGTTCACTCCAGAAAAAGTTTGATATGCATCTTTGAGCCACATGCACGCAGTGGTCCTAGGACACTCACTCGCGTGGGCCCGTGAGGTCGTCGTCCAGCACTATGACATGCGATGAGAGAGGTTAATTTGACCAACAAGGATGTTCATTTTTTGGTTTTTGTTATATGTACGGTAGGAGTATATATATATAGTACGCATTGAAGATGGTGGCCGGGGGCAATACTACGCATCATATAGGACACTCAGTCGCGTGCGATGCTTCCATCCGTGGGCCCACGAGGTTGTCCTCTACCACTTTGACCCAGAAAGGAGGTTTCTTTTTGGGTTGTGTTGCAGTAGGAGTATATAGTACGCGTCAAAGAGGGGAGGAGGGGGCTGGGGCAGCACATATATACTACACACATGTCATGAATCGATCTTGCTCCGTGTGAGGACTTTTCGGTTTCTGAGGCAGGTGTCACAAAGAAGTTGTGCATATTGGGTATAAAAAC
The DNA here is from genome assembly GCF_002162155.2 of Triticum dicoccoides. Lineage (NCBI taxonomy): Eukaryota > Viridiplantae > Streptophyta > Magnoliopsida > Poales > Poaceae > Triticum > Triticum dicoccoides. The sequence continues at coordinate 593,418,268 of NC_041391.1, forward strand.
ATCACCAACACATTGGTCCACGTGCAGATGATGGTTGTCACTCATTCGCCTGTGAATCTTCCCTCCATGGGCCCGCGAGGTCATCGTCCATCTAACATATGACACAATGATAAAGGTAATTTGACGAACCATGAGGATTATTTTTGGGTTGTGTTACGGTACGTATGTAGGAGTATATATATTATGCGTCGAAGAGGGGCAACATATATATACTATGTGTCATGAACCTCGGTTCGTGTGGGGGACTTAAAGGTTTCCGAGGCAGGTGCCACATCAAAGTTCTGCATATATATTAGGTAGTCAAACATCACAACCACATATCTCTATACATGTGTTTGGCCCACAAGCAAGCGATGGCGGTTGTCCTCTAGCACTCACTCACGAGGTTATCGGCGAGATGCTTCGTCCATCTCTGTGTGCCCGCTTGGTCAATCACTTCGACCGACAGTGATAGAGGTTAATTTGACTTATAATTAGGAGGGGATTAGATTTTGGTTCGTCTTATATGGTACGGTACATGCAACTATACTTTGTGCGCATGTGTATGCACGAATCCCTCCCACCGGGTCGAGGGGGGGATGAGCACGCGGCGCATCATGAACCAGATGTGTGTGGGGACTGTGCGTTTTTTGACGCATGCATGCACCACATCAAAATGTTGTGTTTTTGGTATTCAAATAGATATGCATGCATCACGCATGTCCGTACATGTGTTTGGGGCACATACATGCAGTGGTTGTCTTTGGATACTCTCCCTCGCTTGGTTATCATCGATGACCTATATATTCGTGGGCCCGCGTGGGCGTCTCCATCACATCGACCAACAACGCGAGAGAGGTTACCAGGGTGGATTCTTCTTCTCTTGGTTCGCATTGGCGTATAGTCGTACGTCAATCATGGTGAGATTCAAGATTTAAGTTCGAGGGCTCGTATACACATGAATTAAAGTTGTGCATTGGGTATATTCGAACACCACATGACACTTCCTACATATGTTTGGGCCACATGCATGCAGTGGTTGTCTTCAGGCACTCCCTCGTGTGGTTATCGGCGACAAGCTAGCCTATTTTGTGGGGCCGCGTGTGGAACGTCAATGCATGACTTTGACCCAACAAACAAGAGAGGTTATACGACCAACATGGTGATTCTTCTTGGTCAGTCTTACAATACGCCTTGGTGAGATGCCCCCTCCCACCGACTCAAAGTGTGTGTGTGTGGGGGGGGGGGGTACAATACTACTTCGTACTAGATGAACCTCCATGGGGTCGGGGATGTCCGGTTAATTTGTGATGCACATGTGCCACATCAGATTTGTGATTTGGTTATTTAAAAATCATAGCACATCATTTTCACACACAAAAACACACACACGCACACATTCGCGCGCACACACACATCGCGCCACCCTCAGGTGTAGTTGGTAAGTGGTGTCACCCATCTAACGCCAGAAGAACACATGTGTGGGCCCGCACACGGTCCACATTTGATCAGAAGCAAAGGGGGTGATGTACTCCTTTCGGTTTTGTGTTACGGTATGGTGGGATGTCAGACCTAGCTATTTGGGGCATGCGTTCATAGCTAGGATTCCCCTCCCAGCAACACAAAGTGTGTGTGTGTGTGTGTGTGTGTGTGTGTGTGTGTAACGCCCAAAAAAATTTAACCAAATTTTTGGTTATTAAAATTTTGCCAAGAGTTAAAATTTTTGCCTGCAAGAATATTTCTGTTGATTTCAAAACCTTTCTTTTATTATTAAGGATTTATTTTTCCCAAGTGGATCCTTCCAAACATATTGAACTTCTATGCCATCTCATTAAAACAATTTCCTAATCAGTAGGTTTATTTATTAAATTATTTCACCCTGAGCTATATTCATTAAAATGACTTGTTTTAAGTTTGGAGCTCTTTTTGTACTACAACCATTTGATAAAATTAACTAAAAATTCCACCAAAATTTGGAGATGTCATGTGATGCCTCTAAATAACTTTTTTGCAATAATATAGTTCATTCATTGCATATATTGAGTGCTACACATGTTTTTCTTCTCTGGTCCAGTAGGCATTTTGCACTGCAACCCTTTTAAATATTTGTTTCTAGCTTCCACCAAAATTATGGGATGTCAGTAGCAGCATATGATTCCATTATATGCATAGAACCAATGATGTTCTTTGAAAATTTTGAGTGAATCAACCTCATCTCCATTCTGGTCCATCATGATGGTTTGTACATCAACCATATTATTGCTTGCTCTTTGGCCCTTGATTCTTTCTCCTACTTGTAGTCCTCCACGCTAAACCCCTAAGTCCAGGAGCATGCAACCATTGGCATATTTTTGGTTCATGAAATAATGCCACTCACATCCTGTCCAGATTTGAAGTTCTGCAAAACTTGCACTAGCAAGTTTGTGATTTTCACCAACTAACCTCACCACCTTCTTGTGCATCCAAGGAGGCACTGATCTGGAAGATTTGGCCCCTCCAAGAATAGCCTAGGTACTTGTGGCATTTCGTCAAACACCTGGAGTGCATGGACTGATTTGGCATGATTTCAAGTCTACATTATGAACTTGGCCACCTAACTAAATCACCTTGTCCCTGGAGTTTCCCTCTATCTCCAACCTAGTCCTGTTGCTTGCCAACCTCACCTGTGACCTGTAGCGTGCCACGACATTGTGTCGAGCACCTTCCGTGCGTGCACTGGACGCGCCCAGAGCGCGCGTACTGCACGAGCGGCGCCCGAGCCGCCGCGTCACGCCCCGCACTCACCCCAGCCCGTGACCGACCGCAGCCGGCACGCCGTGTCCCCTTGCGCGCAGCATGCTCCCCACTCACCGCAACGCGCCAAGCAGAGCCTCGCCGCGTCCCTGGCAAGCCGAGAGCTAGCCGCCACGGCCGCCCGACAAACCCTGCTCAGGACAATGCCGCCCAAGCCAGCCCGGCTCGCCACCTGCCCCTGTGAGCAGCGCAAGTTTATCCACTCGCCCGTCGGCTAGCTATCGTCGTCGCCACGACGCCCTAACGCTACAGGGAGGCAGTTCGCCGACGAACTTATCCCCGGCCACCGCAAACCAACCTCGTTGCGCTATATAAGGAGGCCCCTGAGCATGTTCCATTGGCTAAGCAGCCTCAGCATGCTCCACTAGCTCTCCCGTGGCAGCCAATCGACCCGGGGAGGTCTTCTTCCCCGTCTCCGGCAACTGCAGCCGCCGCCACTGCCCCGATCATTCCGGCACCACCAGAGCCTCCCCCTCTCCACTCTATTCACCAGGAACTCCCTCTTCCCCTCGTAAATCCATCCCCCTGCTCAATTGTGATCGAGACCCACTGCGGGGGAGAAAATCACTTTGGCCGACGACCACCGTCCGCCGCGAAGCTCACCGTCGGCAACTCCGTCCACCCCAGAGACCATACCAAACACTGGAGTAACCGTCTTGATCCCATGAGCATGTGGATGGCCTCCGTTTTCCGAACGGTGCCGTCATTCACCGGCGAGCCTCGCCGGAGCTCCGCCTCTGTTTTGGACGAAGGAGGCGACGCGCGTGTGGACTGGTCAAACCTGACCAGTGGGCCGGGCGGGCCCACTGTCAGTGACCACGCACGGTCCACGCAGGATAAGTGGAAACATATTGTTTTGAATACGCCTTCGACGTGGTCAGTCCGAATCGTTTTTCTCTTTCTGTTTTATTTTAAAAAAAAAAACAGATTTTTGACCACAGCTTTGACTAGCTATAACTTTTTAATTATAACTCCAAATGAATTGATTCTTTTTCCTACATCTCTCAAATTCTGTCTAGTTTATTTTAAGATTTATTTGAAAAAAAAATTTAAACAAATTTTTGTGCTGTTTTTATTTTGTGTGTTAATTCATTTATATTTTCAAAAATAGGATTTTTGAAGAGAGGAGAAGTATTTCAAGAGTTTGAAATGAACCCTGCCTTCCCATGACCTGAAGGCAAGCATTCTGAACCCCGGCATGATATTTTTGGGTGTTCGTTGACACGTTTACCATACCACCTCTTTTCGGAGAGTTGTTATTTCATGTGATGTGATCATTTGCATGAATGCATATTGGTGATTTCCATGATGTTGGAAATGAGCATACTTGGGATGATGATCATCCTCATGTGCCTTGCATGCATACCGGAAGGAATCCAGGAAAACCTGGGCCTTGGGTAGGCATGAGTTTATCGCCGGTCTCCGTCGGGACGGTTATGTCCAGTATGGCGTGGTAAGGTATAATGAGCGGTGACTCTGTTGGTTGAAATATATTCGTTATGCTAATCATGCAGGGAATACTTAAACCTCCTGAGTCGACCGTAGATCGAGTCTTGTTCCAGTAACCCCCATATTTGTTTTGTACTACCACTCGTCTCTACAACAAGTAGAGTACGGTTCAGTAATTTGTCAACCCCTTTCTAGCACACACCGTACAGAGGGGCCGGGATGAGGGTACCACGGCCGTGGATTAAAGCCAGTCATCCGGTCAAGGGCATGGGTGTTTTCGGTTGTAGCCGAGGGGGTAGCTTCCCCAGTTTTGCGCGCGGTATAAATTTTGTGATCCCATGCTAATCGAGGTTGTAGCCTCCCCACTTAGAGTTTGCTTGACAAGTGTCTTGGGTGATTCCAGACACGTGTGAGTTAAGCTGGTGTGTGCAAGTCAGGTGCGTTTTCATTCAAAAGACCGTAGACGGAATTAGTCCTGATGGACTAATGGAATCCGTTACTTGTGGGTAAAGAGTACACCCTCTGTAGAGGTTAAATCTATTCGAATAGCCATGTCCATGGTTAAGGATTACAGTCTGGGATGGGTCAAGTGTCGGTCTTAGTGTCGGTCTTCGGAGGTGAAACTGTTAAACCAGGACGGGAATTACTACTTGTGACTTGTGAATATTATGATTATTATTATTGTTGACTAACCCGTGATATTACGGTTATCATCAAGTATCTCTGGGATGGTTCTACCTTCGGGATATTCACTATGATTATTTCTTTTAAAGCCCTCTATGTGGTGTCGCTCAGACGCCCGACTATGGCATTTCTTTTAAAGCCCTTTATGTGGTGTCGCTCAGACGCCCGACTGTGGCATTTCTTTTAAAGCCCTGTATGTGGTGTCGCTCAGACGCCCGACTATGGCATTTCTTTTAAAGCCCTTTATGTGGTGTCGCTCAGATGCCCGACTGTGGCATTTCTTTTAAAGCCCTGTATGTGGTGTCGCTCCGACGCCCGACTGTGGCATTTTTTTTTAAAAAGCCCTGTATGTGGTGTCGCTCAGACGCCCGACTGTGGCATTTCTTTTAAAGCCCTTTATGTGGTGTCGCTCAGACGTCCAACTGTGGCATTTCTTTTTAAGAGCCCTGTATGTGGCGTTGCTTCAGACGCCCGATAGGTGCCTTCTATTATTATTATGATATTGCATTCCCATAAATAACCTGCTTGCGTGCATCAGAGACTTATTTACCTTTCGTGACTGACGTCATAGCATAAGATATTTTCAACACATCGTCGTTATATTATTCCTGTGTTCATAATGTTTGCGAGTACATTCGAAGTACTCACTGGCTTGTCCCTGGCTATTGTCTTGGCCAGATTTCTTGCGCGAAGAGGAGCGACGCGATGACAGCCCTGGAACTTAAGCAACCGTGATAGCAGCCTCGCGAAGATAGGAGTTAACCTGGTCAGCTGTTCTCGTGAGAAATGGAGTCCCATAGACACTGATGATTTACAGCCCGCTTCCGCCATCAACCACTAGAAACCATTTGTTGTACTCACAGACCAGAATGGTCTTGTACTGCATATTTTATATTTTCTTGGAATTTCTGTATCAAGTTGGTGCCTCATCAGCTAACAGTTATCCTGGGGCTGATGAGCACAAGGGCCATTTTTCTGGGGATTTAATACCCGGAAAAACCGGTCGTGATAGTGTGTGTTCGTGGGGGGGGGGTAGCAATAATAACGTGAACTTTTTGCGACAGGTGCCACATCAAAGTTGTGCATTGGGTATTTGAACATCAAACCACCATTTTCATACATATATTTTGTCCACATGAAAGTGTGTTCATGTTCTGACCCTTTCCCGTGTTTTTGGCCAAATTTATAAACAACAAACGAGTCGAACGCAGCAACTGTTTGCGATCGGGTACGAAACAGACACGGTTCCCTAGGACTACCCATGTGCCGCGCCCCTGCCCCTGTCACCCACATGATCACACTAGATTGGGCTCCACGAGGCTTCCCTCCCCCTCTCCAAAATATCTACTCCCTCGCAATCTCAAAAATATCTACCAGCGTAGATGGTTTTCTGTTTGATAGCACACGATTAGTATGTCTGGACCATGTGTGATGTCTGTTACTCCTGCTCTGCTTTAATTATTAGATCCAAATTTTCAGTAGCCCCGGCATTTTACTCCCACATCCATCCCTCGCAATCTCAAAAATATTTGCTCGGCTGGAGTGTTTTTCTGATTGATAGCACATGATTATTATGTTTTAACCGTGTGTAATGTTCGTTACTCCCGCCCCACTCTGCTTCAATCCCTTGATCCAAATTTTTTGTAGCCCCGCCATTTTACTCCTGCGTAGTCAAATTTTCAGTACCTGCAGCATTTCCTCAAACACAACCTTGGACCCCTAAGGGAGTCCTGGATTAGGGGGTGTCCGGATAGCCGGACTATGACCTTTGGCAGGACTCCTGGACTATGAAGATACAAGATTGAAGACTTCGTCCCGTGTCCGGATGGGACATTCCTTGGCGTGGAAGGCAAGCTTGGCGATACGGATATGTAGATCTCCTCCCATTGTAACCGACTCTGTGTAACCCTAGCCCTCTCCGGTGTCTATATAAACCGGAGGGTTTTTAGTCCGTAGGACGAACAACAATCATACCATAGGCTAGCTTCTAGGGTTTAGCCTCTCTGATCTCGTGGTAGATCTATTCTTGTACTACCCATATCATCAATATTAATCAAGCAAGAGTAGGGCTTTACCTCCATCGAGAGGGTCCGAACCTGGGTAAAAACATCGTGTCCCTTGTCTCCTGTTACCATCCGCCTAGACGCACAATTCGGGACCCCCTACCCGAGATCCGCCGGTTTTGACACCGACATTGGTGCTTTCATTGAGGGTTCCTCTGTGTTGTCACCTTTAGGCCCGATGGATCCTCCGATCATCAACAACGACGCGGTCCAGGGTGAGATTTTTCTCCCCGGACAGATCTTCGTATTCGGCAACTTTGCACTGCGGGCCAATTCACTTGGCCATCTGGAGCAGATCGAAAGCTACGCCCCTGGCCATCAGGTCAGATTCGGAAGTTTGAACTACACGGTTGACATCCACTGAGACTTGATCTTCGATGGATTCGAGCCATAGCCGAGCACGCCGCACTATCACGATGGGCATGATCTAGCTCTGCCGCCGGACAGTGCCCAGAGGGCCGCTCCGGTATCCGCTCTGACCCATAGCTCGGAGCCGACTGCGCCGATCAAGGAGGGGTGGCTGGACACCGCCTCAGGGGCTGCAATCTCTACGGTGAACGAGCCGAACACTAGTCTTGTCCTTCGCGAAGCTCATGACTCCAAGGTGTCGGACTCCTTTCCGGATTCCGAGCCTTCCGCACCCCTGCCGATCGAACCCGATTGGGCACCGATCAGGGAGTTCGCCGCCGCAGACATCTTTCAGCACTCGTCCTTTGGCGACATTTTGAATTCACTATAGTCTCTCCCTTTATTAGGAGAGCCCTGGCCGGACTATGGTCAGCAAGGTTGGGATGCGGACGACGAAGAAATTCTAAACCCACCCACCACCCACTTCATAGCCACTGTCGATGATTTAACCGACATGCTCGACTTCGACTCCGAAGACATCGACGGTATGGACGCTGATGAAGGAGACGATCAAGAACCAGCGCGTATAGGGCACTGGAAAGCCACCTCATCATACGACATATACATGGTGGACACCCCAAAAGAAGGGAATGGCGATGGAACAATGGAGGATGATCCCTCCAAGAAACAGCCTAAGCGCCGGCGTCAGCGGCGCCGCTCTAAATCCTGCCAAAGAAAAAACGGCAATTCCGGCACGGGAGATAACAACACCCCGGACAGTGCCGAAGACAACCCCCTCCAGTAGGATTTAGCACAGGAGGATGGAGAAGCCATCCATCATGAGAGAGCGGCCGACAAAGAGGTCGAGGAAGATAATTACGTGCCTCCCTCCGAAGACGAGGCAAGCCTCGACGACGACGAATTTGTCGTGCCTAAGGATCCCGTCGAACAAGAGCGTTTCAAACGTAGGCTTATGGCCACGGCAAGCAGCCTCAAGAAAAAACAGCAGCAGCTTAGAGCTGACCAAGACTTGCTAGCCGACAGATGGACTGAAGTCCTTGCTGCTGAAGAGTAGGAACTCGAACGCCCCTCCAAGAGCTACCCCAAGTGCAGGTTGCTACCCCGTTTAGAGGAGGAAGCAACTAAACCTACATCACCAGCGTATGACGCGGCTAACCGGCCACCCGGTGGCCACGACAGAGAGGCCTCTCGGCCATCAATTCAAGCCGCACCCCGGCGCCGCTCAAAAAATACCAAGGCACGGGGAAATGCACCAGACCTGCGTGACATATTGGAGGACAAGGCAAGGAAAACAATACGATCTGCGGATCGCGTGGGCGCCCCACGACACGTGACGATAACCATCACGCTGAATATGGCAAATACGGCCAGGCCGAACACGGCAGGGAAAGCTCATATGAGCTACGTCGTGATATAGCCCAGTACAGAGGCGCCGCACACCCACTATGCTTCACAGACGAAGTAATGGATCATCAAATCCCCGAGGGCTTTAAACCCGTAAACATCGAATCATATGATGGCACAACAGATCCCGCGGTATGGATCGAGGATTATCTCCTTCATATCCACATGGCCCACGGCGATGATCTACATGCTATCAAATACCTCCCACTCAAGCTTAAAGGACCAGCTCGACATTGGCTTAACAGCTTGCCAGCAGAGTCAATTGGTTGCTGGGAGGACCTGGAAAAATCCGCATTCCTCGACAATTTCCAGGGCACCTATGTGCGACCACAAGACGCCGATGACCTAAGCCACATAATTCAGAGCCCTGGTAATTCGAATACCAAGGACAATAATGGTAGGTCGCGTCGCAACAAGCCCAAGCGCCGCATTAACGGTGACAATACTGAGGATACGACAGTTAATGCCGGATTCAGAGGCTCTAAGCCCGGTCAGTGGAAAAAGCCATTCAAAAGAAATACTCCGGGCCCGTCCAGTTTAGACCAGATACTCGATCGCTCGTGCCAGATACACGGCACCCTCGAAAAACCAGCCAATCACACTAACAGGGATTGTTGGGTGTTCAAGCAGGTAGGCAAGTTAAGTGCCGAAAACAGAGACAAGGGGCTGCATAGCGATGACGAGGAGGAGCCCTGGCCGCCGAACAACAGGGGACAGAAGGGGTTTCCCCCACAAGTGCGGATGGTAAACATGATATACGCAACCCACATTCCCAAAAGGGAGCGGAAGCGTGCACTCAGGGACGTATATGCGTTGGAGCCAGTCGCCCCAAAGTTCAACCCATGATCCTCCTGCCCGATCACTTTTGATCGAAGGGACCACCCCACTAGCATTCCTCATGGCGGATTCGCCGCATTGGTTCTAGACCCAATCATTGACGGATTTCACCTCACCAGAGTCCTCATGGACGGCGGCAGCAGCCTAAACCTGCTTTATCAGGATACAGTGCGAAAAATGGGCATAGATCCCTCAAGGATTAAACCCACAAAGACGACCTTTAAAGGCGTCATACCAGGTGTAGAGGCCAGCTGTACAGGCTCAGTCACACTCAAAGTGGTCTTCGGATCCCCGGATAATTTCCGAAGCGAGGAGTTAATCTTTGACATAGTCCCGTTCCGCGGTGGCTATCACGCCCTGCTCGGGCGAACCGCATTTGCAAAGTTCAATGCGGTGCCGCACTACGCATACCTCAAGCTCAAGATTCCAGGCCCTCGAGGTGTCATTACGGTCAATGGAAACACCGAACGCTCTCTCCGAACAGAGGAGCACACGGCGGCCCTCGCGGCGGAAGTACAAAGTAGCCTCTCAAGGCAATTCTCCAGTCCGGTTGTTAAGCATCTGGACACCGTCAAGCGCGCCCGGAGTAACCTACAACAAGACCGTCTGGCACGTTCCGAGCAAGCATAGCAGTGCGGCCCCAACCCCAGCCCCCGCAAGATTGCGAAACCAGTACCACGCGTACATAACTACGCTCTGGAAATACCATGGGCATAGGGGGAGGGGCACAACCACGGCACGCCCAGAATGCGGCTCAACCGCACTAGGGGCTCCCGATTTTGTCATTCCTCTTTTCTTACTTTCAGGAAGGCCTGTCTGGCAGTACAATCACCGAACACACGATGCAACAGCCAGGGAGACAGCAAGCCATGTCGAATGTCCACGTGGTCTCTATAACGAGCTAAATACCCGTCTTACTTAAAGTCTCGCAGCTTGCCCCTGGAGGGGGACATGTCAAATAATCCCATCTCTTGCTTATCACGCTATTTGTATCGTTTTGCTTTCATAGCAGCCCTTTAATAAACAATACATAGCTCTCGTCTATTATTGCATTCATTTTTTATGTAAATATGTTCAGTTATGACATTATGCAACCATACACTTTGGTACGGCCAATACACCAGGGGCTTAAGTACCCCAGAATACGGTGTGAGAAGACCAAACACTCTCACGCGCACACGAGTCCACTACTCACCACTTCAATACACTGCCGAGGATCCACCTCCGTCTTCCTACGGAAGAGCCATCCTCGGCACTCACACTTATCTTGAGGCTTTTAGTAGTTTCCATTTACTTGTCTATGAACTGTATAGGCAACCAAGTAGTCCTTTACCGCGGACGCGGCTATTCAAATAGATCATGTTAACCCTGCAGGGGTGTACTCCTTCATACACGCTCTCACCACTTACCGTCGTTTACACGACATGTACTCGGCAACCTTCAAGCGGAGGCCCAACGTGGGTGTCGGCCACGACCTACCTAATCACCTACGCCTCCAGTCCAGGTTTATCGCCTATTCAGGTTCCATCCGCAGGGAGTCCGGCCGAGGTTTCCCATACGGCCCCGAACGATGTGAACAGGGTTCCCGAGATACCTAACGGGTATTCGGTACACCCGGCCACGTACCTACCGCATCACAGCCCACCCCTACGGTCAGCGCTGTCCACGGCCTCCAGTAGGCTACAAACACCAGAAACTACTTGCAACTCCTGGACGGAGAACTAGGGTGAATAAGAAGCCGAGAGGGTCCATTGGTTTCGGGCCCAATGCATGGTAGTAGCTGATTCTTAAATCACACATACAGCTCTCAGTGCTTAAGGTCGGCTTCAATGAAACAACCCACCATGTACTCCTACATGGCCTCTCATCGATACCTTTACCAAATCGTGTTCACCACACCACTCTCATTACCGACATAATCATTTCACTCTAGCCCATCACCCAGATGAACCAGACCTGACACGACTCTAAGCATAGCAGGCATAGCAAGGTAGGAACAACACATACATATGGCTCAATCAACTCCTACACATGCTAGTGGGTTTCATCTAGTTACTGTGGCAATGACAGGTCATGCAGAGGAAATGGGTTCAACTACCGTAGCACACAGCAGTTTGAATCGTGTTGTCTTAATGCAGTAAAAGAGAGCAGGAGCGAGAACATGGGATTGTATCGATATGATCAAATGGTTGGTTGCTTGCCTGATGGTTCGATGCACGGATACGGTTCTTCGTTAGGGTAGTCACGGTACTCCTCGGGGACAGATCCTGTCGTAAAGGATAACGATACACAGGCATCACCAAACAATGTGCAACAATATGATGCATGCATGAAACATGGCAATATGAGTGTGTTGGGCTAATGCAACTAAAGCTACCAACGCTGTCAGGACCCCGACTCGATGTCACATCGATCTAGCTGGTAACACCTCATATCACTTTGCGGCCTCACGCACGGTATCCCCACGGGTGTCGTCTTACCTTTTCCCGGGACCGTTTGCGCCTTTTGGCTCGCGTATATGAAAGTGTCGCTAGCATCCATATGATAAAGAGCCCGGGCTGACATGACTAGTCGTAAACCCAAAGTGGCACAGACTTACAGGGACAGGCATCCATGACCCAGCTTTGAACGTGTCGGTCATCAGCAAGTGGGTCCGGGCTGTAGCACTGGGCTAGCAGGACTCCGGTAAACCGGGCTGTAGCGGGCTAACAGGACTCCGGTACTCAAAGCGTGACATTTCCCCGAAGGGACAGACACAGGAACGAAGAAGGACACATGCCGGCCAGCCTAAGTGTTCCAGAGCAGTAGCAAGCTACCATGGCTCAGCGGTAACACTAGGAGACATTTCCCGGTAAGAGAGGCTACTAAAGATAAACAACTAGATAGTCAGATCCCACACATACCAAGCATTTCAATCATACACACAATATGCTCGATATGTGCAAATACAACGAAGCATCACAACATGACTCTACGACACAAGTAATCTATTCAATAGGCTCCGAGGAGCGAGATATTACAAACATGGGTCTCATGACCCAACATTCAGAGCATACAAATCAAGCACAAGCGGAAGCTATCATGTCTGAGTACAGACATCTATAAATGAAAAAGGCTGAGAAGCCTGACTATCTACCAAATCCTGCCGAGGCACAAGATCGTAGCTGAGGTAACAAGCTAAACGTCGAAGACCACGCGGAAATACTAGTGAGACTGAAGTCTCTCTGCAAAAACATAAAATAGGCAAACGTGAGTACAAATGTACCCAGCAAGACTTACATCAGAACTATCTACATATGCATCATTATCAACAAAGGGATGGTGGGGTTTAACTGCAGCAAGCCAGCTTTGACTCGGTGGCTATCCTGAACTACGACTGCGAGTAACTTTTTTGAGGTGGCGCACACGAGTCCACATATTCACCATATCAATACACCATTATGGATCCGCTCCCGTCTCCCTACGAGAACGCCATCCATAGCACTCACGCTTATCTTGCGTATTTTAGAGTATCCACTTTCACTTGTCTATGAACTGATATAAGCAACCCAGAAGTCCTTTTCCGCGGACACGGCTATTCGAATAGATGATGTTAACCCTGCAGGGGTGTACTTCTTCATACATGTTTCCACCACTTAGCGTCTGCACACGACATGTGCTCGGCAGACTTCAAGCGAAAGCCGACGTGGGTGTAGACCACGACCTACCTAAACACTTAAGCCTCTAGTCCAGGTTTATCGCCTATTCAGGTTCCATCCGCAGGGAGTCCGGCCGGGGTTTCCCATACGGCCCCGAACGATGTGAACAGGGTTCCCGAGATACCTAACGGGTATTCGATACACCCGGCCACGTACCTACCGCATCACAGCCCACCCCTACGGTCAGCGCTGTCCACGGCCTCCAGTAGGCTACAAACACCAGAAACTACTTGCAACTCCTGGACAGAGAGCTAGGGTGAATAAGAAGTCGAGCGGGGTCATATTTCAGGGCCCAATGCATGGTAGTAGCTGTATCTTAAATCACACATACAGATCTTAGTGCTTAAGGTCGGCTTCAATGAAACAACCCACCATGTACTCCTACATGGCCTCTCATCGATACCTTTACCAAATCGTGTTCACCACACCACTCTCATTACCGACATAATCATTTCACTCTAGCCATCACCCAGATGAACCAGACCTGACACGACTCTAAGCATAGCAGGCATAGCAAGGTAGGAACAACACATACATATGGCTCAATCAACTCCTACACATGCTAGTGGGTTTCATCTAGTTACTGTGGCAATGACAGGTCATGCAGAGGAAATGGGTTCAACTACCGTAGCACACAGCAGTTTGAAACGCGTTGTCTTAATGCAGTAAAAGAGAGCAGGAGAGAGAACATGGGATTGTATCGATATGATCAAATGGTTGGTTGCTTGCCTGATGGTTCGATGCACTGATGCGGTTCTTCGTTAGGGTAATCACGGTACTCCTCGGAGGCAGAACCTGTCGCAAAGAACACCGATACACAACCATCACCAAACAATGTGCAACAATATGATGCATGCATGAAACATAGCAATATGAGTGTGTTGGGCTAATGCAACTAAGACCAGAAGGGTTTGAGCAAATTTGAATCAAAGATTCAAATTTCAAACTCAAACATGGCCCTTTAAAGTGCTTTTCCTTGTTCTGCTTAAAACATCAATTTAACTTGTTTGATCATGCATGAAAATAGTACAGATGGATAGATTGGATTTTTCTGATCATTTTTCATATATAATTTGTCTGATTTGGAGTTACAGATTAAAAGTTATGAATTTTTTAAGTTTAAATAATATTCTGGAATTTCCTGATTTAATTTAAATCCAGAAATATAAATATTGCGCCAGCATGACGTCAGCATGACGTCAGTGGTCAACTGCGGCTGGCTGAGGTCAAACCTGACGTGTGGGGGCCACACGTCAGTGACAGGGGGGTTTAACAGAATTAAATTAATCCTAATTAGGGATTAGTGGCGCTGGGGCCCACTGTCAGTGTCAGGGGGGGTTGACTAACAGTAAAGTGCGGCACCCCGAACTTATAGCATTATATGCATCGGCTCCAAATCATGGCTTGGGTCAATAGTTGGGTTTGCCCGGCTCCCATGTTTTGGTACCTTACGTTCTGCTATATCGGCTAAGGTAGCGCTGGGAGAACTACTGTGATTGTGCCCCAGTTGAGCTGGGTTAACACCTCAGTAGAGAAAGCTAAAACTGACCGTCATGATAGGGCGAGAGTCGGTCGCTGTTCGAGAGGTTTTTCGAGTCCCTAAAGACTTATGCCGCTTAGAGCGAGGAGCTGGCTTTGTCCGGCCTAGGCGTGGATAGCGCCCCGAACTCGGTCTTCCGAATACTAGGGGCTTCGCCGAAATTTAAAATTATAGAATTCTATGGCTAAGTGAGACTGATAAAGCATTATAAGTCTGATTACCTTATTCGTTGTGCTGAGCGCCTCCCTTGAAGGACCCAAGAATGGGAACAAGAGCGCTTAGGTTTATCCCGAACACCCCAGCACTCGTGGCATGGGGGTAGAAGCCGACGACTTGCATCTCTTAGATTTAATAAACGGCCGCATAGAAGGTAATATTTTAAATTAAAAAAGCGTTGCTTAGCGCATATGAACAAGTTTTCAGCGCATAGGATAAACACGAGCGAGTTTACTCAAAAATTAAATCCTTGGAACATTCATTCGCCACAAGGCGGGCACCCTTCAGGACGCCCTCATAGTACATCTCGGGCCTGCGATTCTCCTTCCCCTCCTATGGTCCTTCTGTCACCAGCTTCTCAGCATCCAGCTTGCCCCAGTGCACTTTGGCATGGGCAAGGGCCCTACGGGCGCCTTCGATGCATACGGAGCGCTTGATGACTTCAAGCCATGGACAGGCATCCACCAGCCGCCTCACCAGCCCAAAGTAGCTCTTAGGCAGGACCTCCCCAGGCCACAGCCGGCCTATAAGGCCCTTCATGGCCTGTTCGGCTACCTTATGGAGCTCGGCCAACTGCTTCAACTAGTCGCTCAAGGGCACCGGGTGTCCGGCCTCAGCTTACTGGGACCAGAACACTTTCTCTGTCGAGATCCCTTCTTCGGCTCGGTACAATGCGGCGGCGGCGGACACATTGCGGGGCAGATCTGCGAATGCTCCTAGAGAGCTCCGGATTCGGGTAAGTAATAAGTAATTCACTTTCACATGCTTGCTTTGCATAAAGAATGCCTTACCGCCGCTATCTTCTTCATCACCTCAATTTCCTGGAGGGCCTTTTGGGCTTCGGCCTTGGTAGATTTGGCGCTTTCAAGTGCCGAGGCAAGCTCGGACTCTCAAGTCTTTGAGTCAAGCTCTAAACTCTTGTGTTTTTTCACAAGAGCATTGAGCTCTTGCCGCACCTCCGCCACCCGCGCCTCTTGTTTCTCTCGCCCGGTGCGCTCCACGGCCGCATTGTCTTTGGCCTTGGACAACACTTCCTTCAGGGTCGCCACCTCGGTTGTGGCCCCTGTAACATTCATGTTGGTCCTGTCAATATTTGCAACCAGGTATTTTTATATACTTATATAAGGTACTACCTACCTTCCTTGTCCTCGAGCTGCTTCTTGGCACGGCCAAGCTCGTTCTCGGACCGCTCGAGGCTCTGCTTCAATGCATCGACCTCCGCAGTCAGTGCGGCAGAGGTCAGCAGCGCAGCCTGCATTCCCATATTGACATATCTATGTTAGACTCCTGCGTATATCTTTTTAGATCCTTAGTCCGGCTTTTCTTTTCGAACACCAAACTGAGCATCAGGGGCTACTGTCTATGCGGTAACATTTTTATATGTTTTAAATACATACCTCAAAGCCTGTTAGAAGGCTGGCACAGGCTTTTGTCAGCCTGCTCTTGGCGGACTGAACCTTCTGGATCACCGCACTCATAACAGTGCGGTGTTCCTTGTCGATGGAGGCGCCGTTGAGCACCTCCAGCAAATTATCCGGTGCCTCCGGTTGGACGGAGGTCACCGGCGTCGTAGGCTTGCCCTTCTTACGAAGGGGCCGCCTGCCGGACTCCGGAACCACTAAAGGTTCCGGTGCGGCGTCCGGCCCAGGACCGGACTTAGAGCCCTTTGGGATTTTGTCCCCCTTGCGCCTGGAATCCGGAAGGTCGCCTTGCGGCGCCTCCGAGGCTACCTCCTCCGGGCCCGTCCCCTTTTGGGGACTCCACCTCGGCATCGTCCGTGGGGCGAGGGGAGGTAGCGGTTGGGAGTGAAAGGCTATTCACATCCGACGAATCCAGGGATCCGCTCGACGAAGCATCGAGCTGGGCCTTGGGCGGACTGCCTTATTATGTTCGGCGTTAGACGATACTGTGCACTAAAGGAACGCCATGAGTTATTCTGGTATTCGGATACTTACGACGTTGCCAGGGGCTTGGCCCTGGATGGCCACTCCTCTCCGCCATCTTCGGCATCGGAGGCGTAGTCCAGAAGAAGGGTCTTCCCCTTCTTGGACCCTCCGGCCTCCCCAGTTGGGGCGGCCCTCCTTTTCTTTCCTCCCCCCGTTGGAGGGGGAGAGGCTTCTTCTTCCTCCTCCTCGTCTTCGGAGGAGGAGTGTGCTTTGGGGTCGTCGGGCGATGAGTCTGACACCACCAGGCGTCGGGAGCTCCTTCGAGTTCCCGTGGCCTTCTTCTTGGCCTTATTCTCCAGCACCACGTGAGGTGCCGGGACCAGCAGCTTTACCAAGCGAGTGTCTGCTGGGCCTTCGGGCAAAGGAGCTGGACAGTCAATCTGTCCGGACATCCTCTTCCAGTCCTGTCAAAGGAGCAGGAGCTTAGATCCTGCATAGAGTAAAACTATGAAAAACGAGTATCCTGTAAAGGGTAAAACAAGCTTACCGCGCTGGCTTGGCGCTTTGTGCAGAATCCGTGATCCTCGGCAATGGGAGGGGAAACCTCGGAGCCCTTGAATAGCACCTTCCAAGCGTCTTCGTGCGTTGTGTCGAAGAGCTTGGACAAAGTCTGGTGCTGGGCTGGGTCGAACTCCCACAAGTTGAAATCTCGTCGTTGACACAAGAGGATCCGGCGAAAGAGCATGACCTGGACTATGTTGACAAGTTTAACCTTCTTGTCCACCAGGTTTTGGACGCATGTTTGGAGTCCGGTCACCTCTTCCGAATTACCCCACGACAGGCCCGTCTCTTTCCAAGAGGTGAGTCGTGTGGGGATGCCAGATCGGAATTCGGGGGCCGCCGCCCATTCAGGGTCGTGCGGCTCGGTGATGTAGAACCACCTCGATTGCCACCCTTTGATGGTTTCCACGAAGGAGCCCTCGAGCCATGTGACGTTGGGAATCTTGCCCACCATGGCGCCTCCGCACTCCGCTTGCCGGCCGCCCACAACCTTCGGCTTGACATTGAAGGTCTTTAGCCATAAGCCGAAGTGGGGCTTGATGCGGAGGAAGACCTCGCACACGACGGTGAACGCCGAGATGTTGAGGATGAAGTTCGGGGCCAGATCGTGGAAATCCAGGCCGTAGTAGAACATGAGCCCCCGGACAAATGGGTGGAGTGGGAAGCCCAGTCCGCGGAGGAAATGGGGGAGAAACACCACCCTCTAATGGGGCCTAGGGGTGGGGATGAGCTGCCCCTCATCTGGGAGCCGGTGCGCGATGTCATTGGACAAGTATCCGACTTTCCTCAACTTTTTGATTTGCCCCTCCGTGACGGAGGAAGCCATCCACCTGCCTCCCGCTCCGGACATCGTTGGAGAAGGTTGAGGTGGGAAGTGCGGACTTGGGCGCTGGAGCTCAAGTGCGCGGAAATGGATAAGCAAGGGAGGAAGAAGGCGTAGATGGAAAGGGTGGATCTTTATCCCCTTATATGGGCGGCCGAAACTATGTACCCCCACCAGCCTAGTAAAACTCGCTTATCTCCCAAGCGCCATGATTAATGGCGCGGTTGGGTTACCCACGCCTGTATTGATGAGAATCCCGGAATAAGGGGAGACGATCTCTGCTTTGACAAGACGTGCCAAGGAAACCGCCTCGCTAAACACGCTGAGGTGGGACAGTAAAACGAATAAAGGCTTGACCGTGGCATGATGTCACGCTGCGGAATACGTCAGGAGATTAGATTTGTACGAATATTATTCTCTCTACGGTGGTATGTGGAGCTTATTTTGCAGAGCCGGACACTATCCTTGTGTTCAACATCTTTTATGAAGTATTCGGAGGAGGAACCCGCCTTGCAATGCCAAAGACAATTTGCGCGCCGGACTCGTCGTCATTGAAGCCTAGTTCAGGGGCTACTGAGGGAGTCCTGGATTAGGGGGTGTCCGGATAGCCGGACTATGACCTTTGGCCGGACTCCTGGACTATGAAGATACAAGATTGAAGACTTCGTCCCGTGTCCGGATGGGACATTCCTTGGAGTGGAAGGCAAGCTTGGCGATACGGGTATGTAGATCTCCTCCCATTGTAACCGACTCTATGTAACCCTAGCCCTCTCCGGTGTCTATATAAACCGGAGGGTTTTTAGTCCGTAGGACGAACAACAATCATACCATAGGCTAGCTTCTAGGGTTTAGCCTCTCTGATCTCGTGGTAGATCTACTCTTGTACTACCCATATCATCAATATTAATCAACCAGGAGTAGGGTTTTACCTCCATCGAGAGGGCCCGAACCTGGGTAAAAACATCGTGTCCCTTGTCTCCTGTTACCATCCGCCTAGACGCACAGTTC